>NC_140292.1:1033672-1196162 GCF_964030765.1 Micromesistius poutassou
TTGTTAAGGCCGCTGTTGGCAGGAGTGGACTGCCTTCGGAGCCTGATGCATTTTAGTGTGATGGATGTGGCTGGGCAGAGGCTGTGCCCTCCTACCCTCCCCTGCTCCGTCTCCCTCCTACCCTCCCCTGCTCCGTCTCCCTCCTACCCTCCCCTGCTCCGTCTCCCTGCTCCGTCTCCCTTGCTCCGTCTCCAGCCTGTTTTGCTTTGCTGTCTGCTTCCTACTTTCCAGGAAATCTTTGCCGCTTTTTTTCATTTTACTGCGAAAAACTCTCAGCCATCAAGGGAGAAATGTGGGCTTGATCCATGGGAAGTCCAACCTAATATCTTGTTAGTTATTTAATAGAAAACGAAACGTAGAATAAACTACTAACGTTGATCCAATACATACCCGGTCACAATGATTATCCTTTGTGGGGTTTTTGATCTCAGACTTTTGGGCTTTTTAAGATTCTTTTACGTATTTTTTCCAGTTTTGCTTTGGATTGGAGAATGGGTCACCATGATGATAGTGGTTTTCCACTTTACGACTTTAGCAACGGCATCTTGTCGATAGTTTAGGTAAGTGGAGAAATAGAAGATTATACTTGGGCTCCCTCTGTGTTTATTTGTGACTTAGTGAGTGTGCATACTAAACTAACAAATGTGTGTGTAACTTTCATTACAATACCTGAAAAAGTGGGCAAAAGTGTGCATAAAAGGTCAATGTATCGAAATATGGATAATCTAACATTTGAATAATTAATTTTTCTGGTGCATGCCAAATCTCGGCGCTTTGTCTTTGAGGAAACGGTGTGACTGTGTGGACGGGATGTACGTCATTTAAAAGTCTGGACTCTTTTTGTTCACTTTATTTTGGATAAACGGCAGGAATTGACCAATGAGAGAACAGATCACAAGGCCCACTCCTCCCACAGAGAAAAAGGTTGTAGTTTCAGGTCACTGGCTGTACTGTGGATAGGTTTGGTGTTTACACTGGCAAGCACTCACACACCAATATCGAGGGACCTTCATGGAGAAAGAAAAATGTCCACAGGATGTTCTGGGGGGTTAGGGGTTTGATGCCCGTTCATGAAATGAACCCAAACAGTTAGGGTTCTGGGTTCAACCCCAATGTTGGCCCTGTCATTATGAACGTACCCTACCCAGAGACTGATGTATAACCCCTGACTGCTTCTTAATGACATGTATAGAAAAATAGCTTTTAAGTCACGTTTTGATAAAAAAATTGAGTTAAGTTAAATTATTAATGTGCCTGCTTTCTTACTAGAAACTTTCTAATATATATTTTTATATTAACATTAATTAAGCTTTAACATTAATTTGTTGTTATTTTTGTCATTAAGTAACCTTCATATTGGTCGTTTGCTATTGTTGACACACTTGCCCAACATATGTTTGCCTACAAGCTAGGAGTCAAGGGACAGGAAGTAGGTTCAAGTGACAGACATACCAACACTTTGTTGACTGCTTTTAAATGATTAGACCGATTACTATTGATTATTATTACCCTTTGTATCACCCAACATCTTATGCAGCCTTTTGAGTGTGATCAATTGATTTATCAAAACCTTTATTTATTTTTGGGGGGGAAACAGACAGAAGTAAAGTAAGTAAAATGTTACCATATTTTACAAGGTCATTTTTTGAACGGTCATCATCACCTTTAGATTCACCTTAGTTTCAGTTCAGCTTCAGTTTTACATAAGGGTTTTTATCTGCTCACAGAATGTTTGTTGGTTGGTACACACAACCACTATCAACATATGGAGCAACAAAACAATAAAAACAAGAAAGTAGATGGTTCATCTTGGTGCTATGAACACAACCGTTAATTATTTATTTGATTTGATTTGCATCAATTTTCTTTATTTACTTTCTGCCCTTTCATTTTTATGTTGACTTGGAATCCACTGTAAAAAAAAATGCAACTCATTCAGCAAATTATACATCTTGACTTGATTAGGACTCCGGGACACAAAACAGTTCCACGCAATCACATTTCAATTGAAACTCAAGGGGGGAAATAAAGAAATGATTAGAAAAAATTATATTTAATGTGTAAAGCAAGAACAATTCAAAGGCAACGCATTAACTAGGTCAAGACAGTAATTGCCCCAAATGTGTTCTAATAAATGGTACATCTTGATAAATGAAACAAAGGCTGTCTCTGTCCCCGTTCTGCGATCTGGCTCCATTGACGTGTTTTGACCGGGATCTGTCCCCCAAGGTCAGCACACCGCTTTACAGAGTCACTGGAAAGGAGCGTGCTTTGAACTCTTTGAGGAACAGGGCTCGATACGGAAAACCCACAGACCAACAAACAAACCGGGTGTGTTTCGTTTAATGAAGGCTGATTTTTTTTGATGACCTAGATGCGACACACTGTCTGACACAACACACCGTTGCAGCACAAATCTTTGTTGGCAGTTGAGAGAACTAGTAGTATTTTTTTTTTTGTGTGTATACATTTGTTATCATGCTAAGGTGTGGTCAGTAGAAAGGAGACCATTGGAATAGCAAATGTGCAAGCAAATAAAGTGACACAAAGTTAAACTTTTTTCTTTCTTCATACAAGAGCGACAAAGTCATGTAGCTGCCACTTACTAGTAATCCGGCCTCCATTTAAAAAAACCTCAAGCCTCCATTAAAAAACACCCTCAAGCCTCCATTAAAAAAAACCTCTAGTATCTCCTGTCTGTCACCTCCCCAGCGACGCCTCCTTCACTCCCGTGTGCTTCCCTTTGTTCCCCAGATGACCGGCACATTCCGGAGGCCGTCCTGGGCAGAGTTCCCTCGGACCGCGAGCTCTCCCGGCTGGCCTCCCTGCTGGGCCCCGAGTGGGACTCCCTCCTGCTGCACCTGGGCCTGTCGGCCGGGGCTCTGTACCGTTGCCGCGCCGACCACCCCCTCAGTGCTCACGGGCAGGCGCTGGCCGGCCTGGTGAAGTGGCGTCAGTCGGTGGGGCGCGCCGCCACGGTGGGGAGGCTGCTGGAGGGTCTGCAGGCGGCCGAGATCCACCCCTCGGTCCTCAGCGAGGTCCTCCAGTGACGCTGCCCGTTTGAGGCCGTCTTCTGGAAATACGGATCCTTTTACGACCTTCTCCTCCCTGCTGCTCCAGAACGGGGGTTATGGGGGGCGGTAGGGCCACTGGGGCAGCCCAGGAAGCGTCTGTTTTTTTCCTGAGGGATTTCTCCCGCTCATCCTGGGGGTTCCCGAGGCATTCCCAGGCCAGCTGTGCGACATCACCCTCCCCCCCACCACCCCGGCGTGTCCTGAGTCGGCCCCACGGTCTGCTCCAAGTGGGGCCTGCCCAGAGGACCTCCAAATATGGACCTGAAGACTACTGCGTCGCCATTGGTTAGGTGAAGGACCCCTAACCACACATTGCCATGGCGTTAGTGATCAAGAACCTTCTCTGACTGACTGGGCTGGCCCCCGTTAAGACTCCCATGGAGAAATAGCCAGCCTTAAGACTTTTAAGACTTTAAGACACTTTTTAAATGTAATTCTATCACAAACAGCAATGGTGTGCTGAAAAAAAATACACTTTGATTGTAAATGATCCATCCTGTTGCCATCAACAATACTAAAGTACTAACTGTGATTGGCAGAGGGGGGGCCTGCATATACTCGGGCACAGAAAAGGCTGCCTTCCAATCATTTGTTTTCTTTCTGCCATGAAGCACGGCGATATCAACAGATCTTAGAACACGACATTCCGACAACGTAAATAAACCTTTCCGGAATCCAAAAACAAACTCGTAGGACGACTCTTATTTTGATGTGCGGCAGGTGTGGGTGGGGGGGGGGGGGGGGGGGGGGGGGGGCGAATTGGTGGTTCACTCACCCAAAGGGGTCCCTGTACCAGATCCTAACTCCTCCAGCGACACGCTGGTCACTCTGCATGGCTGAGCGCTGTGTGGACGACGTGCTGCTTCAGGGCTCAACACACAGAAGGGGGAAAAACTCAACGCAAGAGAGTTTTTTTTTTTACGCGGACGCTTCGACGCAGTCGTGAACATGTCTCGGTTCGGCGTCAATATAGATTAATAACAAATATGCACTTATTTAATGAATGGAGATTAGAGGCCAAGTACTAGAACTGAAACCTGAAGCGCGAAGCCTCTGGCTCTCGCATCGCTGTGCCTGAACCTGTGCGTGTATTGCCACATTTTAACCTGTGTGGCACGAGGACAAATTCCAATCAACTGTGTTGACATGGCAATAAAGTTATCTATCTGTCTGTCTCGATGGTTGGAGGTGGCGGTGTGGCGTCCTATATCGGCAAGCATCTAAAGTGGCTTTACACAGTTCAATTACTGGTAGCAGTTATTATAGGCTTGGATGTCTGGATTGTACCAGTGTGGAGATCTGCTGCTTTCATACCTTCTGTAGGCCCTGGTGCAATCCTTTTCCTTTGCTCTTTTCTAAGTCCTGGGAATCTTCTTTGTTGTTTATTCTCCATCGTCTCAGTTAATCAGTTTGACATGGTTGTGAGGGACTGCTGTGTGTGCGTGTGTGTGTGTGCGTGTACGACACGACCATACATGACGTAATCATGGCCCTCGGGCACAGGTCCTACACGGTGCGGTGTGTCACCATGAACCCTGTGTGACGGCCCTGATCACGTCAATCTCGCCTCACGCCCTGTGTGTGTGTGTGTGTGTGTGTGTGTGTGTGTGTGTGTACTTAAGCCCATTGCACTGGAGGTACTATATATGGGGCATTGGTGCAGTCTGGTTAAAGGCTTGTATTTTCATTGGTGGTCTCTTTTCGTTGCCTCTCTCTCTCTCTCTCTCTCTCTCTCTCTCTCTCTCTCTCTCTCTCTCTCTCTCTCTCTCTCTCTCTCTCTCTCTCTCTCTCTCTCTCTCCCCATATTAGGTTTTATGGACAGAGTTTGTTTGGTGATTTCCAGTGTAAATAAACGTCATTATGATAATGGCTTTAGCTGTGGGTGATCCAACGTGTACATAAACATGTCTTAGTTGTTTAAAATCAATATTATGATTGAGTTATTGCCGTTAATCTGATTGGCCGATAGGCTGATTTACAAGTTATTTTACTTGCTCATTTAGTTTAGTTTAGTTTAGTTTTCTGGGTTGAGTAGGTTATTTAGAAAAAAATCCTGCAAATATTTTTTCTGAGGTTGTTTTTCGTTATGACGGTCTTGGGGCGTGGCTTGCCCACCAAACATAATGATGTGCATAATTCACGCACAAGGAATGGCATGTATCTCATGTTTCTGACTGGTGAGAGCAACAGACAAGAAAGCCTTTGGTAACGGTGCTGTATGAGTGGTTCCTTAAGATGAGACATACTTTATTGATTTATTAACTATAATCAAGCCATAATTAATCCACAATGGCCTGGACTCGTGGAACTATTAAATGACAACACTTAGAAAATATTAATGTGTGTGTGTGTGTGTGTGTGTGTGTGTGTGTGTGTGTGTGTGTGTGTGTGTGTGTGTGTGTGTGTGTGTGTGTGTGTGTGTATGTGTGTGTGTGTGTGTGTGTGTGTGTGTGTGTGTGTGTGTGTGTGTGTGTGTGGACGACGTGCGTGCGTTTCGTGTCATGAGGAGTCGCGAGTTCACCAGTCGGCCTATGTAACACAGTACTGCCCGCCTGTAACCGACTGCCGTGCTGTACAGTGAGTGGATAGGTGCACCGTGCACCGTGCACGGCACACGCAGCGGTTTAGTCTATTCCTGGAAAACCAGAGGAAAAGTTCACACTGATATGAGGCTGATTCTGTCGCCCGGCCATAAACCGCTATCAGAAGACTGTTGTTCCAGGAATCGCGGCAACACCCACACGCAGAAGGCTCACAATGAATGCCCGCTTTTTTCTCCCCATTCCATTAAGTGATTCTTCAAAAGCTCGAACTGTAAAGTTTACTGTGGGACTGCGGGAGATAGCCATCCGTCTGATATTTTAAGGTGGACCGGCTGTTCTGCTTTGTTTTGTTGAACACACAATTCAAGGTGGTGGTCGCATCCAAAGAGGCATTTGTATTGTATGTATTCAAATATTTAGCCTAGAGGCTTTATTATATTTAAATAATTAATTGATGTTTTGGGAGAAAATAACGTAAAAAATACTCCACCCGTTTCGTTTTTTAACCCAAACACGTCGAGGCCGTTGAGAGACACGACCCGGGCGCTCACTGTGGACCGACTCAGTCGTGCACGTGATACGAGATTCAGCGCCTAGTCCCGCGAGTTTCCCGGAAAGCTGTTAACTCCAGGCTTGTTATACTCTCGTTCTAGGAAAGCCTGTAAACGCTCGCTTTTTTTCCCCTGCCTCCACCATCTTCCCCCTCCCCCCCCCCCCCCCCGGGCAGCCCGGCCCTTTTTCGTGTGGCCCCGTGACAGTATTTTGCAGTATTTTGTGGGGAGGTGAAGGGCAGGTATGACAACCTAGAAGTCTTAACCAGGTTACTTATTGTGTGAGTAGGCCTATGTGATGTTTGAAGTGATCCGTGGAGTTTATTTCACATATTTTCCCATTAAGTAATTCATGGATAAATTATGCTTTCTGTGTGACCCTAAATGACCTTACATATAAAAATACACGTGTTTAAAACATGTTTTGCAACGCAGATATTCTCTTTGTAATAATTGCTTTCTACCTTGTTTTCAACTGGTCACGTGGTCGGCCGCGCAAAAATAATTGCTCAATAGGCCTATATTTTATTTCCAGCGTACATTTACCCGCTTGATCAGGTGTTGAAAATCATGCATTGGAACCGATGCAAAAACATAAACAATATGGTATATTAATAATCATAGTAATAGTACACTGTCATAATTAATATTATAAACGCGCACAAACACACACACGCGCACAGCGCCCAGTGGGGCATCTGTGCTGACAATAACAGACACCAGGAACTCCCTTATATGGCTTGTGTTTTCATCGCTCGCTTGCATGTGTGCAAATAAATGGACGCGTAGTACTTTGATGTGTTTATTCAACACATGCAAGCGCATTTATTAACCCGACGCTGTAAACAAACCGCGAGGCCCCCATCAAAGTAGCAAATGATCTACCCCGACCAGAGGTAATCGAGTTGAACTTTATAATGCAAAAAGAAAATAAGACAAACAAAACATATGCTGGATTTAATTATGGTATTTAGACCAAATCATGTGTAGTATATCACACAATTATGTCAATAAACAACATATCTATAGCATTGTAATAATAATAAGCGCATAGACTGAACTGTGAGCCTCAGTAAATCATATAACATGTGTAAATGTGGATGATGTTACTTATTGACTTATTTAGTTACGAACACACACGACTATAGACCTGTTTTCAACCTGCTGGGGTGTGTGTCATCTATCACTTCCTTGCTGAGAGAGGCAGTACTTGTCGTATTTCCTCGACTGAAGTTTGTGTTAAACTGGGTTGTGTTAAACACAAGGAATATAAAAGTTGATCACAGAGAGCACTCAACGGCCCTCGACTGAAACAGAGACTGCTCCGACGTCCCAGATTTGAGGCTAATCTGAAAGGACTTCTTATTGCCTCTAAAGTTTTTTTTTTGTGTGATTCCCCGCCTCCTTTGGTCTTGCTTCTGAGAACAGCATCTGTCTTCCTGGTACATCCAGCTCTACAGCAAGGTTTCAGTGTATCTGTTACATTTTCTAACACAGACACACACAGACACAGACACACAACCACACACGCACACGCACACACAAATACCCAGACAAAGACTCAGACACAGACTCACGCACACTTGCATACATGTACATGTGCATTCAAACATGAACACAATGTCCGTTTACTGTTTTCAACCAAACTCTGCCTCACTCCACAACTGCTTTATTAACCCTGAACCCTAGCAGGCGTGTGGATTCTGTTCATTCACACATGAGGACCCAACCACAGCCGGTGATACACTGTGGTATGTGTTTCCTAGTGCAGGTAATTTGGCCGCATAACATGTTCTCATTTGCAAGCAAAGAAAACGTCATCCAATCCCTCCCATTCCAACACACACATGCTCTCACACACACACACACACACACACACACACACACACACACACACACACACACACACACACACACACACACACACACACACACACACACACATCGTTGCTCTCTCTATGCCTTTCTCTCCTAAACACACACATTTTCTATCTTCTGTCTAACAAACACATGGCACACACACGCACACACATTCTTTCTCTGTCTAACATGCAACTAACACACACACACACACACACACACACACACAGTGCCCCACAAACAGGGCTTCCTTGTTGTTCAGGCTCATAGAAGGTGTCTCCTTACATGGTGGAGGGTGGCCTCTGATGGAGACAGGGATTTCTGTGGGATTACCCATACCTACTGTGCTCCGCTACCCAGAATGCAATGGCAGATGGAAAAGGTTTTCCCGGAAGCCCGATTGGTTGGAAATGGGCGGTGGGCCAACATGCTGGGACATAACACACACTTTGTTGAGCCTGCATGCACACAGACACACACACACACACACACGCACACACACACACACACACACACACACACCCAACGACGCATACACACACATACACACGGTACACTTCTGCAACACTTTTTTTTCTCTTTTATTCTTTTTTCACTGCCATGTTTATGTTGGCTTATTTCCTGGGAACCACGACAGAGAGGAATGATGGTGGTAGAAGTTTTCTGTGTTTTGGTCGGGTTGTTTTGGTGTGTAGTTCTGGCCCATTTGTCATTTAATTCACATTACACATATCAATTGAATCACTGGTGGTTTTATCTTATCTTTATCACATTAAAACGGGCAATTTTACAATATGAATGATACTGAGTGAGACTTAATGGATTATTTTGAAGGCAGAATAATTGGGTGTGTTGATGAACTCGTGGCTCAGGTTTATACGAGGCAGGAAATAATGACTGCACAGGAAATGAAGTCCTAACCGCCACAGGAAATCCTGCTTGATATCAAAGTGTAATGTATTGAAGGAAGAGTACATTTTCAACCAGACCGTAAGCCTAATATTCTGATGTAACGACCCATAAAGCTGTGGGTCAAGATTTAAAAAAAAACATCGTTTTATGACAGTTACCATCTCAAAGAGATTTGCAGACCCATGTCCCCAAACTATGACGTCCCCGCAAAGACCCTCAGATAGACCAATAACTGTCCACCAAAAAAAACTAATGCATGTGTCCATCTGTGCGTTTATGTATGTCTAAATCACTCGGCCGAAATTGTAAATCCGTTTACTGCATTCCAAAGCGGCCTACATATTAATTGCATAATCTTGTAAATACTTTCTCCAAATGTGTTTCTGGGAAGATGTATTTATAGTTCACACACGTGCGTGTAAGCCTAGTAGCTGGTTGGATAAGGCACAGGGTGCCATCTTGTGTCTGAAAAAGATCCTGCATCTGTTTTACCTTGTTGCCACAACATCGCCAAGATGATGGAATCTGTAGGAGGTTGTGAAAACACGCTGACTCTAACATGCAAATAATTTTACGGAGAAATGCTGCCCGTCGCGTTTTGATGCAAGTACATTCTTGCTGTTGACGTTCACCAATATATAATTTTTGGCCCTTGGCCCCCGTTTCCGGCTGTCACTGTTATGGCAAGTATTTTGTTATGATATTTAATGCTATGTCTACGCATTCATTTAAGAATTGGCATACTTTCATAATGGCCATTACTCCCAGCATTTTAGTTGAACAAAAGTAATCGGGAAAGGGAACATAGGCCTACTGATTATATTTGGTGCTAATCAGAAGAATAATATGAATATTGGATGGGAACTCCTATTTATTTATAGCTGAATTAAAATTAAAACATAAATCGTTGTACAACCCTTTAAATAACCGTGTGTGTGTGTGTGTGTGTGTGTGTGTGTGTGTGTGTGTGTGTGTGTGTGTGTGTGTGTGTGTGTGTGTGTGTGTGTGTGTGTGTGTGTGTGAGTGCACACGCACACGCACTTATCCTAACATTTAAAACTTCATACACAGATTCAACGGATTAGGCTTAATTTGGCATGTGACAAAGTAGATAATGGTTATCCAAATCGCCTAAAGGCTTAAAGAAACGCAGCCAAATCTTGTGTTCTAGGAGTTAATTATCTCGGTGGAGTCATCCTAAAGCCTATTCAGCGCGAAGCCTGCTAGTCTCGATTGATAAGGATCCTGAATTTGCATTTTTGTCCCATTTCCTAATTCACTCTTTTTCTCTTTTGAAATGGGCCTGAGTTCAGGGACGGATTCAGGGACTGATCCGTTTGAAGATAATCTGAATTGAGGCAGAAACAAAATAGCCACACAGAAAACGCTTGGTTTACATATAGTGTTAATAGCTGCGCATGTTTAACATACCCTGTAAATCTGCCATGTTTATAATAGGCATGTTCAGATATATTAAATAATGTATATAGAAAGTCCAAAGTGCATTGGTTCAAAAGTGAATCGTACTCATAATGGTACTGTCGACTTTTATTCATTCGATTAATGCTTTTGTAACTAGGCCTATATATAGGTTATATATATATATAGGTCTATATTTTTTCAGTAGTTGTCTTTAAACCATTCCAACCTTCACCACAGGGAGGCGCAGTAGCTTCTTTAATGAATGAAAAAAAACATTTTTTTTACGATACTGTACAAAACGGAATACTGCTCACTATCTCCATTACCAAACAGAGACGTTGTCCTTCAAACTTTTTTGTGGCTTTTAACCTTCTATAAAATGACTTTCTCTGTAATTATTCGAACCGTTATGTTAGGCCGATCAGCATCCAATCCAACATCTGGTTCCATCTCTTGATCTGCTGACCATTCCCTTTGTTAGATTTCCACATTAGATCACTAAAATACGATTGACCCAACTGTACTTTTCCTCTATTTGCATGCTTTTTAAATATCATTTTTTAATATAGCTTATTTTTTTTTATGAAACGAATAAAAGCGCGGAATGATACCCAGTCCACCAATGTGATGCCTCGGGGCCTGCAGCCTCCTCCTAGGGAGAAACAGGGCGGGGCGTCGGCGGGCGGCAGGAGAAAGCAGCCTCTGTCTCTCCGCGCAGCATACGTCTGTCTCGTCTTGGAATGATGACCATTGCGTTGGTCCCACCATCCCTTTCTCCAGGGCAGCGTATATGTCGGGGGAACCCCTCTTAAGACACCGACCCACCCTTGTCCAACAAGTATTTGTCCCCGTTAGGGATGGTAATAGCCACTGTGGGCTCATTTTGAAGTGAAGAAAGCCGCGGTGAGAGCGAAGCGCGCAGACAATTACGCGTGTCGAGTCGCGCTGTAGCGGTCCTATGCAGCTAAAAAAATCGCCATTGTTTGGATGAACGAGATACTGGTGAAAGCTAAGAAAAGGAGACTTTTGACTGCGAGCTATCATGGTCTCAACATTTCTTTGGGCGATCTATCTCCAGTGTTTCATCCAGGTAAGATTTTCCTCTTTTTCTCCCGGACTACGGGATGTTTATGAGGGGAAACATGCTACCCATCAGCTATGGGGGGCTGCGCGTCGCTCCGCCTGTCTGGCTTGTCATGTGGAACGTGACGGCTTGTGGCTGCAAACACACTGTATACCCGAATATGCTCGATTATTAATGTAGGTAGGTTTATCTACTGTATGTCGTGTGCTCTTGTGGATCTCATCCCTCACATGGTTTCCACCACGTTACTCGGAGGTGGCAACCGAAATGTGCTTCTCTGTATAGCCTATTTCTTCAGACAAAATTGGGTCAGTCGGCTGATTCAACAGCCATGTCAGTCTCACTGGTTGCAGGCCCTGCATCCACTGCTGAACGTAAGACTCGCTTCACAGCACATACACAACTGTACACACATTCACATCACGCACAGCCTCTCTCTCCCTGTCTTACGCACGCATACACGCCGGCAGACACACACACATACACGCAGGCAGACACACACACACACACACACACACACACACACACACACACACACACACACACACACACACACACACACACAAACACACACTTTCTCTCTCTATCTCTGTCTAAAACACACACACACACACACTCTCTTGCTCTGTCTAACAAAACACACACACACACACACACACACACACACACACACACACACACACACACACACACACACACACACACACACACACTCAGTTTAACAGACGCACGCTCACTCTTTCTCTCTCTCTCTGTCTAACAAGCACAGACACACACTAAGTTTAACACAGACACACACAGACAGACACACACTCACACTTACAGAAACGTGGAGAGAAGCATACAGATATAGTCCACCTGGATTCCATCAGTCTTGCAGCTCTGACGGGGCCTCAGGACACATGCCGACACAGCCAGACTCATGAGCAGACATGGCTTTAAATAATTCATGAGATAATGAATTTTATAAACATGTTTGTTTTGCTCAATTGTCCAGCTCAGGGGCAGCAGGAATTGCACTCCCATTATTTCACAGCCGGCTTAGAGTGGGCTTACTCTCTGCTCCCACCGTTGAGTTTGTGTTTTTAGAGATAGATAGTCATTGTGACATGTCATTCATGACGTTTTCTTTTCCTGTAATCAGGCAGGCGTTTACAGAAAGACCCCCCCCCCCCACCCCTCCCTCCCCCACACAGTCTGTTCGACTAATTAGTCAAATTGGTGAAAGTAAAAATAGTAACAACTTAAAAATATATATATATGACAATTGGAGGATGTTTTCATCCAAAGCGTCTTACATTATTGTGAGCACTTATTCCTCCCTGTGGATGTGAATGCCCTGCTCTACCCAGGTGTAGACAGGACCCCCGAATGGGAGGTGCGAATGAGCGGCTGACTCGGGACGATTGGATATGGTATCTATCTGTTATCTGATTGGCTGGCTTGTCTTTAATTTCCTGCTTGTTTAGCGTACCACCGTGTGGGGATGAAACTCAGACGGTCTGGATGATATTGGAGATGAGTTATATTGCTTTTAGAATTGTATCCTAACATTTATTGTGCACAGGTAAGGCATGCACACACACACACACACACGCGTGTGTAGGTGTGTGTGTGTGTGCGTGTGCATGTGGGTCTGACTCATTGTTTGAGAACCACTGATTTTGGTCATAAAAATGTTTTTTCTGGTATTTCTATTTGTCAGTCAAAAGGTGCTCTCCACACTCCTGTTTGACTTAATGTTGGAAGGGGAATCAACGCATTAAGATTGATTAATGAACACATGTCTAAATTAAAGACGTGAACTTGAAGTCACTCTCTGATTGGAGATAGTTTGCGACACAAATCTTCGTATAATATATATATGATAAACCCGTCTCTGACCCAACATCCCGTCCCAGGCTCCTCCCACTCATTTGGCTCTTTGCGACGGTGTGAGGTGTTAGCATAATGTAAGTCTAATGTTATAGCCACACACACAGCGGGTGGCGGCCGAATCACCCGTATCTAAAGCAGCCGGCGCTGCAGGCATAGAGTCAGGGGTCTGAAAGCACAGAGTGGGAGGGGCCTACGCGAGAGCAGGAGGCTGCGAAATTCATCTTAATGACGGCAAAAAAAAATGCATTGGATCCGAAATCAAATCAGAAATCAGAAAGTAAAGTATGTTAAAAATAGAAATACTTAGTGTTTTGGAAAGCCAAAGATGGTGCCAGTGACAGAGATTGACAGTGATGTGAAAAGCTGAATCATTTGGTCCCATAGAGAATATACTGGAGACAATGATGGCCATAGTGACATTGTTGACTATGAGTGACTTGCCACTACTGCTTTCCTTGTACTGTCAATTGATTGACAGGCCCAATAACAACAGTGATAAAACCTGCTGACATTCAGACATAACATTGATGAGCTACAACATCGCATGTGTATTTATTACAGATAAATAATTCAATATTGATCCAGTGCATTTGAGAACCCAGGCAGTGCCACTGCCTTACAGTAGAACATAACTCGAATCCATTCCTCCTTTAATCATTTAAAATCGGTCTCATAGGTTTTTTGCTCTCATTTAACATTCAGTCAACAATGGTTATCGAGCTATTTTAAATCAAAAGTAATTATTCAAACTTGCAAAATAGTACAATTAAGAGTAAGTATTATTATTAATATGTTATTCGGGCATCCTATTTATGCTAACAACAAGGGAAAAAAGTTTTCTCCCCAGTGTTTTTCCCCATTGACTCTTTGGTTTTCTTGATGCTATTTTCAAAAACAAAACACCCACAGTCTGAGAAATTAACCAAATCCCAAATATGCTTTTACGCCAAACATATCAAATGCATAATTCCATAATTGCAGTTGATTACACTGGAGTGCACTGGAGAGTGTTCGCTCATGCTCAAGTCCAATAACATGCAGTAGTGTGTTTTTTTGGGGGTGTAATCTGGTAAGGTTCTGGAAGGAAAATTACACTAATGACCACCCGTGTGAGCTCATTATCCGACACCGCTAGACGTCTGCATTAGCGTTTAGCATTAGCCGTCGCTATCAGCCTGCATTACTGCTGCTATATGGTTAAGAAAAGACAGTGAAGACAAGATAGTTGCATCCTAAATAGGAATACGAGAGGTAGGCCGATTTTAAAATCGGTTTTAAAAGTGCGGCACATGTGCTTCAACTGGATATAGAGAAGTAGAACATAATCAAATTGAACTCACAATCAACAGTATCCCAACCTCCAAAATCACCATGGAAAAAATGAATACATTTCTTCTAAAATTTGATCATTTTAAAGGGCGCTAATCGAAAAAGAGGCTACATATTCGGTGGCTGTTGGGTCGTTTTCCCCCCCCCCCCAAAATTGCATCTAAACAAACCCCCCAGTGTCGCTGTCCTCCTCCGTGTATTGTTCAGGCCCACCCAGCGTGCCGCCGTGGGGGCCTCCACCACCGCCTCCTGAAGACTCACAGGAAGTAGGAGAAGAAGAAGGAACTAACCGCTGACGTGACGCCTCAGACGGATAGCGGGCAGCCATTATTGATCAGCCAATTGCTTCCTGTCCTCCTGTCGGAGGTGGGAGGAGGAGGGTGGAGGAAGGAGGCACCACAATCGAACCAGGCTTCACAAATACAGAAGAACCCATCCTCAGCTAGTGCCACGGGGTGCCATTCAGCATGGGCCTTGTTGGAGTTTGTATAGGGCGCCATTGTTGGAGCGCTCATTGAGCCAGTCAGAGAGTGGGTGGAGGCTGGAGGGAGGGACCCCCACCCCTCCTTGTCGGACACCCATTGTTTTCTCTGTGGGGGGGGGGGGGTGGCGGTTGGGAACACACTATCCAGTGGTCCCTCATTACTCATTGTTTAGTTTGATTAACCACTCTCCCTCTCACCCAGAACAACAACGTCCACACCCAGTCGGGGTGTGGATTAAAGAACTCTGTTGATCCACGGGTGCTTGGAGTCACTTGGGCGGTTTCTGTAATTATCTCTTTTCGCTGGCGCTCGTGTTAATTAATGAGATGTTCGGGTTTGCCAGGGCCTTTGCAAGACTGGCGGATGAGGTTTTTGTTTCATTAAGTGTTGGCACTACCGCTGCTCATTAGTTTTCCTTTCCTTACGTTTCCAAAGCAAATTACTCCCGCAGTAAACGCGACTGAGCGAAGGGACGGCTTCAAGAAGACGTGTCGTTCATATAGCAATCAAAAACTTTCAAGTTTCATTGTTGCACTGCCAGATAAAATGAACAAACTGTCAAAATATGTTTTGACAGTTGATCCGTTATCCTGAATGGCAATGTCATTTTCCATATTAATTTCCAGGCGTCCATTTCTATTTTTTTTCCGGCAATGTATGTATTTATATCCTACAAAACAAAGGCAGAATGAATTCTGAATTGCCGTTGTCCATCACTACCAGCTGAGACCGACTATCAACCAACAAGAACGAAACTGAAAGGCTTTTCAGTGGAGCATAAAGGATTCGGTATACAGACCCAGTCTGTCAGCCAGTTAGGAGCTTTCTCTTGAAGGAAGAGTTCTGTCCGAGCTCATTGTACCAATGTGTGTGTTAGAAAGAGAGAGAGGAAGAAAATGTATGTGTGCGTGTGTGTGTGCGTGTGTGTGTATGTGTGCGTGCATGCGTGCGTGCGTGCGTGCATTCATGTGTGTGTGTGTGTGTGTGTGTGTGTGTATGCTCATTGAACCGGTGGACCATATAGGCAGAAGAGCGAAATCAAGCCACGCGTTTTCGCCTCCCCGGATCCAATCTAGGCTGATCACACTCTGGCTGGCGGTGTGCTCTCTGCTACGGAGCCAAGACCAGCCAATGAGAGAGCCAGCAGGCAGTCTCATCAGCGCTAATCTGGGCCTAGTTGCTGTCATCTGTACACTTGATTCCTTTTTATTCATCTTTTCACTTTTTTAAAAAAATGTTCGCCCTGGCTCTATTTTTGGGTGCGAGGTCTGACTTGTTTGCAGATGATCTCGTTAGTGTGCAAAGGATCTTTTGGAAAAAATAAGAGATTGTCAATAGGTCTGTTTTTTTTTTCTCTGTGTTATTGTTTTGCCAGACCCATATTATGGATCCATTCCCTTCTCCCTTTTCCTTATCGCTCTATTAATTTTCGTCTTGTGTTAATGTTTGCATAATTTGACCGTCAACAATAGCGATAGTTCTTCCCTTGGCGGAAGGATGTTCTCCTACCATATGCTTATGCATATTCATGTTTCCCACTCAAACCCACTTGTTGATCTGTCGTAATAAGTGGCAACATCATTGTGCAGTGGTGCGCTCTTACTGTGAAAGATGAGCCATATGCCGCGGCTGTATGTCTGAGGGAAGATTGACTGGCCGGGGAAGTTTCTCTCCGTACGGCGGTGGTTCTCCAGGCCTGTATCCATTAGATCATGGCCTTGGGACGTCCCCTGCCCTTTAGCTCACTGGCTCACATCCCCGGCCGGGGACCACGCTTTGGTTCCCATCTGTGTGCACTACCAACCACCCCCAAAAAAACCTCTGACTCACCCATTCTGGCTCCTCTCCCTCTCTCTCTCTCTCCCTCTCTCGCTTTCGCTTTCGCTCTCTCTCTCTCTCTCTCTCTCTCTCTCTCTCTCTCTCCCTCTGTCTCTGTCTCTCTCGCTCTCTCTCACTCTCCCCCCCCCCCCCCCCTCTCTCTCTCTCTCTCTCTCTCTCTCTCTCTCTCTCTCCCCCTCTCTCTCACATATGGCGCATCGAGTCGTTCCAGAGTTTTTGGGAGGGTGAGACAATGCCCTCAGGTTTGCATGATAATGTTGGCAGCTGCCTGGAGAGGGGGCAACACTTCCTGGTCACGGTCGACCGCACGCCGCCCCCTCCCCCCCCCCCCCCCCCCCCCCCCACACACACACCACCTCCTCATGCCTCCCCCAGCGACAACTTTTCTTTTCAAAAACTATTATTTAACTTCTTTTTTTTTGATTTTCAAGAGTGCCTTCGAAAAATGTGCAATAACAATGATAATTAAAAAATATTGAATACAATTTAAAATAAAGGAAATCATTAGTATTTTTATTTTATTTCTTTTATTGCAATCAGACGTTAGACGTTTTATTATACGGTAATAGCAAGGTTGGCGCTTCATTCACACCACCTCGTCTTTTGGGGTGACGTGAAGGGGAATCTCTGGTGAAGTGTTGAGCTGGACAGGCCGTGGACGTCCACACGCACCATAGAGATATATGTGATACTAATGCTTCATGGGCTTCTCTTTACAGAAATAAGATACACGAGAGCAGCGCACTCACGCCCATAAAACAGAAATAAATGTGATTTGTGTAATGACCTGAGAGCTTTCACATATGTGCGCGATTCATATACACCCATTCCCAGTCCGACTGAAACCTATAGCCCCACACCGAGGCTAATTATTTATATATTTTCTGGTTGGATAATATGCTGTAGCATCTTGAAAGGTATGTTTTTTTCTTTCCGAAAACCATCTGGCCAATATTATCTTGGGAAATATATCCAACAAGTTAGGATTGATGGGCTGCCAATGGAAGGGAGTTTACAATCCAAGAGAATTCCTTTGGCAGTCACGGCCGCTCCACAACGATAGTGTTTGATTTCCGCTCAAACAGCAACAGGCCTACAACATGTCCTCTCTTCATGTTCAAACATATGACCGAATGATCTCCTCTTACATATGTTGAGTAAACAATGTGTGTCCCCTCCCTCTGACATGGATCAGATCATATTATAACAGCGTAATATTATAATCACACCCCTGATTCCACACCCAATTCAAAGCCAAACTGAGGAGGATTTTTCTGTTTCCCTGTTTGGATCAAGTTGTTCTCCAAAACAAACACAGAACACACCAGGCCATTTCTCTTGAACCGAAGATTTAAATAGCAAACGGTATAGCAAATGTATGTTGTACATCCTTGAAAAAGTACTTAGCATTGTGTAGCATCTTATCCTAGCTATCTTTGTTGTATACAGGGAATGGGTTAACCTAGCGATTGTTAGTGCTTGGCACTTGTTTCTATCAACATCCTTACTGCACCGACAGCGATATATTGTTTGTCTTACTTCCAACACAAGTCACTTTGGATAAAAGCGTCGTTGCATTCCGCGATGGCTCACGTCTCCTGAAACAGGTGGAATCGTGTGTAGGGCTTAAGACGGGGGCAGCAAAGAACAACAGGTCAGAGAAGGGATTGAGGAGAGTGGGATTGAGAGAGTGCGTTTCACCCTACGTGATTAAACAGCCCCCTCTCTTTTACTCTGGTTTCGTCAGAGATAAGTCTCCCTCGTGCCAGTCTGATGAAATGTACGCGAGCGTGACGAAATACCCTCTGTGTTTTTCCTCAGGTGTTTTTCACGATCCCTCGACTCCCATACTCGCTCGGAATTTGCAAGATAACGGAGAAAAAAAGAATCCTTATCTTATTTGAATTTTGCTTTGTACAGGGAAGACAATACGGGGAAGACGAGAACTCTGCCTGTACTTATTCCTGAAACCCACACCGGTTCACAGCCAACGCATTCACTGATTAAGTACAGTAAAAGTAATAGTTTTTTTTTTTGTTTTTTTTCCATTTCCCCTTATGAACAAGAATAGAATAACGGATAAAAACAGCGTGGCCTAAATAAATAGTTCTGGCCTTGAAAGCTTCTGCCTCCTTCTCCCCAGGGCCATTGAATATTCATTTCTGCTTCTTCACAACACCAGACTCCCTTCACATGATCAGAATGAGTGCGTGTTCATAATACAATGAAGTGGGCCTCATAGAAAATATAGAGGGCCTCTCTATATTGGACATGCTTCATTAATGGTGTATTAGGAGCATTACTGTTCCTGTACAGATAACAGCATACAGATAAGAAATGTCGTTCCGGTTTAACCATTTATGGGGTAATGCTTTTAATATGGGTTATCACAACATCATTTCTTAATTTATTTCTCCTGCGGTAGTTCATTTAAGCACAATGATGTAGTGTTAAGTGTTATATAAGACCAAAACAAGCAAGCATTTATTTTGACCATACAAAATAAAACAAGGACTATTAGACTAATAAATAATAAAGGATGATTCAACGCTGTCCAGGGATTCCATTTACATTTCGCTTACCAGGAAAAACGTCTCTGGCGTAATCATGGAGTCTAGATCATTCTTGAATATACGCTGAGCAGCAGTGACCTGGCTTCGTACTGGATATGTATTTCTTCTCGTGTATCACAGTCGGAGGAGCCTGAATTATGCCGCATGTAACTCTGAGAAGCGGCTGAATGACTCATGTTGAGCTCTGCCATCGATTACACACTCGTCTGGCCGTGCAAGGAAGTAGGCAGGCTTTTTTTAATTCAACCAGCGCTCTGTTGTCAAGTGAAACAAGGGGATTGGGGGGGGGGGGGGGGGGCAGGCGGTCAGGGGGGGGGTCCTCTACAGCTCCGCGCCCCTCCCCCACCGTCGCCATGGCAACCCAAATAAAGGGAGAAGGCAGACACGATCCGGGGGCCAGGAGGGAGAAGGCTCTTCTGTTGCCTCCTCTCCTTCCGAGTCAGCCGAGGAGGAGCAAGGAGCAAGGAGAGAGAAAGAGAGAGAGAGAGAGAGAGAGAGAGAGAGGGAGACAGACAGAGGGAGGGAGAAGAAGACAGACAGAGGGAGGGAGGGAGAGAGATAGAGATGGGTAGAGAGAGAGGGAGACAGACAGAGGGAGGGAGAGAGATAGGGAGACAGAGGGAGAGAAATAGAGGGGGAGAGACAGACAAACAGATTCAACTGAATCGAGATTGAGAAAGACGTATAGAGTCTTGAGTGGCAGGCAGATAGATTGATAGACAGACAGACAGACAGACAGATTGACAGACAGATATAGCAACCAAGAGAGGTAGATAGACAGACAGGAAGAGAGATAGGGTGAATAAGGTCTTGATAGGCTCAGAGCGAGACAGAGGGGGAGAGAGATAAGAAGAGAGTCCGAAAAAGAGTGGGAGAATGACAGACAGAGAGAGAAAGAGACAGCCAGATTGAACTGAATCAAGAGAGACACGCAGACAGACAGGCAGAGAGACAAAGACAGACCAGAGTGCTACAGATAGAGAGAGAGAGCGCGAGAGGGCAGACAGAAAAACAAGGAAATAGGCAATAGATAGGAACAGAAAGCAATGTCAATAGATAGAGAGAGAAAGGGTAGAGATTGAGACGCAGCCGTAAGGTATCTGGACTGGAATGTTAATATTAATCTGTTGACCTGGTCTATATTTACAGAGTTTATCCATGTTGTTTTCTCTCCTGGTGATCAGACACCCTTTGATACGTACGGAAGTGAAGTGTCTTTGAATATTCGTTCACACATGTTCTTGCCGTTATTAGGACAGTCTTTAAATAGGTTTGGGGCGGCTGAAATGATATTAATATCAGCAGTGTTATTGTGATCTAATGCGAGTTAGACTGGCATCTTGTTATTTAGTACTAGGGGCCTTTGCGACCTTTAAACACACACAAATAAACTTTACATACATTTTAAAACAAACGATATACCAAATTAGTACAGATACAAATATATATATGAAACATACATATATACAGACAGACATACTGTATGTATATACATACATACATACATACTTACATACATAGATATAGATACATAAAGACAGACAGACCTACATACATACGTATGTACGTACGTATGTACATACATACATACAAATATATATAGAAACAAACATAGATATATAGATACATACATACATGCATACAGCACATACATGTAGACAGACATACAGATACTTAAAATGCTTAGAATCAGTGTTAAGGTCGATAAAATTGAAGAAAAATATGGCCCAGGAGCATATAAATGGTCGGGGGGAACAGGAGTACTGGTGCGGTTCTGAAGCGGTCTGCTTGAGTTGATTGTCCCTCTACGGCGACCACTCCAAAGCTCCCATCACAACCACGGCACACTCAAGTTAGTCTCAGGAATAGTTCCCCCGCACATCCTCCAAACACACAGACATTTTATAACACACTCTTCCACTCTTCCATTCTCTCTGTGTACAGGAAGCAGTGCATTGTGGGATGGCGAGATGATTGAAGAGTGCTCTTATGAGGAACTAGCTTGGCCTTTTAGAAGTCTGGGTCGGCCTGCCAAAGCAGTTTAATTACGATCTTGTGGTATTTGAAGGTCAATATCAAGAGATTAAAAAAAGGAAACAGCCAGGGTTTAAAAGATGTGAAAATCAAGGGCCGTACAGAGAGTTTGGATGAGATGTTTATTTTGTGGTTGTAACTTTTTGGATATCGTGGTTTCCTCCACCTTGCCAGAGCAATCGTGGCCGTCCCCAGAGATCACTAACATTGCGCAGCATGAGAGCGATCCCTATCGTCTGGATGTTAGTCTATCTCTGGTTCATAGTACTGTAATCATGCACGCCCATCTGAAGTGAAAGATGTATTCAGATCATTCAGGTATTTCACCCACTCAAACCTTTTCCCCAGACTCTAAAAAGGAGTAGATAAGTGCCTATTTAACAATATTCTGTCGAATGACTTCATGGCTTTAATGCATTTCACACAGCGATGTAGGCAGGGAAGCATTACATGGAAATCAAAAAAAGCCAAAAGATATTCTTTAGATTCCAGATGAACAAAGACTAGTTTTTTGGTGCACATTCGCTAAAGCGTGTATTCTCATCCCGATCGATTACCCGCATCATCCTGATGGAACGCCTAATCCCAAGTGGCGGCGGTTGTTTTCCGCCTTAACGCTATCTCTCTCGTTAGGAAGAAGAGAATTACAGCAGTTTCACATTTGACTTTTTTTCGCGTGCTTTGCCGTACTCGTCTCTCTTTCTGGCAACCAATCAGATAATCCGTTTTGCTGCGGTAAGCCTTTGAGTTTTCTGACCCAAATTCCTTATCTGAGTATCTGTGCCACGGAAATGTGTTACTAGCGAGATCTCTCGCCATCCAGCGACGCCCGAAGTGATGCCCCCGTCGTCCAAGGGTCACTTCTGATGTCATCGTGCACCATGGTGCATCATGGGATTTAGGAGCATCACTTGGCCCAAGAGGATTAAAGGCCGACATGGGACATGTTACACTGAGATACCGAGCCAAACCGGCGTGATGTGTACTCCTTGGAGGCTTTCCCTTCGAGTCGTTTTGTCTTGGTCTTAGAATAGGTCTTAGGTCTTAGAATTGCGTCTTATCCTAGCCATCTTCGTTGTATACGGGGAATGGGTTAACCTAGCGATTGTTAGTGCTTGGCACTTATTTCTATGAACATCCTCAATGTGCCGACAGCGATATATTGTTGTTTCTCTTTTTTCTGACTACTTATTATAAGTCTCTTTGGATAAAAGCATCTGCTACATGCCCTGAATGTTAATGTAAATGTAATTCAGAAGATGCATTTGGTGAAGGAGCAGGTAGGGGGATAGGCCGTCTCCTCAAGGACGCTTACAGGTTAGGTTGTGGACATACAGGGGATGGAACCTAGAACGTTTGGGCAAGGGAGTCGAACCTTCCAACCACTAGATTATCCTGAACCCCTTATATCTGTTACCTTCCGAAAAGCTCAGTGCGTGGTGCTGTGGTGTGGATGGAGAGCAGCATGTGTGCACACTGGGTTTCCGGTGATGATGCAAGTGTTTGGGTTTTCTCAAGCAGTGTCACCAGAGAGCAAAGTGTGTTTTAGTGCTTTTGACGCCTTGTGGTTTTCACTGTTATGAGAATTTTGCTCTGTTAGGAGTGGGAGTCTAGCGTTTTCGGGAAATGTACTCTAGTGATTTCGAAAAATTGTAAATATTTTACTTCACAGCCCCCCCCCCCCAAAGACAAAATTATACTCGGATAGCATAACACAAAGATGATGTGTGCGTCCGCATAGCTAAGTGTGTGTCTGTGTCCGTGTTTGCGTCCGTGTCTGTGATTCAATACATAAACACTCACAAGGCCAGAGTCAGATCATAGGATAGCGCTGATTCTCCCCGATGGAAATCATTACGTTATTATGTTTGAGTTATAACGTTTGTGGGAGCGAGGGAGGGAAGTGGGTTTCGAGTGTAGTTAAGCCGTTTCAGGACTACATTGCACTCTCTACCAGTTGCTCTGCACTCCTCTCTGCTGCTCTACAGCTGTGGTCAATAAGAGATGTATTTTCTATTCGTGGCTTCCCGACGTGGGAAGTGGGATGTGATTAAATAGTGTAATGGGGACATCATGTTCTGCCAATGGTAAATGAACAGAGTATGCCCACAGACATGAGAGAGGTATTTATATTGTTGTCTTCAACCCATCTTTTGCTGTGTCCTCTTAAGTGGTCTGCGGCCTGAGGTAAAACGATGGATAAATGATAGCATAAAGAAAACGGGGGTTTTCCTGCGTAGCCTACATCACAGTCGGCAGAGCGTCCTGTAATACTCACACACACACACAGGACAAACTGTCCTCTGGTCTAAGCCAAGTGTAGGTTGGGCCTTTACTCGGGAGGACAGGGACATTTAGATCTGTTTGTGATTTCAGCTGTTTACGGACTCTGTAAAAGAGCTCATTCTGCTTCCACACACAGCTTCAGCCGGAGCCCTGGCTCCAATTACACCTGTGGCCTCACGCGTTGCCCTCAAATGTCTTTTCGGAAATGACTGCCATTTAAAGGTTACTGTCCGACGTAACCGAACAGCCTGTGTTTAAAAAAATATACCAGTTGACATGTCATGATTTAAATGAAAATGAATGTATTTTTATTTTTAAACCATTAAAAAAAAGAGTATATTATATTATAATACTCTTTATTTGTCTTTCAAGTTTGCTGACTAACCTCATAGCTTGGACACCAGATAGTATAACTAGTATGAGCATCTAGAATGATCTACCCCGCAGACCTTTAGATAAACGGCCGTACGTAGAAGGATCCGGTATGTTATTGCACAATGGCACAGGGTCGTTACACTGGGATCTCTAACGCCCCGGCACAGCAGACATACACTATTTATCCACCAGCGGCGCGACATCATGGCTCTCTCGCCACACCCAGATGACAGAGCAAGACAGATGAGCCTTGCAGGGTGGAGGAGGTGTGCGTGTGTGTGTGTGTGTGTGTGTGTGTGTGTGTATGTGTGTGTGTGTGTTTGCCTGTGTGTCTGTGTCTGTGTGTGTGTGTGTGTGTGTGTGTGTGCGTTTGCGAATGTGTGCGTTTGCGAGTGTTTGAGTGTGTGTGTGCGTGTGAACGACTCCCACTGAGCCCGTTAATGAAAGGCTGCCTTATCTCTGGGATTCCAGATATTATGACTTTGTGCCCCCGCCCCCCCCCCCCTTCCCCCCCACACACACTCATCCCCCACACACACTCATCCCCCCCCACACACACACACACACACTCCCCCATCTCCTCCACTAGACTGAATGCCGCCCGCCCTAGAATAATAACGATGATGGGAAGACTAGAGCTGCTGGCAATGAAGTACTGGTGATGATGATGATGATGATGATGATGATGATGTGTCAGGATTGGCCTAACAATGTTTATTTTAGTGTTCTCCAGAAATGTAGCATATGTACGTCCAGGGTGTAAATCAATACTTTTGAGTAAATCAATTACATTGATCGTGCATGAGATTGCATTTGGATCAATCTTTGAATCAATAAATGCTCTGTTTAAGTCCAATTATACATTAGTACACCACAAAAAGTTGTTTTGATGGAATTCTGTTGACAACGCTATTTTTAAGTACACCTTGTTGCTATTTTAACCGACCAATCACAACGGCTCGTTGTCGTGTGGGACGTTTGAGTCAATGCTTTTGATTGGTTGCTGGATCAAACCAAGCATGTATTGGGTATGCAAATGTTCCTCTGGGATTCAAAAATGATCGCATAATTAATCATAGAAATGCAAGCTGTCACATGATCTGATTGCGTGGACAACACACATACACACACACAGACACACACACGTATACACACACACACACACACACACACACACATAGATACACACACATATACACAAACAAAAACACACACACTCATACACACACACGTCATGTACACACATAGATACACACACACATCATGCACACATAGATACACACACACACACACACACACGTATATACACACACACACACACACACCCATAGATACACACACATATACACACACACACACACACATGATCATGGAAATAGTCTGTATTCCATAAACGGGGTATCAGGAGGAGGCATTGGACAGGGCAGAGCAAGGTGACCTTTTGGATATCGCCGTGGGGGTGTGGGAGGAGGAGGGGTGACGGCGGGGGGGGCGGGCGGCTGACGGCCAGCAGGATGTCAGATAATGAAGGAGGAGACCCCGCGGAGATATGCTAATGACATTCAGAGCACGGAGGCTCCGGAGAATGTGTGAAGGTCTGCTCTGTGGCAGCGTCCTGGCATGTCGACGGGGGGAACACAGACGCTCTGGGACGCTTTGTCACTTTGACCCCAGGATCCGTCACCCAGTGTCCTGAACAGGCTCCAACACCCAGGTTCCAACGTAGAGTACACCGCCCTTTGCTCCATCGGTCCACAACAGGCTAAATCGGCCAGCTGTGATACGAAGACCCTGTCCTTCCAACCCCATCCAGCCCTGCTTCCACCCCCATACACCCCTACCCCACCCCTCCATCATCCCCTACCCCACCATCATCCACCCCCCCCCCCCATCCAGCCCCACTCCCACCCCTCCATCCACCTCCTCCTATGATATGAAGACCCTGTCCTTTTCCCAAACTTTACTGGTCTGGCAGGTTCTCTCCCGTCACTCATCTTCCACCGCTTATCCGGGGTCGGGTCGCGGGGGCAGCAGCTCTAGCAGTCGAGCTAACTAGGTCTGACAGTTTCCAGTTCAAAAAACTGAAATGTAAATTTGCAAAAAAAAAACAACTGAAAAAAGTATCAAACCGGTCCAATTATATTTTTTTTCAGTAGTAAAACAGCAGGAATTACCGGCTTATTCTGGGAACAATTATATCGCTATCTTCCTGCGTTCTTTCTGTGTGTGTGCGGTTCAATAAATGTGGAAATGTTGAAAGTGTTTTTTTTTTTTTTTTTCTCTCTGCAATTCCAAGAAGTGCTTGCTCATACTGCCTCAGAATCAATTCTGTGCCAGATAGCACTGCTCCGGGCCCCTTAAATGTCTTCTGCGAGGGCTGTTCGTCGGGTTCACGCACTCCACATGTCGGGTGCGGTCGGGCTAAGCCCTTTATCAGGTGCGCGGTTGGGAGCGCTCGCAAAGCCGCCCTAGTTTCACCCAGCAGCTCTCTTCCCAATTTCACTTACTGTACTGAAAAGCAGGATTTATGCTGTCGACGAAAAACCAGGACACTCTTCCCTTCCAACTGAAATCTTCATGAATCTGGAAGTGCTTAGCATCTGTTATTTATCGCAAACGGTCATTGAGAAGCTCCACCTGGATCCTATTGTACTACTGGGGAGTACTCCCAAGTACCCTAGCCAGCATAGAATGGCCGCTCAAAGCACTTTACAATACTGCGTATTAGCATTCACTCATTCATACACACATTCACACAGGGAAGACTGCGTCAACCATTCAAGGCGACAGCCAGCTCGTCAATAGTAGTCTTGTAGGCCTGGGCGATAAACTTGATCATGTTGATCGATATCGATAACTATTGATAATTTTAATGACCTAAAAAGACTAGGAATTACCATGCTGGATTTAAACACTTCTGTTTAACACTTAATATGACCTTCCACTGTTCTTCATGGATGAACACTCCAATGTCGATACAACAATGAAAAACACTCAAATATTGTAGATAAGTATGGAACCGTGTTTGTGTAACAAACCCATCTGCTAGATTCGGTGGACCAGTCTCTTATCGATATATATTGAACATGTTTTATATTGATATTGATCAAAAGTCTATCACGATACGATCATTTATTGTTTTATTGCCCAGGCCTAATACTGCCCAACATTCACTCATTCATACACACAGGGAAGTCTGTGTCAACCATTCAGGGCGACAGCCAGCTCGTCAGGAGCAGTCAGGGTGGGGCGGCGTCTTGCTCGGGGGACACCTCGACACTCGACGCTAGGAGGAGCCGGAGATCGAACTAGCAACCTTCCGGTTACCAGTCAACCCGCTCTACCTTCCTGAGCCATATGCCGCCAAACCATTCCGGAAGGTTTTTGAAACTGATCCTGTCGTCGCGGATCCTCTCATCTTAGTCCATAATTAACAATGCTCACAGAGTCACTCCGCTGCCAGTCTGTGCCACCAGACGCAGGCCTAATGTGTGCCGGCAGCCGTGGCCACGCGGGGCTCCATGAATCATTCAGAGTGGTTAAATGTGGTGATTTAGCCTCCGACGGCGCCATTAAAGGTCATCTTCCCCGTTCCCCGTCAATGTCGCATCGGAGGTCTGAAGACGGCCGCCACACCGATGGTATTGATGAGGGAGAGAGAGAGAGAGAGAGAGAGAGAGAGAGAGAGAGAGATAGAGGGAGGAGAGGAGAGGGGGAGACAGAGAGATGAGGAAAGAGAGATGAGAGAGACATATAGAGGGAGGAGAGGAGAGGGGGAGACAGAGATGAGGAGAGAGAGATATAGAGGGAGGAGAGGGGGAGAGAGGGTTGAGGAGAGGGGGGAAGGGACAGAGAACAGCAAAGACTTGACAGAATTGACAGCGAGAGAAATGGAGAGAGGGTGAAAAGCGAAAGTGATAATGTAGAATCTGAGAGCAGGAGAGAGAAAGAGAGAGGGAGAATGGTAAAGAGATATCATCTGAGAGTGGTAGAGAACAGGAGAGAGAGATGGAAGAGAGATAGAATCAGAGAGCCGTAGAGAAAAGGAGAGAGGAGAGAGAGATAGAATCTAAGTAGAGAGAAGTAGAGAGAAACAAGATGGATCGCGTGATAAAGAGGTAGGACAGATCACGATAGAGAGACGGATAGAAGCCGAGAGGGACAGACCAGCGCGATCAACAGAAACCGGTGGCTACGACAACGGCCTTCTCCCTGTGGCTCCCGGGCTCAAGCACCTCACTGGGGCTCCACCACCCACCCCTCCATCACCCCCACCCACACCCGTCCACCCCTTGCTCACCCCTCCATCACCCCTACCCCACCCCCATACATCCTTCCAGCCGCAACAAGCCTTACTCCCACCCCCATCCACTCCTCCACCCACCCCCGTCCACTCCTCCGTCACCCCTCAATCCACCCCCCATCCACTCTTTCTCCCAACCCCATCCAGCCCTACTTCCGCCCCCATACACCCCTACCCCCCTACCCCGACCCTCCGTCTCCCCTCCATCACCCCTAACCCACCGTCCACCCCCATCCAGCGCTACTCCCACCCCCTCCATCCACCCCTACTCCCACCCCCAACCCACCCCTCCATCGAACCCACCCCCAGGGCAGATCTCATGGCCAGGCCACGGCCCCCGTGACCAGCAGCGAGGGAGGCCACGGAACAGAAGCCCCTTTGTGGAGAGACAGAAGAAGCGAAGAGCTCAGCCGACGGAGAGAGAGAGGGGGGAGAGAGATGGAGAGAAGGAGGGGGAGAGAGGAGGAGAGGAAGAGAGGGAGGGGGTGGGGGGGGGTCGGGGGGTTAAGAGAGGAAAAGTGAGGGGGAGAGAGAAAGAGAAGGAGGGGGAGAGAGATGGAGAGAGAGAGAGAAGGAGGGGGAGAGGGAGGGGGTTGGGGGGTTAAGAGAGGAAAAGAGGGAGAGATAAAGAAGGAGGGGAGAGAGATGGAGAGAGAGAGAAGGAGGGGGAGAGGAAGAGAGGGAGGGGGTGGGGGGGTTAAGAGAGGAAAAGAGGGGGAGAGGAAGAAAGAAGGAGGGGGAGAGAGAGAGAAGAGGTAAGAGAGGGGGAGAGATGGAGAGGGAGGAGGAGGGCATGAGAGAGAGGGGTAAAAAAGCATATAGGGAGAAAGCGAGAGATGAACATAGAGAAAAAGAGAGCGAGAGAAAGCAAGGGTCGTTGCCCAGAGCTGAAGAATCAGCTGCAGGGAGAGGAGAAGAAAAGGGCAAGGCTCCTAAAGAATCACTCCATAGTGGAGGAGGCATCACAGAGAACAACGATGTATGATTCATGGGGTTTTGACGCCCTCTTATATTTTTACTGCCAGTCTCCAGATTAAAAGTGTGCGTGCGCACGTGTGTGTGTGTGTGTGTGTGTGTGTTTCTGTGTGAGTGTGTGTTTCTGTGTATCTGTGTTTCTGTTTCTTTGTGTGCCATTGTGTCTTTCTCTGTGTCGGTGAGTCTGTGTGTGTGTGTCTTCGCGGCGTGCACGTGTGTGTGTGTATGTTTATGTTTATGTCTATCTGTTTCTATCTGTGTTGTGTGTTTCTGTGTGTTTCTGTCTCTTTGTGTGCCTTTGTGTCTGTTTGTGTGTTTGCATGTCTGTGTCTGTGCGCCTGAATATGTGTGTGTGTGTGTGTCTGTGTGTTAACATGTGAGTGTGTGTCTGCACACACTCGTGACTATGTGTGTGTGCCTGTCTGCATTTGTGCTGTGTGTTGTGAGTGTATGCGTGTGTGTGTGTGTGTGTGTGTGCCTGTCTGCATTTGTGCTGTGTGTTGTGAGTGTGTGTGTGTGTGTGTGTGTGTGCCTGTCTGCATTTGTGCTGTGTGTTGTGAGTGTATGCGTGTGTGTGTGTGTGCCTGTCTGTATTTGTGCTCTGTGTTGTGAGTGTGTGTGTGCGTGCGTGCGCGCACGTGGCCTTTCCTGATGCGCTTTTGCCCCCATCCTCCTAATGGAAAACCACAGGGAGGAGACTGCAGCTCCACAGCCCAACCAGAACCAGACGCTCCTCCAGATAGCGGTGTCATATCTCCGTACTGTCCTTCAGCTCTCTCTGTGTTTCTATCGGGTAGGCCGGGTCCCCAGCAGGCCGGGCCCCCAGCAGCTCAGTGACGGCTGCTGTGCCGCGCGCTAATGACAGCTAATGGCGCTCGCTCCTTCGTCGCATTGATCCCGGGGGTCGGGGGGGGGGGGGGTGGGGGGGTGTGGGCGAGATACGTGGCGCCGAGCGATCGGCCGGTCGTACGTCAAAAGGCGAACGTCGATACGGCCCGTCGCCACCGTGTGACGCACACACACGTGAAACGTGAAACGACCGCCGAAAGATGAACAACGGTTCTCTCGGACGGTTGTGGCTGACAGAGCGCCAGAGGAGATTGTTTGCCTCCATGTTGCGCCCCTATTTTTGATTGTTTGTGTGTAAATGTTGTTAAGATTTTGTGTGTGTGTGTCTGTGTGTGTGTGTGGGGGGGGGGGTTGTGTGTGTGTGTGTGTTTGTGTGCGTCCATGATGACCGACTAAGATGGCTGCCAACTGGAAAAAGTTTCTGGCACAATAAACCAACCTAACCAATGCACAACATTAAACATTAGCATTGACTGGTTTCAGAATCAGGGCAGTAAAAAAAATCAAATCACCCACGTCAATGTTACTGATGACATTGATTGGTGATGAATGATGGACTGGTTAGGCCAATCATTCTTAAAAATGAAGTGTCAATCATTTCCAACACTTTAAGGTGCAGTAATTAAGATTTAAGAGCTTTTATTTGGCTGTAATTTGTTAGAAATGGCATAGCCATCCATCTGCACTAACCCTAACCCTATCAGTGAGTGAAGTGCTCTGTGAGAATATATGTTTCCTCTGGTCCGGCCTCTGTGAGACCATTTCCATTTCAGACCTGCTTTCAGAGCCATCAGGGTAACTCCCTCCCGATTGGTTGTTGGGAATCAACTGGTTGACATGTGATGTCAGCCAGTCTTTTGGGGTGGTTTCGTCGGCATTTATCGCTCTCTTCTGCTCTTCCACGATCCCTCTCTCTCTACAACTCCTGAATCGTACCTACAGTCTTCAGGGCTCGTACATCGGGAGTCACATCGCAACAACCGTCTCGATTTCGTAAGAGGAGGAGCGTAAGAATGTTTATGGTAGTAATAGTGTTTTGGTCAATGTTAAGTAATCATTAATCGGAGAGTGATTTGTCATTATGGGGTGACATTGTGTTGGGTTGGAAACCGCCAGTGTTTGTCATGCGAGACGTAGCAAAACAAAGTTTGGATTGGATACGGTGTATCTACGTGTATTTAGGATTTGTAGGATGACTACAACTCTCTTGTCTTGAGTACTCTCAAAATGGAGGCAATTATCGGCGACAAAAAAATCCCATGATGCATTCTGATATACAAAGCCCGAAACAGTATACAATTCCGTTTATTTTCGGATTTCACACAACCACAACTCTCTTGAGTACTCTCAAAATGGCGGCAATTATCGGGGACCAAAAAAAAATCCCATGATGCATTCTGACGTTCTCTCTCCCCCCCCCTCTGCCCCTCCAGAGCGGCGCGGCCTTCCAGGTGACCCTGCGGGACGAGGACTGGATGGTGGCGGTCCTGGAGCCGTCGGACCTGCGGGACAACGTCACCGAGTACGCCGCGCTGCTGGCCGGCGGGCCCCGCCCCCGCCTGGTCCCCTTCCTCCCCCTCCTCCCCGCCGACGGCAGGCTCCCGCCGCCGCTGCTGCTCAACGTGACCCACCCCGGGCTGGCCTACAGCGTGGGGCTGCTGGCCCGGGACGGTCGGGGCTGGACCAAGCCTCTCCGCAGCGTGGGGCTCCTCACAAGTAAAGACCGGACGCGGCAATAGTTATTTCATTGATTTGTTTCACCTTTGAGTCCCCATTGAGTTACAGTCACTCTTCTCCCAGGGAGTCCTGGCCAAGACCGCCGGCAAAAAGTAAAAAAAAAAAACGTAATAGACAGGATGGAGGGGTGGGTGGGTGTGGATGGGGGTGGATGGGTGGTGTAGGGGTGGATGGGTGGTGGTGGTGGACTCCTAACACTTTTCACACGGGCACTTCAACATGCTTTTCATCACAAACAGCTAATTAAAACAACTTCATAAATAACGATAGCAGCGAATGATAGAAGCATAGTAAGCATAGTAAGCATAGTAAAATGGCAGGTAGCTTATTTTTTTGCAAACACTTTTTCTAGATGTATACTTTCTTATTTATTGTTATAATACTCAGAAGGGGGGTTTGTTTGTTACTTTAGCCTTGGAAACGGACGCCTTAACTGAACCATGTTTAAAATATTCGGGTGTATTAAAATTATTATATTTGCTGTGCGTGGCTGCGTTGCGTACATAACACCGATTTTATTCTGCCCTGACCTATTTCGCGAAGATTAAATCCAATTTGGTGTAAATATGTAGGTCATATAAATAATGCAGTGTGCTTATACACCTAGAGATGAATTGTTCTCCCGTTTTGGTTATAAAACGTGAACACGGATAAAAAAACAAAACATGTTTTTTGTGTTACTTCCAGGGCCTCTGCCGGTGGACAGCGCGACCATATCAGACTACAGAGAGGCTCCGGAGACGGGGGTGGTGTTTGAGATCAGCTCCCCGCCCGACAACGTCTTCAGCCGGGTGAACATCAGCTATGTGGAGGGCACAGAGCTGCGCTCCATGCTGTATAAAGGTAGCCGCCTCCGCCGCCGTCATTGATATCGGGCAGAGTTTACAGGGTTACTTAAAGGTGGAGTGGGGAACATGGCAGGAGCAACTTTGGATAAAAGTGTCTGATAAATGCCTTAAATGTAAATATAAATGGCTCATTCTAAGGTCATCAAAACCCAATGATTATTATTTTCATGAGATTATACACGTATTAAAACACGTTGATGAATATTAAATTCCATTTCTGCCTATTCCGTTATGCTGAGGCAAAATTCGACACAGTGCACCTTTAATTGAAATGTTGATCTACGGTACCGCTCTCCGAATACATATTCAAATGAGGTTCTGCAAAGGTTGAAGCAGATTTAACAACGTAGCAGTTTTTTGTTTTAGATTGGATTTTGCCGTAAAACCTTTTAAAATAATTTATAGTCGATTTGATAATAGAGTAGAAACAGATGTATCCGAGGAACAAATAAAGCAGATTGCAAAACATAAAAAAACACATTACAGGATAATGTTGAAATTTAAATGGATAAGGCTGGCCTCACCCTATCCTATTTTATGTTTTGCCGTCACCCCAATGATACAACCAAATGAGAAACAGGCTTCTCCTGCGCACAAATATTGCTTGTCTAGCAAGCAGCAGGCTTAACTCCGGTGCCACAGACTTATATTGTTGTCTACAGAGCAGGTCAAAGAGCCTTCTTGACTAGTGGATTCTGTACCTGAAGTGAAAGTGAAACTGGAAGATAATAAAAATGCTAGAATGGTCAGCAGAATTCTCACAGGGTTCCGCTTTCTCCACGTCTCGTCCACGGCTCACTCCTGATTCCTGGTTTCATTGTTCCTTGTAGATTTCTACAGGGGCAAGACGGTGTTCAAGCACTGGCTGCCGGGGCTGTGCTACAAGAACATCACCTTTCAGCTGATCTCCGAGGCCACGGTGAACCGGAGCGCCACGGTGCGGCACAGCGACATCACCCACCGGCCCCTGCAGCACCGCACAGGTAGCGCCCCGGCAGGCAGCGCCTTACAACTCAAGTCACTTTAGAATCGTTACTTATTGATCGGATTAGACTGAAAAAAAATAAAAATTGTACAAAAAGAAACACATTTTTCATGGCTCCCCTTTCATCACTGATGAATAGTTTCCCTGATGAATAGGGGACATGTATTATTTTATTTGAAAGCATTTATAGCGAGCAGACACCCCCGCACTGTATTCTTACACTGTCTGACTCATCTCTTGATTCAACTGTGTTATTATATTATATATATATATATCAGATTTTTTGGCATGGGTTTCCACAAGGCCAATATAAACACACCAAACTCATTTCTCGAATCAACTTCTGACGCGTTCCATAAATTGTTATTTTTCTATTAAAGTCTTTTGGATGGGGGACCGTTTTCTTGGTCGACATGTTGACATCATTCCTTTCAAACGGTGTCTGTCAGACCAAACCGCTACCAGTCGGTCCAGTGGTCCCGCTCCATCTGTTTAACCGATGACTCCCCTGTGAAAGCTTTTCTCACCCCGCAAACGTCCTCATTCTAACGCAGTGCCCAACCCACCGCGCAACATCACCTGGAAGCTCGTGCCCCTCAGCCAGCAGGGGGCGACTCTGGACGGCGCTCCCAAGGGGCTCCGTCCCGACGCGACGGGGGGCTCCCCGGGGCAGACCCCCCAGCCGCGCAAGGCCCGGGACGTCCCGCTCATGGAGGACGAGTACCAGGGCGAGATCCGCACCGACGGGGACGAGTACCCGTCAGAAGAGGCCCCGACCGACAACCCCGCCCAGAACGCCACGGCGACCGCCGCGGACTACGCTTACACCAACGCCACCGCTATCGCCAACGCTAACGACGAGGTCGCTCGCGCCGACGCCGACGACGCCGTCGCCAACAGCAACGAGACGGCGGAGGCGGACGAGGACTCGGCCTTCCGGACGCGGCCCTTCACCTGGCCGGCCCCCACCACGGGGGGCCCGGCCCCCACCGCGGACCGGGCGGACCAGGAGGAGTTTGTGAACGGCCTGATGCCGGAGTACGAGGACTCTAACGAGCCGGGCTCGGCGCTGGGCATGCCCCGCCCCGCCGGCCCCTCGCTGGCGGCCGCGCCGGCCAAGCTGCCCCCCCTCCTGCTGGAGCTCCACTGGCTGCCCCCCGCCCCGCCCGCCCACTACGACGGCTTCAGCGTCTACATCTCCCGCGACGGTAGGCGCCGGAAACACGGAGAGAGAGAGAGGGGGGGGGGGTTTGGGTTTTGTTGGCCTTTCCGTTTTGTGCAGTTTTTTTTGTCTGCACAGGAAGGAGTCAAGAGCCATTTCCTCTTGTTTGTATTGATGATGTTTTATTTCTAAAGTGCTGATCAGCAGTGGTTTGGTATTGATTGGTACTCGTGACACAAGGTCATAAAACACAGGAAAAGAAATAAGATGAAAATCTGTGATTAAAAACTCCCATAAAGGAATCCTATTTCAAGTGGCAGAGGGAGAGAGATGGAGACTATGATATAAAGAGAATTCGATGTTAAAAGCAATTTTTAAAAGGGTGCATTTTGAGTGATATTTCCTTCTCTTTGTTCTTTTTTGTCCACTCAACACCATCACCCTCTCCTCCCTCCCTCTCCACCACCACCACCACCACCACCTCCACCTCCACCGCATCCCTCCTCCCTTTCCCCGGCCTCCCTTTCCCCCGGCCGTCCCCTAGGCAACGTGACGGAGACGGCGACCGTGGACGAGAACACCCACGAGTTCTTCACCGAGCCCACGGAGCCCGGGACGTACCACGTCCTGGTCACCGCGCTGAGCTCCGCCGGGGACTGCGAGGCCCGGGAGAGCGCCCCCTACACCGCCTTCACCTTCTACCTCAGTACGCGGAACCCTTAGTCTGGTGTCGACCAATCCTGTCGCTGGAGGCGGGGATCTGTCAGCGTGTGATTGGCTGACAGTGAACACACAGAACTCCTGTCCTGTGTGGACACTGGTGGTTTCTTAGAAGACTGTGTCTGTGAAGGTTTCAGAACACAGGGTAGACTGGCCACTGTGGAAAAGCTAGGGAGGAAACAAGTCGTAGCTCCGCCCCTTTTAGGAAAGGGGAGGAGCTATCTCCTCTCCTAGAAGTCTGCTATTACTCAATAGGACTGCTGGGTTGGAGATGACCAGTTCAGTGGTAAGGGTGTCCTACTCCCAACCGTAAAGGTTATGGGTTCCTACCCCGTGGTCCACCAGTAGACGTCCTATAGCAGCATCGCTGATAAAGTCGGCACTAAACCAGAGTCTGTAGACAAAAAAAGACAAAAGCTTCCTCAAAGCATGTAACCACGTGCCACTTCTTTATCCGCAGTCACCCTGGTTTAGTGGGGTTGTGGTGTATACACAATTATACAGAAGATGACTGCTTAAAGTAATTGTCAGTGCCTGTACATAGTAATTAAAACAGCCCCGTGTAAACCGGCCAAACGTATACAGCCATTAAGCAGCCCTTGTATATAGTAATTAAAGCATGGCTGGCAGGGTACAACATTTACGCAGCAATTTCTCTGCATCTACCAGAGCGGAGAAACACACCAGCCAAGCGACAGTACAAGTATATGTCTTTTTTTTTTTTTTTTTTTTTTTATCTGCCAAAATGGTAAACGTTTGGCCCCTGGATGACGCGTGTTGTCCGTTCTCCAGGCCCCGGGGGCCAGTGCATGGAGGAGCCCAAGGAGCGGCCCCACAGCGTCAGTGTCCGGCTGCTGGGCTCCAGCAAGGCGGCGGTGAGCTGGGGCCCCTCGGCCGAGAGCCACAACGGCCACCTGATCTCCGTGCTGTCCACCACCTGCCTCCGGCCCAGCATGAACCAGAGGATGGAGAGCACGTACTGCAGCGAGGTGAGCTTCAGACTCATACGTATATACTGCAGTACGTACTGATGTGGTACGATGTAGAGATACATCAGGTGAAGGGTGGTACACTTACTGCAGTGAGGTGAGCTTCAGATTGTATATACTGTAGTATGTACTCATGTGGTACGATGTAGAGATACGTCAGGTGAAGGGTGGTACACTTACCGCAGCGAGGTGAGCTTCAGACTCATACGTATATACTGTAGCTGATGTGGTACGGTGTAGAGATACGTCAGGTGAAGGGTGGTACACTTACTGCAGCGAAGTGAGCTTCAGACTGTATATACTGCAGTACGTACTGCTGTGGTACGGTGTAGAGATACGTCAGGTGAAGGTTGGTACACGTACCGCAGCGAGGCCCTGCAGCGAACTCATATCGTTAGCCTCATAGCAGAATTTCCTGAGTCGTATTTTATGGTTCATCTTGTATTAAGCGTAAAAAAAAGCCAAAGTCAAATGGATGACTTTGGCAGATAGTGATTCTTAAATGTATAAAAGCGCTCTGATTGGCTGAGGATATAGCCAATGAGGCACAATGAATCAGCAGCGTTAGTAGAGTAGAGTTAGGTTAGATATCACAATTTGTCCAGAACATATAAAACACAGACAGTACTGCAGTGAGGTCGTACTAAAACACAAAAAGTACTGCAGTGAGGTCGTACTAAAACACAGAAAGTACTGCAGTGAGGCCATACCTTTAGCCTCTTTTTCAAGGGAGCCCTGACATACAGACATAAAGATATTGCACAAAAAACATGGTGAAGCATAGAAACTGATCACGTAGACATTACAAAAAAATACGACTAAACAGAATCAGAGCACGTAGACATTGCACAAAATTTGACAAAACACAAAAAACAGAGCACAGAAAAGACAGGTTCAACAAAACATACTTAACACTGGGAAGATTAGATTACAAGAAACGGGTAAGACAAAGTAAGACAGATAACGCATCAAAAACACACTGAAACACACTGCAAGGTTTGTTTAGTGAAAGCATTTACAACTGTCAGATCTAAAGTGTTTGAGTATTTTTTTTTAAATGGTTAAGAGGAATTGCAACAGATAATTTGAGATCTTTTTGAAGGAGATTCCAGCACCAGGGAGCCGCATAACTAAAAGCTGTCTTACCTAGCTCAGTCTCGGAGTGTCTAAGAGTATAAAATTATTTTAACGCAAACTATAAAGTGCAAGATCAGAAAGATATGAAGGCAATTTGCCAAATATAAAGTATTTGTACTGCAGTGAGGTCATACAAAAACACAGAAAGTACTGCAGTGAGGTCATACTAAAACACATTCAGTACTGCAGTGAGGTCGTACTAAAACACATTAAGTACTGCAGTGAGGTCATACTAAAACACATTAAGTACACTTACTTCAGAGAGGTGGTACTTTGTCAAACACATAAAGAGCGCACACTGCGGTGGGAACACACTCTACAGAGCAACACACACTGCAGCGAGGCGACAACGGTAACGCAAAGAGGAAACAGACACACTGCAGCGAAATGAAAAAAAAACTACCTACAGAACACACACCGCAGCGAGGTCACGCAACGCAACACACACGCCGCAGAACGCACACTGCAGCGAGGTCACGCAACGCACAACAGACACACTGCAGCGAGGTCACGCATCCGCACAACACATGGATGAACACACACTGTGGCGGAGCAACTCTACATAAAGCACACGGCGCACACGTACGTACACTGCAGGGAGGCAACGCAACATTAAACACACAAATGAAGGATTTCCACTGATTCATCTCCGCTGCCAGTTTTATTGTCAACCATCTAATGAAAGTCCGTAGACGGCAACGCTTAATGCGCATGCGTGCGTGAACGTGTGCGCGTGTGCGCGTGAGAAGGGTGTGAGGTTGTCTTGGCAACAAAGCTCCAGACTGCCTTTTCTGCACCATTTCCTTGAGCAGAAACACAATCACAGAGCGGCCGGAGCGGGCGGACTCAGACAGAGAGCCGCGCTGCAGTCGTAAACCAACGGCGCAGTGCTGCTCAGACCTCAACGCAAATGCCTGTGTGCGTGCATGTGGGTGCGTGCACGTGTGTATGTGTGTGCTGACATCAAGGTATTTAATGGCACCAATCTGTGGCCACTTTTCTGTCTCCCCCCCCCCCCCCCCCCCTCTTAGGAGAACACCACCAGTGACATCATCACCAGCCTGACCCCGGGGGCCCAGTACAGGGTGGTGGTCTACCACACCAACGGACCACTCATCAGCCCCCCCTCAGAGCCCGTCATCATCGATATAGGTGAGGTCGCTGTGTGTGTGTGTGTGTGTGTGTGTGTGTGTGTTTTGAATGTGTGTGTGTGTGGGGGGGGTTGTATTGGTTTGTGAATGTGTGTGAGTGTGTGTGTTTTGTATGTGGGTGTGAGTCTGTGGGTTGTATTGGCGTGTGTACGTGTGTGTACGTTTTGAATGTGTGTGTGTGTCTGTGGGTTGTATTGGCGTGTATGTATGTGTGTGTGTGTGTGTGTGCTTTATATCTGGGTGTGTTTGTGTGTATCTTTATTTTTTTATTGTTGTGTTGTTCCTATTATTCACCTTCATGTCTGTGCGACCTCTTCCCCTGTGTCAGAGACATCCCCCTCTTCTATCAGAGGCTTTTGTCAAAAACATTTACAATTGCTGTACGTTTCTAAAAACAACACGACTGAGTTGTCAGTTGGAGTGTAACGTATTGTGAATAGAGAGACAGAGTCAGGCATCGAGGCAGCTTGCTCAAAGGTGCTTCATGAAACAGCCCGAGGACAATGGGGGAATCAAACCCGGCACCTCTCTGAATCCTATCCTCCGGTCCTCAGAAAACCCCTAGACACCTAGAGGTGCACAAAAATAAATCATACTGAAATCATTTGGACACATGCTATGATTGCGATATGAGTCACCATTAGTGTGAATGATGCATTTTTGCATCACAATTTTAATTTTCACTGAAAAGACTATTAAAGTCATGATGATTGGTGATGTCTGTACCAAAAAAACTTGTTTCTTAACATCTAGAGAACAAGATATATCGGCCAGGGCGTCTCTGCAGCACGCATCATGATTAACAATGTTTAGTTGCACATTTTACCTGAAGCAGAACATCTCAGCTTCTTCCCTTTGGCTATCACACGGCGCCATGTTGTGCATTAGCTCATATTCGCATTCATCATTCAGCCCTACAACCAGACTACCCGGCTAGGGCGGCATGTGGCTCAGGAGGTAGGTTGGCTGGTAACCGCAAGGTTGCTAGTTCGATCCCCCTCGAGTGTCGAGGTGTCCCTGAGCAAAGACGCCTCACCCTGACTGCTCCTGACGCGCTGGTTGTCGCCCTGCATGGCTGACACCACCGCCGTCGGCGTGTGAATGTGTGCATGAATGGGTGAATGTCAGGCAATATTGTAAAGCGCTTCGAGTGGCCAATGGTTACAAAAGGAGATGTATAAATGCAGGGCATTTACCATTTACCCCACTGAGCTCACCTCCAATTACAACCTCCACCATCCACCCACTGACCCCTGCTCTCCGTCCCCCCTAGAGCCAACTTGTGGTGCGGGAAAAAAAATAGATTCTGTTCAGTATCGTGATATTTTGTGCACACAATTATATCGATACAGTAGCGCAAAGTATCACAATATTTTTATTTTATTTTAAATTGATTTAATTTATTTTGAGTTATATCCTGGGAGGTCAGCATTCATGTGAGAGAATAATTATTATCCAGAGATTAATTACTAAGGTCCTGTGTCTTGGAATGTTCAAGGAATTGTCTCATTTTTGCCGATTCCCCGCACCCCTCCCCCTCCCCCCCCCCACACCACACCCAGAGCCCACGGGCGTCCGGGACCTGGTGGTCTACCCTCTCAGCCCCACGGCGGTCATCCTGAGCTGGCAGCGGCCGTACCACGTGGCCTTCCGCAAGTACGTCCTGCAGACCTTCTTCTTCAACCCCGTCACGCTGGCGTCCGAGTGGACCACCTACTACGAGATCGCCGCCACCGCCTCCGTCATCGCCTCCGTGGTGAGGATCAGACCGTAGCCCCACCCCCCCCCCCCTCCTGCTCCGTTGGACGCGTGCTTGTCTCCTTGGCTCTTCGGGGGCACATTAGCGGTGTAAATCTTTATCTGTGACGAGTTAATGAGCTTTGATTCGATGCGCTGGCAGCAGTGAGTGACGCAGTGTGAGGAGGAGTGGGAGGAAAAAGGAAATCTGGGGTTGTTTGGTCGTGATTAGACTTGGTTTTGATGAGCTAGAGTGCATAATGAAAGATGCATAATGGGGATTAGATAGAGTTTGTTAAACACGGCTAGGATGTGGAGGAAATTTTTTATGGTTTTAAATATAGACCTGTGAAAAACGATATAGGTTTGACGTCACATTCAAGATTCAGAATGTGCGTGTGTGTGTGTGTGTGTGTGTGTATCTGTGTGTGTATCTGTGTGTGTGTGCTTCCCAACACCTTGTGAAGTCCAGACATTTTGACACATTTTAAAGCCAGAAAAAAGCGAGGTTCTTTGACTGGATCTAATCTCCCCCCCCCCCCCCCTCCCCCTCCTCCCCCCCCCCCCCCTCCCCCTCTCTCCCAGAGAGTTACAGATATGCTGCCCGCCTGGTACTACAATTTCCGTGTTTCCATGGTGACCTGGGGGGACCCGCCTCTGAGCTGCTGCGACAGTTCCACTGTCAGCTTCATCACAGGTAGTCATCACCTACACACCTTTAACATATGTACCGTATCACATTACCATTACCTTCTGTATATCAATGGTATCACCTACACCTGTAATATATATAACTGTCATATAAACCATTCCTGCTATATATCAATGGTGCCCCTTTATAACACCACTATGTTACCTATGTAACCTCTATCACATCTATAATATATGTACCGTCTCGTATTACCATTGCTGCTATATATCAACGGTACCCCTTTATAACACCTCTATATTACCTCCATGCATAATCATTCCTATATTTTACTGAATATCATAATCCCCATCTATCACTTATTTATAATATATTCTATATATTAATTAAACTATTCTGCATGATATATAATACCTTACCCCAATCATTATGAATTGATCACATATCAATTAGGGCTGTGACTGAGCATTTTCTTCCACGAGCGATTAATGGATTGATTATTTTTCTAATTACCGGTAATCACTTAATCTATGAAAGCATCGCGATGATGTCACGAACCCCCGTTACAAGTTAAGCAGAGGTGGGAGGCAACACTTTGCATTTCAACGAGCCAATCAAGAGTCTGCTGAGGTCGTCCAAAACACAGCAACAGTAACGAGTGATTAAAAACCGCCCCGCCGTCGCTGAGAGGTGTTTTAACGAGGAGGAGAGCAGGTCAGCGGGCCACTGAGACATAACGAGGCTGTGAGAGCCAATGCTGTATTCACATCGCATCGACACTAGCAGCCCCTTCACCCGTCTCTCTCGTGATCGTGACACCATCATTCCTAGTGCCTCTACACATCAACTTCACGAGGCTCGCTCTCTCTCCCTCGCTCTCAATCTCACTCGTTCTCTCTCTCTCTCTCTCTCTCTCTCTCTCGCACGCTCTCACTCGCTCAATCTCTCTCTCTCTCTCTCGCTCGCTATCTATCTGTCTCTTTCTCTCGCTCGCTCTCTCCCACCCACTCTCTCCCTCACCCTCTCCCTCTCTCTCACACTCTCTCCCTCTCTCTCTCTCTCCCTCTCTCTTGTGAGAGTAGCCTTGATGTTGCTGTAGAGTTGTTTTTATCCGTGCACTGAGGCCAGGCATCGTGGTGGACTCCGGACTCTGGACCGAAGCGTCTGAAAGCAGGCGGTGTTTGAAGCTGCTCTGTGGGCAGTGAGAGGAGAGCAGCGTGTGTTTGGAGACGGGCTGGCCCGAAGCGTTGCTTTCTTTTCGTGTGATCTTTATTCGTGGCTTTGTGCATTTTTCTCTGTGTTTCGTCACTAAAGAGAGAGAGAGAGAGAACATCAACATGTCTTTTTTGATCATTGATTTTATGATAGCTGAAAAGTTAAAGTTAAAGCTTCTTGAAAATAAATAAATCTTCTTCTGTCTCTCTCTTTGGCTCTCTCTCTCTCCCTCTCTCTCCCTCTCTCTCTCTCCCCCCCTCCTGCGCTCCAGCCCCGGAGGCGCCCCACATCTCCTCCGTGGACTACTCCCACGGCGTGCTGTACGTGCGCTGGACGTACGGTGAACTCTTTGTGGACCTGTCCCACTCCCGCATGCTGCACTGGCAGGTGGTGGCCGTGGGCAAGAAGGGCGCCAAGAAGAGCTACTCCATCGACGTAAGGACCCCCCCCCCCCCCCCCACCCCCCAACCTCCACCCACCGGCCCCCCCTCACCTCTCCCTGCCTGGCTGCCAGGGTCCTGGCTTGTGTCGGTCTGTTTCTCTGTAACCTGCTTAACCAGCTTTCATTCTTCCACTCTTCCACTCTCTCTGTCTATCGACCACTCTATCTTACGATGACCGTTCTCTCTCTATCTCTCTCTCTCTGTGAGTCTCTCTCTCCGTCTCTTTCTCTCTCTCTGCAGCCTATTTCTCTCTCTTTCTTCATCTCTCTCTCTCTCTCTCCATCTCTCTCTCTCTTTCTCTCGCCATCTCTCTCTCTCTCTCAATCTCTCTCTCTCTCTCTCTCTCTCTCTCTCTCTCTCTCCATCGCTCTCTCTCTAACACTCTCTCTCTCCCCCACTCCCTTTCTCTCTCTCTCTCTCTCTCTCTCTCTCTCTCTCTCTCTCTCTCTCTCTCTCTCTCTGTCTCATGCTCTCTCTCTCTCCATCTCTCGCTCACACACTCTCTCTCTCTCCCTCTCGCTCCATCGCTCTCTCTCTAACACTCTCTCTCTCCCCCACTCCCTTTCTCTGTCTCTCTATCTCCCTAGCACAGACCAGAAGGTGTCTTATAATCTGTGTCTTCAGAGTCTGGGCGGAGCGTTTTTTTTTCAGATATATTACGATTTGGAATAAAACAAACATTATTCCGATCTAAACCCATAATTCTGCAACCTTTTTACGACGTGGACGGCCGCCAGGTGTTTGTTAATCGACAGCGCCTCGATTTGGATAGAGCTACTCTTAATTAGGGGCTCGGCAGCGGCTGTATCTGTCTGTAATTGTATTCAATTAACGCAGGGGAGCCTGGCCTGTTTAGCATGACTGGCGCGCTCCGTGAGGCTGTAATCCAACGTTCACGGGCAATATTAGGAGTCGCGCATCTGCGACTTAGCATGCCAAAGCCTCTGATTAGTATGCCCTCTCCTCCTCTTCTCCTGACAGCGCGCGTAGCGTGAAAGCCCGGGGAAGCTTGTTAAGGCTAGGCTACGTTATGCTACGCCCAGGCCGCGGCGCTAGCTATAGCTCCTATTGATTATTCCTCACTGAATCCTTTAGGGGCTCCAATTAGCATAGCCGCGGGCTGACTGCTATCTCCCGCTCTGCCCCCTCCATGAGGTCCAGGACAGGTCTTTGTTTCAGGGCAGACAGGGGGGGGATTTAGCCCAGATAAGTAAAGCAGCTAATTAGTTTATTTCTTAAATACTTCAGTTGAACACATGTATGTGTGTGTGTGTGTGTGTGTGTGTTTTGTGTGGCTTCTTTTCAGCGAGGTAATTCTGCCATTTCCAACTGTATTAGATGGGGATGGTGTCATTAATTATTCATCCGTTCATTATTGGTAGCTGAGGGTTGGTCGCGACGTGACTGCGTGACGTAGTGAAGTGAGGCAGACGTATAAAAGACGAACACGCAAATTGCTCATGTATCGTTTTGCATAAAATTGTCCAGAACAAAACGTTAACACAGATGGGTTTTTCTGTTAGGTACAGAACGAACAATTGAGCTGTCGTTTGTTCGTTCTTCTCGTTCCGAAACAGCATCTCGTGACCGAAATGCAGTCGTTTTACCTCTGTTGTGCGGCTGGTCGTTCCCCTTGTGCTGTGAACAAACGGTTCCAAGCGTGTCTGCCTCCGCTATCGTCTGGAGAATCACCGGTCAGATCGATGTCCACGGCTACAACATTGATTTGGGAACAGGAAATTGGCTGCAGGAGCTTACAGGCACAAGGATCTTATCTGGGAGGACACAGAAGCTGTTGCCTTCGCTGCGAAATGAAGATACTCATGACAGAACACTGCTCTGCTTTCCTTATCTCGCTATTTTGGTTTCAACAGAGCCTATGTTTGCGTTTTGTAAAAAAAACAAAAAAAAGGCCCAGGCCTGGTTTGTGTTTATTTGAATCTAAGAATATTGTGACGGACTATGTACATTTTTATTACGATTTTATATTTCACCTTTATTTTTATCAGGGAGTCAGTTTTTATTTTGCCGATCCAATTTCAAAGATAGCATCGTCAATGGTCGTTATTTGTGGTGGGCAGACCAAATGTGCGTATCATTGCCGTTGCCGTGGTTCCCTGGTATTTAGAGTTAGAGGATTCCTGGCTCCAGTCTGGATAGTAGAGGAGCCAGCCGGAGCCAGAGTCCTCCCTTCACATGTAGTAAACATTGAGAGCAAGGCGGTCAGCCGTCAGTATTCATGGAGGGTGTCAGACTGACGTGTGTGTGTGTGTGTGTCTCTGTTTGTGTGTGTGTGTGTGTGTGTGTGTGTCCCCGTTTGTGTGTGTGTATGTGCGTGTGTGTCTCTGTTTGTGTGTGTGTGTGTGTGTGTGTGTGTGTGCCTGTGTGCGTGTGCATGTGTATGTGTGTGTGTGTGTGTGTGTGTATGTGTGTTTGTGCGTGTGTGTGTGTGTGTGTGCCTGTGTGTGGTTGTGTGTGTGTGTGTGTCTGTGTGTGTCTATGTGTGTGTGTGTTTGTGTGTATCTGTGTGTGTCTGTGTGTGGTTGTGTGTGTGTGCATGTGTGTGTGTATGTGTGTGTGTGTGTGGGCGGGTCCCAGGTGACGCGTAACGTGATGCGTGCCAGCCTCCCGCTGCCCCCCGGGGACATCTACAACCTGACGGTGACGGCGTGCACCGAGCGCAGCCGCAACACCTCCACGCCCAGCATCATCAAACTAGGTGGAGCACGCACACACGCACACACATACACACACACACACACACACACACACACACACACACACAAACACACACACACACGTACACCCATACATATACAAACGCACATGCACACACACACACACACACACACACACACACACACACACACACACACACACACACACACACACAGGGAGGGGAGATCCTTTCCATCGCACAAACTCTCTGTCACGTACACGCACACACATATTTTATTATACCTGGATGTACTGAGGAAGTCTAATTCAGACTATTTTTTCCCAAAGCTATTCAAGCTATTCAACCAAACCCACTTTCATGAATATTATTCATCCAACATGTTAACTTTACATTTCAGTTCCTCTTTTCAGATTTATTTCCAATGCAGAGAGGAAGTGTTCCACTGTGTGCAACTGAAATATCTTCCAAATAGCCACTCTCTCCACCCCGATTACACTCCTTTCTTTCTGAACATAGCAGTGAATTCTGGGTAAAGTCAGGGTAAAGTAGACAATTTCCCTTTCCCAGTTGTGTTGAGGAACGTGGTCGCGTACCACCGCATCTTCGCCGTCTCTCCAGCTTTGATCAGATCCTTTGTAAACATCCTCAGCCTTAGTAAGTCACCGTGGATAAAAGCGTCTTCCTCTAAGCGCTCCTAACGTGAACCCGTTCCACTCTCTTCTCCCTCCAGAGCCGGCGCCCCCCCGTTCCCTGTACGCCGTCAACACCACCCACTCGTCGGTCACCCTGCTGTGGAGCGTGGAGGGGGTGGTGGACTACTACCAGGTCCTCTGTCGACCGGCCAGACCCAACACGGAGGCCAAGGTGAGCACCAGGACCCCCCTGGTTAGAGACGTGTGGTTCTGTTGGTTTGTTAAAGCGTTTGGGTCGAACGCGTTGGATCACCACTACGCTGAAAAGGTCGGATAGTGTTGCTGGGGTCTTACCCATACATAGACAGATTTGCGTCGTTTCAACGAAATTGAGATTAAGACCAAATAGCATGAATACATCCATATGCTGTCCATCAAATTAAAAGACAGGATGTGTTTTAGAATCACAAACAAATAATAATAATGAAAAACCGAAAGTAAGTAAACTGAAAGTAAACATATCTTTACTTACTTTTGGTTTTTCATATTTTCATATATGATATAGAAAGATATTTCAGGATTAAGAATGTTGAGATAATAACAAAAAAAAAAGAATCATAACTTTTTCTGTTGATTTACATTGAGTCAGCGTTTCTATTTCTGTCCTTCCTAGCCTCCTGCCCAGGGCTATACAAATTAACTTGGCTTTACGTGGCTTTTCAAACCTGCCAGCTTTCAAATCTGCACTGTCCGCAGTAAATCACATTATCCTTTGAAGAATGACAGAAACAAATACCGCAGAATAGAAATGCTTCAAACCGAGGCAGCCCGAGCCAGAGATTCTGAACTTTGATCGGCACAACAGACTCACAAATCAGATCAAATCCGTGTTTTCACAAACAACAAATATGTTATTTAATGATATTCCCTCCTGGGTCCACGAACAAATGATTGACCATGTGAGATTGCCGTATCGCCATGCCAATATTTGCAAATCAAAATGACCAATCTCGTTGCTAACATTAGCATGGTAATGCTAACTAGCTTACATCGCGGTACGGTTGAAGGACGAGGGAGTTAAAGGGGAGTCATGCTACGACTCCCTAGTCTCGTACACGCCATAAAACACAGTGCCCGGGTAGGAAGAGCAGCGGTTTAGATTTACAGCTGTAGATGTAGCCTGTAACTCAGGGAGCAGAAGTGAGCCGGCCGTACATTTGAGGCTGGTTGAGCCGCGGATGAGTCAGCGTTATTTGGCGTGATTCATTAACGTGATTTATACCGATTTCAAGACCTCGCGATAGACAGGCCGTTGTTAGCGTCCCGAGAGTTACTCACTGACAGCACAACGGGAAGGGAGGTACTTTCCATAGGCTTATCCTTACACACACAGACACACACACACACACACATGTGTATACACTGTAGTATTGCTACGTGCTACTACTATTGAGTCATTTTATTTTTAGGTGCTTTGAACCAAAGAGACTCAGATACATGTAATGCAAGAGAAGGGATTTGCTTATGAAGCATTTATTGGTCAATAAAAAAAAATAAAAATAAAATTTCCATGACAGAAAAAATAAGGGGATGTGGTGTCTGTGGCTTTCAGAGGCCGTCAAAAAGCTTGTCTGGCTCGATGGCTACCTACCTACCGAGATGAGCTAGGCTACGCAGACCTATTGCCAATGCTAGTGAGCTAGTCTTGTATTTTTGGGGTTAGGGCTTTTAAGGGATGCCTCACGAGAAGGGAGGACTTTTTGTCAGTTGAGATACTTAGATACTGATAAATTTCGCTTACTCTGGATAACGTCTCCAAATTGCCTATCCTAACTTTAAGTAGCAGGTCGAGATTTATTTATTTATTTTTGTTTATTGATAAAACTAAGCTTCTCTCTCTCTCCCTCTCTCTCGCTCTCTTGCGCTCTCTCCCTCTCTCTCTCGCTCTCTCCCTCCCTCTCTCTCTCCCTCTATTGCTCTCTCTCACTCTCTTGCTCTATTTCTCTTTGTCTCTCTCTTGTTCTATTTCTCTGTCTCAATGTATTTTTGTCTCTCTCTCTCTCTCTCTCTCTCTCTCTCTCTCTCTCTCTCTCTCTCTCTCTCTCTCTCTCTCTCTCTCGCTCTCTCTCTCAGCCCTACCAAGCCCAGGCGTCCACGGGTCACTTTGTGACGGTGTCCGGCCTCCAGCCCTCCTCCACCTACAACTGCACCGTCACCACCTACAGCTACAGCACCGCCAGCAAGCCCGCCTACATCAGTGTCAGCACCGTTGGTAAGCTAACGTGCTAATGTGTCCTAATGCTAACAGTGACTGTGGGATGTACAGTGTTAGAGGTAGGGACTCTATGGGGTTAAAAACGTATTCATATTGTTGTAGTGTTGTTTTTGACCAAAAGAAAATTGTTGACAATTTGTTAAAAACGATAGATGACAGCAGTAGCAGAGTTGTATTATTACTTTAATTGACTTTAATTTCATTTGCCAGACGCCTTTGTCCAAGGCGACATACAGCATATTTGACAACAAGCAGTACACTTTTTGACAGTATATTTTTGGAGTGGTGACTCATCGCAATAATAACAATAAACCATTAAAGGTCCCAGTGTGTAAGATACGGAGGCAACTAGCGGGGACCAACTGAATAAGATAACGATTATGATTACAAATTAGAAAGGGCTCCTCTCTAGAGCTGTTTGTCCCTTCTGGGCTCCCGTAGAAACATGGAGGTGTAACATGGGGGTCTCGCTGAAGAGGACCCCCTTTTGTCGATATAAAGGGCTCACAGCATTTTTTAGCTGTGAGTCCACAACTTTTTTTAGAGTAATCAACTGTAAAGCTGTTTGTGTAAATCACTCAGAAATGTATTAAATCTGTGATTGATGGTCACTGCTCTGTCCTGACATTTGAAACATTCATAAATTCATGTTTTATAGCCTCCTCAAGAAGAGTTTTACTGGATTCAGTCTTAATTGGTTTGTGTTTATGCGTGTGTGTGTGTGTGTGTGTGTGTGTGTGTGTGTGCGTGTGTTCATGTGTGTGTTTGTGTGTGTGTGTGTGTGTGTGTGTTTGTGCCTGTGTGTCTATCCATTTGTATGTGTATATGCCTGTGTGTGTGTGTGTATGTGCTGTCTGTGTGTGTGTGTGTGTGTGTGTGTATGTGCTGTCTGTGTGTGTGTGTGTGCGTGTGTCTCTTTGTGCCACCAGCTAAAGAGATGAACCCCAGTGTGGCGGCCATCTCGGCTCTGGCCATCCTGAGCGTGCTCCTGGTCAGCCTGCTGGTCCTCTTCCTCCTGGTGCTGCGCAAGAAGCACCTCCAGATGACCAGGTGAGCCGCACGGACACAATGCATTGTGGGGGACATGTCGGGAAAAATCAAACACAAAAGATGTGTGAGAATGGGCTCAGCGCACAGATTCCGACAAAGCAAATATCACCGCACTCACTCGCTATTTCTACGTACATATTTTCCTTGTAAACAGTGATTGATTTGTTCTTTTTATTTACTTGTTTGCGATGTTGAGGAAGGCAGGAGTTTGAGCGTTCATTGCCATGAGAGGCTGCTGCTGGTTGCTCCATCGCATGGCGCTGTTGGCTTCTGAGTGTGTGCGCTGACAGTGGCAGTGGAATAACGTGAGGGAGCTGCAGCACTAGCATGGGCTCCTGGGACTGTGGTGTTACCCCCGAGCAACTCACTTTCTGAACTTTTACAACTTTCCTATGATTTGGGAAAAAAAGTCCTTTCCCCCCGATCTAGTGGATTCATTTCCGAACAAAGATTCACCCTCGTCCTTTTAGTTACTTTTACTTAATTATGTTTTTTGAAACTTTATGTTTTTTGAAACAATGAAGCCGTTTTAACAAGTTATCTGTGGTTTGAACACACTTACACCTGCATTCCAACTCTACAGTTGTTGCTTTTCTTCAAGGTGCAGAATTACTAACCAAGCTTTCCATTGCAGCTATAGTCCATGTTTTTTTAGTTGAAGAAATGTCTCTTGGAAATATATGTTGCTCACTAATACACAGAAACAAACAAACATGCATTTTCTTTTGAACAGGGAGTGCGGGGCTGAGACTTTTGTCAATTTTGCTTCCTTTGAGAGAGACGGCAAGCTTCCTTACAACTGGTAGGACTTGGCTTTTTGCTGGCATTCATATGTATGGGATAATGTACAGAACATAATCATGATGCTGTACATTATCCCGCTTATTACACGGCTACTATATAACAACCCAAAAAAACCTTGATTCTAAAATGATTATATTGATTTAAAAATAGTTTTTATTGATTTTAAAAAGTTTTTATTGATTTTAAAATGATCTTTTATTGATTAAAAAAAAATCTATGAAATTATTTTATTGCTCCCATTAAAAGCAATCTGTTGTATTTTTCAGTTGTCCATAGCGACACAGGTCTGCTATTCAGAAATAACAGACCTTAAAACAAAGAAATTGACCAATCACAATCGAGTACTCCAAATCAAAGCTGTGTAATAAAACAGAACAATGCTTGCCCATTGTTTGTGAAAGGCACAATGTCATAAACATGCTTACCCAGAATCAGATCATACTGTACATTTACATTTGTCCTCTCTGTACAAGTGCCTGTGTGTTTTGCATCTGTGTTTAAACCCGTTTTTGATACAGGGGGGGCAGAATAGTCAAGTGATGTCTGACGACAGTCCAAAGGGTTATCCAATGCTAATGTTGTGGTGACGTGTGTAGATCCCCTCAATGCATAGGGCAAAGCCCTCGGTATCTTCAGAGGGCAAATCCAGGTCAAGAGATTAGACCGAGATTATGGGAGTCAGATTAGAGAATAACTGATTCAACATCTGCTCATAAGGTGTTGAAGACTGCTTTACATTCTCCCTCCTTAACGTTCTACTTCACAAATAATTTGTCGATCTTAAAGATTCGTCAGTGTTCTAAGGAAGTGAACAATTTTGGATGGAATATTGTTTTCAATAAACAGAAAACATGAAAATATGAACCAAGACTCATAGAGGGTGATATAATGATTGGTTTGACGTAGAACACAGAAATACATTTATTACTAACAGTGCGAAAGTGCGGAGTGCGGAAAGGTGGTTAATAACTGCTGAAAGATGGTTAGTTAGGTCATTCTCATTATACTCTCACCCTAACCTCCATCGCTTCAAACAACATATTTACATCAAAGTGTTGTTATTAATTAACGTAGTGAAGGTTTACACGATCAACACTTGGATTATCCGAGAAGCTAGACCTTGTTTGTGGGAAATTCTGAACTTTGAGTTCAATTGCTTACGATAATGTTATTATGTTATTTTTTCGATGAACTATCATCACATTATTTATAATGCATTTGTTTCAATCCAACCTTCTAATCAAATCGAATCTTCGATAATAACAATAGCACTAAAAGTGGCTTCCATTCAAAATGTGAGCGTTGGTCATTGGCATTACTGCTTTATATCGTAGTATGCAGTACTGAACACAACCGCACCGTCTTAACCCAGATGAATGTATTACTATTGATTATTACACGGCTCTTCTCAATGCTGTGGAACGCTCTGTTCACTTACATGGGCCTTCCCGACTTCCGGTGGTTGCTAAGCATATAATGACCGCTGTCAAGGAAAGTGGATTTTTTTGCCTCTGATTCACGTCTCTCGTATCACTCCGCAAGTAGTCCGGTAACTTATCAACCCCAGCGTATTCGGTTGCTAAGCGACGTCAACGTCTGTGGCGGACAATTTCTCTGCTGATCAACACTACGAATACTGGTAACAAATAAATTGTGAAAAGACACACTGTGTGAAGTTATTTTAAGTAGCCGTGTAATAAGCAGGATAATGTATAGGATGTCGCCGGTCATTATCTAAAATAAGCCTTATTTCCCAATAATGACCGGCGTTCTATACATTATCCCTTACATATTGTATGAGTTATGAGTTCTAGGCCCTATGGCTCAGCGTTAGTTCACTGTTATACATCACTGAGAAAGAAAGGGGGGGGGGGGGGGGTGAGGGGGGCAGACACACTACCCAGTTCCTCCAGCTGCATGATGCATTAACTGTGTGTTCAGCACTAATTTGTGTACTTCTCCAGCGACTCTACTGCCTCTATACTAACGGAGCACCATGTTTTGTCCCAACCTGTTGACCCCACCACCCCCCCCCTCCTCCCTCCCCCCCTCCTACCCTCCCCTTGGTGTTTATTCTTTTATTTATTTATTTGTATTTATTTTTGACCTACCCCCCCCCCCCCCCAGGCGAAGAAGTCTCTTTGCCTTCCTCACACTTCTGCCATCCTGCCTATGGACTGACTATCTCTTGGCTTTTTATATTAATCCCTGGTAAGTAAGCAAGCATTGTTGGCTGAACTCATCGCTGAGATCGTTTTGAGGGAGGGGTGGGGCATGTGCCAGTACCGACCAGCTAGACACCTGTTTTACCTGCACGGTTTCAGAACCACCTTAGCACCCCCTTACACGCACCATGTGACGCGGATCCACCAATCAGATTTGTGGATCCAAAGTTCAAAATCGTTGTCCTCCATAGTAGCGATGACAAACTCAATACAACAGTACTGTACATGCTGTGGTTCTACCATGTTTGGCGTCACGGTTTAAAACATGGAGGTGAAACATCTGTCTGCTGATGCGGCTGGCTGCGTTGGGTTCCGAGTCTTAAGTCTTGTGTTTGCTAAGCACGTAACTAACGCGGCGAATGTGAGCATCCTACTAACCACCGCTTTGCTACCTCACCTGCATCACACCATCTTTGTTTCTGCTTGTGTGTTAATACATCGGGTTAGAGGACTAGTGTGTGTCGATGTCTCGGGGGGGGGGGGGGGGGTTAGTGTTTGTGTTTGTATCCAGAGGTGGATTAGAGTGTGGTAGGCATGATAAAGTGCATGTTTCTGGTTCTTGGACCGGAATTGTCGCCACTCTGTGAATGCAGAAGCATGGGGGAAAAGTTTGATAGCGCGTGTGGAAACCGTCTCGTCTGCCGAAAAGGTTTGACACGGTGGATGAATAATAATGAACGCTCTCTGGTGAAGAAAGAAATTGGGGAGGCGAGAGGCGTGCCGCTTTCCTAAACACTTTGTGTGTTGATATTTTACAGGAGCAAGACGGCTTTGAAGAAACGGAAACTAACAAGGTACCTAGCGAGAAGCGCAACCGCGTACTATGTGCATGCGAACGTGTGTATCCAGACAGACAGGCAGACAGACAGGCTGCTGACTGTTCAAAGGCTGGGCTCCACTGTTTCAAAGGAGCATGAGAACGAGCTACCTAGCTCCGAAGAACAGCCTTTAGCAAGTCTTTAAAGCCAGCTAGTGGGTTAGCATCAAAGTCCCGCTAATCCTGGAGATCAAAGATGAGTCGGAGGGGGGGGTGGGGGGGGTCGTAAAAGTTGCAGCTTCAATGGAAAATGTGCTTTTATAGCAGCCGGGATTTTATCCTTTATCCGGGATGAATCGAGATCTATAAAAGGGTTCTCATCCCCTCATCATATACTTGGAAAATGGGCTGTTGTTTTTGGAAATATTATTGTGGGAAACAAGGCATTTCCTGACAGCCTTCATGACCTTTGACCAATCCGTTTGTGTTTCTGTTTTGTCGTCGCAGCCCGGTCCAGCTGGATGACTTTGAGGCTTACCTCAAAGACATGAGCAAAGACTCGGCCTACAAGTTCTCACTGCAGTTTGAGGTAAGGAACAGCATAATTTTTCCATTGGGTTTTCCAAATGTGGTGGTCGTCCATTTCCTGAAAAAATAATAACTAGCTAAAACGATGTTGAAAAACTTTTATTTTTCATTTAAAGTTGAAAATTCCATGAGGAGCGTTTGAAAGAAGAAATACGGATCTATGTAAGGAATGTTTGAGGCGTTACTGTCTACAAAACTCTCTGCCTTCTCCTCTCCTTCATCATCTGTGTCCCAACAGGAACTGAAGACGGTGGGACTCGACTTGTCACATGACGCTGCAGACCTGCCAATCAACCGGCCCAAGAACCGCTACACCAACATCCTGCCATGTGAGCGAAATTACCGTGCGCCCATAACCAAAACCTTCCGCAGAGTCAAACATAAGTTCAAACATCAGATGCTATTCGTTAGCAAGGAAATTTGATAACAAAGAAATCGACTCAGAGTCTGAATTTGTTGAACCAAAGCCGCTTCAGATCTGTTATCCTCCCTGAATTCAAGACCTTCCTCTGAAATGTATGTTAGGGTTACAGTACGTGATTGACAGTTTTATGAATGGTAAATGGACTGCATTTATATAGCGCTTTTATCCAAAGTGCTTTACAATATTGCCTGACATTCACCCATTCATGCACACGTTCACACACCGACGGCGGAGGCAACCATGCAAGGCGACAGCCAGCCCGTCAGGAGCAGTCAGGGCGAGGCGGCGTCTCGCTCAGGGACAGCCCGACACTCGACGCTAGGAGCAGCCGGGGATCGAACTAGCAACCTCGCGGTTACCGGCCAACCCGCTCCAACTCCTCAGCTACTGCCGCCCTGTGATACTCTTTCACTATTGGTAGACATGTGTTGTTATGTTGACAACATCCTGCAAGGGACAAAACAACGCTATCAACCATACAACCCGGATCATTCTAGTGATTAAGGTGTTTTGACTCCCAGGCGAAAGGTTGTGGGTTCAAATCCCAGTCTTAGCAGTCTACCTGTAGACATCCATGAGCAGGATGCCACCCTATACCTGCTCCTTAATGACATGCAACAAACAAAAAATGGTTAGACGGCATCGATTGTGATGCCGGTCAAATGTCCTCCTCAGACGACTTCAGCCGCGTCAAGCTGATCTCCATGCACAACGACGAGGGGGCCGACTACATCAACGCCAACTACATTCCCGTAAGACAACCCCCCCCCCCCCCCCCCCCCCCCCGGCCGCAACATCCTATCAATACCAAGTGGTCCCATGTCCTGATTATGTATTTGTAATTCTGTGCGTCTGTCTGTCTGTGTGTGTGTGTGTGTGTGTGTCTGTGTGTGTGTGTGTGTGTGTGTGTGTGTGTTCCCCTCCTAGGGTTACAAGTCCCCCAGGGAGTATATCGCCACGCAGGGCCCGCTCCCGGAGACCAGGAACGACTTCTGGAAGATGGTCCTCCAGCAGAAGACCACCATCATCGTCATGCTCACACAGTGCAACGAGCGCCGCAGGGTGAGGCTCTCCCAGCACCCTAGCCTAGCCCACCTAGCGCTTAGCCCCCCTAGCCTAGCACACCTAGCTCTGAGCCACCCTAGCCTAGCCCACCTAGCTCTTAGCCACCCTACCCTAGCACACCTAGCTGTTAGCCACCCTACCCTAGCCCACCTAGCTCTTAGCCACCCTAGCCTAGCCCACCTAGCTCTTAGCCACCCTACCCTAGCACACCTAGCTCTTAGCCACCCTACCCTAGCACACCTAGCTCTTAGCCACCCTACCCTAGCCCACCTAGCTCTGAGCCACCCTAGCCTAGCCCACCTAGCTCTTAGCCACCCTAGCCTAGCCCACCTAGCTCTGAGCCACCCTAGCCTAGCACACCTAGCTCTTGGCCACCCTACCCTAGCACACTTAGCTCTTAGCCACCCTAGCCTAGCCCACCTAGCTCTTAGCCACCCTACCCTAGCATAGCTAGCTCTTAGCCACCCTACCCTAGCCCACCTAGCTCTTAGCCACCCTAGCCTAGCCCACCTAGCTGTTAGCCACCCTACCCTAGCATAGCTAGCTGTTAGCCACCCTACCCTAGTGCACCTAGCTCTTAGCTAGCACAGTGAGCAAGTATATGGGCTGTCCTCATGGGACATATTGTGTGACTGCCTTCAATTGAGGTTTGACCTGCCTGTCAAGTCATTGATTTTGGTTTAGCTCTGAATCCCAGTGACCACCCCCCCCGACCACCCCCCCCCCTGTCCCTGGTCTGTCTGGGTCCGTATCCACGGCCATCCGTCTCTCTGAGTCCTAACCCGTGGGGTGTGCTTTCTGCAGGTGAAATGCGATCACTACTGGCCCTTCACAGACGAGCCGGTGATGTACGGAGAGATCAGCGTGGAGATGCTCCACGAGTGCGAGTCTCCGGAGTGGACCATCCGCAACTTCAGGCTGGGCTACGTGAGTCCGACCGGCGATGTATCAATTAGCCAATCAGGCGATTACCGTGTTACGCACTTCCCCTGATGAGGCCGGGAAGTCGGACGAATCCTCATCCGCTCGCTGATAAAAAATGCTCACGTCTTATCGTGTTCGGCGTTCCTCCCCCCCCTTTCATTAAGAGTTCCTGTTGCCCCCACACAATCCGTCCTCAAGATTTAATTCAGCCGTAATCTTTTCAATTACCTTCTCAAGGCACAGGAAGTAGACCCAGTCCGCACGCGCGCGCTCAGCGCGTCCCTCAGCGTCCGCTACGATAAGCTGCCACTCTGGTCCCCCCGTCGTTTTCAGCGTGCGCTCTGTCGCCCCCCGCAGGCGGACGAGAGCCAGGACGTGCTGCACCTCAACTACACGTCCTGGCCCGACCACGGCGTGCCCACGGTCAACGCCATCGAGAGCATCCTGCAGTTCGTCCAGATCGTCCGCCATCGGGCCAACCAGTCCAAGGACCCCGTGGTGGTCCACTGCAGGTCAGTCTGAGGACACCCGGACCCCCCCCCCATGGACACACGGACAAACACTAGCATCAACAGTAGCATTAACATGAGCGTTTGCGTGCTCAACACAACAATGTGATTTCATTGACTTTACCTAACATATACAGTCATTTATATAAAGCAAAACATATATAGCAAAATATGTAAAGTCATCATTATATAAATTACATTTTTTTAAGAAAATAACTTAAGAATACTTAGCATTAGCATTTGCATGCTCATAGAACCAAGTGCCGAGCACTAACAACCGCTAGGTTAACCCATTCCCTGTATACAACAAAGATAGCTAGGATAAGATGCTACATTGCTAAGTACTATTTTTAAGTGCAAGGATGTACAACATACAATGAGTGAGTACATTAAGTGCCAGTGACTTATATTATATAATGAAATACATCATTTAAAGTCAAGGACGTGAGAACACTTAGCGTTTGGTTGAGGTGGGTGTGTTTGGCCACTAAACCCCGTACTTAAATTTAAGGATGTGATTTAATGGTTGTCCTGGCGGAGACAGAGCCCCTCATTAACGACGTCAATAAACAGCTGGAAGTCATTTCCTGTAGCGGCTGGGATGACAGTGAGGCAGTTAATTTATAGTAGAGACTCAGGGATCCTTCCAGGTATCGACAAGAATTGATCGTATCCTGGATGTCCGGTCCAGGGTTATCATCGTTAGCTCTGATGCTAACAGCAGGGTGTCCATATTATTTATAGCTACAGTACTGCGTCATCACAATGTGTAAATATACAGCCTTCTTGTGCATCAAGAGAAAAGGCATTGGTGGCTTTTGGTCATGTTAAGACCATATACCACATGTTCTTGGTTCTTGGTTAGGGTTATGTGTTCCAGCCTCCAGGGTCGGATTGGTTGATGCTCTGGGTTGTGATTGGCTGGGGGTTATTGATTCTGGGGTGTTATAGGCTCATGTTCTGGGTTCTGATTGGCTGAGGGTTATGGGTGCCGGGCTGTGATTGGCTGAAGATCTGGGTTGGGATTGGCTGGGGGTTATGGGTGTCGGGTTGTGATTGGCTGAGGGTGATGAGTTCTGGATTTGTGATTGGCTGACGTTCTGGGTTGTGATTGGCTGACGTTCTGGGTTGTGATTGGCTGACGTTCTGGGTTGTGGTCGGCTGATGTCCCCGGGTTGTGATTGGCTGTGGCTTATGAATCCGGGCTCTGATTGGCTGTGGTGTCTCCTCAGCGCGGGCGTGGGGAGGACAGGGACCTTCATGGCTCTCGACCGCCTCATGCTGCACCTCCGGGAGCACGAGTACGCAGACATCCTGGGCATGGTGTCGGAGATGCGCTCCCACCGGCTCTCCATGGTGCAGACTGAGGTAAGGGCCAGGCGGCCAGTACAGTCACACTGAACAAGAAAAAACCCTGATTATCTTACAACCAGGAGCTGTTGGTTGCCCCTCACCGATCCGTAACTTCTGTCTCGTCCAACACCTGAGGTAAGCTCACGTAACCAGACTTCCAAAACTCAGCCCCTGCAAAAACACATTCTGTTCCGCTCTAATAATACGCCATATACTCGTGACATCTGGAAAAAATATGATTAACTTACTCTGTCTCTACAACCTAACTACAAAGAGAATCGCAAAACAAGTCATGGTTCCTGCCTCTGATGGAGAGGATCCTTGGCACCCCACCCGCTGAAGCAGTGGAAGGGAAATAAAATAGATGATGATGATGATGAGCCAACATCCCTTTTTAGCTCCAGCCAAACCATACCGATCCAGAAAAGCTATATTAAGGAGGGCTATATACTATGTGTGTGTGTGTGTGTGTATGTGTGTGTGTGTGTGTGTGTGTGTGTGTGTCTGTATATGTATATGTGTGTGTGTGTGTACGTGTAAGTGTATATGTGTGTGCGTATGTGTATATGAGTATGTCTGCGTGTGTTTCACGTTCACAACCTCTGTGTCACTGCGGTTACTTTACTTTGCAGTACGGGGAATAATGAACATTTCTGCTACATGCGCAGTTTTCACCAGCATTCCCAGAGGTGGACAGCATTGTGTTCGGCTCATGTTAAAGAAAGGAGAAATGTATGGTCGCCATTTCTTCTGGCGTGCAAGATTTGCGCGCAATATTTTTCACAATAATATCATCCCTTAAATAGTTACTAAGTCGTACAATTTAAAAGCATTTTAAAGCATTGGAAGCAGTGGATGTTCTTCCACTGCCTGTGGCCGGGTGATTTGGTTATAAGTCACATACATACATCACAGTAATGATGTATTCCACATTCTAATCATACTTGCAATTCTAAATGGTCAGCAATGAGAATCACGTTCACGTGCAAACCTCCCCATCAAGACCCTCACCGCTCAGCCAGTAGGAAGGTTATGGGTTTGATGCCCCTAGTCCACAGTCTACCTAACTGCTCATTAATGACATGTATTATGAATCCACTGCAGGTCTGCTAAATGAATGAAGAGTGAATAGTTCCTGTGAATGGACTGCATTTATACAGCGCTTTTCTAACCAGTGGCCACTCAAAGTGCTTTACAATATGGCAACATTCACTCATTCATGCACACATTCACCCACCGACAGAGGAGTCAGCCACGCACGGCGACAGCCAGCTTGTCAGGGTGAGGCGGCGTCTCGCTCAGGGACACCTCGACACTTGAGGCGTCCCTGACTAGGAGAAGCTGGGGATCGAACCGGCAACCTTCCGGTTACCAGTCACCCGGCTCTACCTCCTGAGCCACATGCCGCCTGTAGCAAATAAGCAGCGTGTTAACCCCTTGCGTGTCGTGTGTGTCCCCCCCTCCGGCCACCAGGAGCAGTACGTGTTCATCCACCAGTGTGTGCTGCTCATGTGGAAGAAGAAGAAGCAGCAGTCCATCACCAGCGACGTCATCTACGAGAACGTCAGCAAGACATAGAGACGGCCCCCCCCCCAGGGCACGGACAGACGTAGGTCAAAGCTCGCTCCCGAACCCTGACTAATTAAGTCTTTGTGATTCATATTGTGCCGTCATTCAACAGTATACCGTCCTGTTATTGTTAAGATGTTCTAAAGTGATTTGCCATTAGGAGAGGTTTTATTTTGAAGTTTCCGAAAAGCATGTGAAAAAGTCTCGAAAAGTGGACTTTAGTGGTAGGGAACATTTAAGTGATTTTAAAACTGCACATAGCAAAAATAGATAAATTCCATGTTGGGTATTGATAACCTATACCACAATCAACACCTTTTTATCTTCATATACATCTTTAATATAACTGGCAATATATTTAACTACTGCAACTTCTTTGTGCTCCACCCTTCAACATCTGACTTGAAATGTATGTAAGTTATAAAGGGGAATGTGCATTACTACATTAACCTTCTGTACTTTATAGTGAAAAGTCTAGCTTGATTCAAATAGTGCTTTGCCCCAATTAGGTTTCAATGGGCACTCTATACTTATAATAATATATTCTGAAAGCGTAGTTGGCGGGGTGACTCCCTATACATCCTAGAAAAGAATAAGAAACCTTGAGAAGAGCTGTTTTCAAAGTAAGAGCCCCCCTGAGACCCCAGTAAAGCTTGGCCGGCCGGCCGCACTCGCGTTTAAAAATCCCTCCTCTGTTCTCCCACCGCAGGATCCTCCTCCTCCACCCTCCTGTGCTTCAGCCTCCTCCTGAGCTCCATCACCACGCCTACAATGTAAAACTCTGCGGCCGCGTCGGGGGCGACGCGAAGACATCGCCGACGCAAAGGCAACGAAAAAAAACAAAAACACAAAAAAATATTTATATTGTTGATGTTGAACGCATGGGACGGTACTAATGCCTTAACGAGCCGTCATCGTCAGACTCGTCATCAGCCACACCCACCTGACCCCCTGACCTCAACAGTGGACTCTCTCATATTGAGAGGGGTGGGGGGGGGTGGGGTGGAACGTCAGAAACCACGGTGACGCGGTCCAGAGTGAATGTCAAAACAGATGTCCGAGAGAGGAGAGGAGAACTCCAGAACAGGGGAACGGGGATTAGTGGTTAGCGGTTTGTTTGTGTCGTATATATTTTTTGTTGTTGTTGTCGTGTCACATCTCAGGAGTAACCGAAAGAAGACAAGCACACCGGTTGGTTTGGAATAACTATACTTAACCCTGCCCACCCCCCCCCCCCCAGCCCACCGGTGAACAACGTTTCAGTCACACAAGACGACACTAGTGCTACTGTTTTCCCCCTCGGACGTCTCATCTGCGTTTTCATTCAGTTTTTTTTTTTTGCCTCGCATGTCGACCTCTGTGTAAACGAGAGTTCACCTGGCGAATCAGTAGTCCTCACACACACACACACACACACACACACACACACACACACAAGCTAACAGGCTAGCCAGCCAGAGATCCAGGCACCCAGCTCTCCTGCCGTTCAGCTCCAGGCGGTGAATCCGACCGGCAGCCCACCGTCGCCCGGAGGAGCGACTGCCACACTGCCATCCCTTAACGACCCCGGGACCTACACCTCTTAACCTCCGCCCAAGCCCCACCTCAGTGGCCGGTGTCGGGGTGAATCGGCCAGGGAGTTCAACGTTCTGCTCTACAACCCACATCAAGGAACGCAAAAAAAAAGGCACAATCCGATTAAAGGCAGGAAACCCGTTTTAACCCCGGCTCCGATCGCCGTCAGCTCAAATTGCCAACACCTCGGACCAAGACCTGACAGCCCGGTGCAGACGCTATGGAGACTGTGGTTGTTCACACTCTGGTTGTGCAGACTGGTTGTTCAAACTGTAGTTTGCATTAATAGAGCGTGGCGGGTGATGGGTGTCTGGGTTTTTTTTTGGCGGCCGTGTGTGTTTCTGTGGGAAAACTACGACTACTGTGCAAAACGTCTTAACGTCACCGGACATTCGCGGGGACCGACCGGGACGTCTCTCTCGGACGTCGAGGAAGCCCAGCGGAGTGGACAGAACAGAGCCGGACAGACGGACGTTTCCCTGTGAGGTCGTGCGGACGGCCACGTCTACGCAGGGTTTTCAATGGCGGCTCTATGTTTGGTCTCGAGGGATACGGGGACGTTTCTATTTTATATGAACCGTAGAGGACGGCTGGTCAGGTGAAAGTACCTCGTTCTGTGCGCTAGAGAGCGGGTACTGCCCGGTACTTCGCCAACGTCGTTGGACATGGATCCCCAGGCCTTCACTTGGAATCTAAACACCACTGATTACAATGACTCCCATGTAAATGTTGCTTATGTTAAAGCTCCCAAGAGGAGGGCGATGGGTGTGTTTTTGTAATTCTTTATCCCAACTGTAATTGGACTCAAGACTTAACCACTAACCACTTTAAAGACCTTATATTGGCCTTCTGCGATCATATCCTACGCCGGGGAAATGGCGAACGTGTCACTCCCTCAAAATGAAAAGCATATCTCATTCTTGCCTACATTACTGTACAGAGGTGTTCAGCAGAAACCCCACCCTTCGAGAGATATCATATCTTCATATAGTTTTTTCAGTGAAAACACCAGAACAGTTCACGGAATGCCAGAGAGAAAGATAAAACTGGCTTGGCGACGCCAACATCTTTGTACGCTTTGACAAAAAACGGTCAAAGCAAGCACCTTCTTACCCTCTGCAGAGTTACAAGCCAATCAGCATATTGCAAGGTATCGTCAAATTCACCAGGCAACATTAAATGCTGTCCCCCCCCCCCCCCCCCCCCCACAAGCTAGTGCTAATGTTGCTAATGCTAATGTTGCTAATGCTAATGTTGCTAACAATAAAAACGATGGAAACAGTGCCTTCTCCGGCACATCCTTGGTATGAAGCTTGCTAAAAAAAAAAAAAAAAAAAGATATATGGTAACGTACTAACATCTCTCAAAGGTATTTTTCTTTTTTTGTGTCAATATTGGACTGGATCCATCGTCACCGACTGCTGTTGTCGACTTTTATCGAGGAAGATGAGCGTTAGCGTTAGCATGAGTGAGAAGGACCACAAGGCCCTCGAAGGACCGAGAAGTCCTACCACTGGGGCCCCACTAAACTCTCCCCGACTAGGGGACGCTACAAGAGCGGTGGGGGGGGGGGTCCTTCATGAAGAACCCCGGACATTGTGGTTGAGCTACAAGTCTGCAGGGCCACTGGACGTTCTGCCTCTCCCTGATGTTTTCACGTCGGCCCTCAGAGGTCGAATCTCAGGGGGGCCGCCCCCCCTCCCTCCCCCCACACACTCTCTAACACATTAGGTAACATTTACACCATTAGCTATCAACTGTACTGTACATACTACTGTTTTAACCATCGCGTTTCTACATTATGACAAAGTAATTCTTGTGGAAACCACTTCGTCGCTTCTCGAAGCCTTGTTTTATTTTTAATTTTTTAAATGGTTGTACATGTGAATCAGCATTACCTGAGCCAAAAAAAGTATGTTTGTTTTTTTTTGCTCATTTACTACAATGCGCTTGTTTTTTTTTTTGTTTTGCGCAAATGTTGACATGAAATCGTTGGTACATTCGGAGAGTGGACCCGGAACTTTCTCTCTGGTTTGGGTACAGAAAAACACACACCACCGCGTGGACGTGATGACCTCACGGTGGCCAGCGAACGCACTTTGTAATGCTGTAAACGGGCGGGAACGGGAAGTCTGTCTCTTTTTTGGTTTCTTCCCCGGTACCTTGGCACTGTTCACTCTTTCAACTGTTTTTCTCTTGCTCAGTTGTGTGTCGAGTCGAAAATTGTATGTTATTGGTGCCATTCTTGTGCATTGTGTCACTTAAATTATAGGGATCTCCGACCTTGCGTCATTGTCACAGAGATTCAATGTATGTGTGTGGAAAAATAAAAGTAAAAAAAACAACAACTCTTCACACTGTGTTTCGATGTGTCGTCTCTTGTATGGTCAAGGAACGTGAACTGGATTCCGTTTTTTTTTGTTGCATTTATTGCAGAAAAATGCAGATTTTTATGAAAAAAGGCACCATGAAAACTATACACATACAATTGCAATTTTGCAGTGCACTACCTTATTTAGTCATTTAAATAAATAATTTCTTTGATTGACACCAAGAAGATACCATTTTGAGTATCAAGTACAATGATCTATAAAGTAACTCCTACAAAACGCTACACATTCATAGCAGCTATAGCGACTGGCCATACATTCTGGAGACCACTATTCATCCGGAACAGTTTCATACATCAATCAGTCTGTCACAGGAGTGTAGACATGCAACTTTTTGATTTGCTGCACATTCACCCTTACTGCAGCCAGGTTTCCCTTTGCACACAGACCTGACCAGGACAGGACAGCTGTAAGAGAGTCTACAAGCATGACAGAGCAGGGGTTGGGCAACATTCATCATTTCGATTACATTTGTTTGTCTCTTTGTTTTAGCCTCCACTTTCCACACTAGGCCCTGTCATGCGAGTGTTTAAAGTTAAATAGCGACATCCTTTCTGTCGGCTGGGCAGTCTTTGCTTGTGTAAGAAAAAGCTGTGGGGTATGTGTACAAAGACAATCAGGGTTTTATGATGCTGTATTCCAGGTATTTTTGGAAAGAAATACACAGTGATGCATGTGTACGGTCACAAGGACTAACGTTACAGTCGCAAAGTGACAATGACATTTGGAAATAAAAAATAGTGTATCGAAAGTCGAACGCAATCTCCACCGAGTGTAGTCCCCGACACGTCATGTTGGGTCAGTGCATTCGTTTCAATGCTGAGAATGTACCTGATATACGCGATAGTCCCGTGTTACTTGGGTACGTTCGCTGTTGAGTGAATTAAAAAAAAAAACAGTGAGCAGTTTGCTGCAAACTGCTGATTTTAGCACAACATCAGTGGGAAGAAAAAATGAAGAAAATGCCAGCCCTGTGAGTGTGTCTGTGTGTGTGTGTGTGTGTGTGCGCGCGCTTGAACAGAAGGCTTGGAATAGAGTTTACGCTTAAAGCATCTTCCCTAAATGCAGCAGCATATACAAGACATACAGATCATTTGTTTAGATTCAGCTCAGAGTACATACACAGCTGTCACCGTGGAAACATGGCGATCTAATCAGTTCAACCTAGTGTTGTACGACACCATTCATTACATTCCTAACTGACCCTTTTTTACTAATCAATATTGAGTCAAGACAAATAATATAAACGATACTCTTAATTTATACTACATTCATGGAACGTTATAATCATTACTACCTATTTAGCATTTGTATCACTTTTATTTAGATTCACTTATTCTTATCATCGACATAAATTATGGAAGAATTATATAAATTATCAAATATGAAAATATATACAAATATATTTAACAATCCACCATCAGTGTCTTCTTATTCATTCTTGCAATTTTTATATATGTATATATAAACTTTGTGTGGAACGAAACACTGAAATCAAACAGAGGAATCGCCATCAGGTGGAAATGTCATCACCCGACACCACTGTGAGCCAATCAGAAACATCAATTTCAAAACCTGCGTTAGGCTCCGCCCCTTGGGTTTGACGACAACGCTTCATTCAGCTTCAACACAACGGACTCAACACTGGACAGAGTTGAACTACATCTCAACAAACCGCTCGTCCCATTGCCTCGTCTCAGTCTCCACGGAACACGAACGTCGTTCCGGAACCTTTGACAACGAGAGAGAACCTCGGAGGAACCCGATGTATCGTCCGACTCCGAAGCGGTTTCCTTACGCCACGTTCGGGAGCGTCCGAACCCTCCCTCTCTCCCGCCGTGTGTGTGTGTGTGTGTGTGTGTGTGTGTGTGTGTGTGTGTGTGTGTGTGTGTGTGTGTGTGTGTGTCCCCTCACTGTCCACGAGGGACGGTGGTTCGTGGTTCCGAGTTCCGAAACGTCGGTCGTTGGGCGGGGTGGGTTCGGCCTCAGGGCGGAGAGCCGAGAAGTTCGTGCCGGCGCCGAATTAACGCCACAAACTCCTCGCGATCGGCCGCCGCCTGGGAACGACAAGACGGTGAGCGGGCGGTTGGCATGGCGATCGCTTTCTCCCCCGTTCCCCCGTTCCCCCACCTGCTTCCATTTTGTTTCAGGATTAGCCGTTTCTCTCTTTTTTTAAAATAAACATTCTCTGTCGTCATGGTGACGCCCCCCGCCCCCCCCCCCCCCCACGTTCCCTCCCCCCTCCCCCCTCTGGTCTCTCAGTGGGCGTTGCCCTCGTCAAATGACTCCACCCCCGAGTCGCTGGTGTTGGCCGCCAGCTTCTCCTGCCTCCTCCTCATGATCTCCTGAAGCTCAGAGCCTGAGCTCCTCTGGAGAGAGAGAGAGAGAGAGAGAGAGAGAGAGAGAGAGAGAGAGAGAGAGAGAGAGAGAGAGAGAGAGAGAGAGAGGGAGAGCAATAACAGAAAGTCAGTAAAACAAGGCAATCTAAAAACAAAGAGAGGGCAAAGACGGAGGTACAGAGAGCGTGAGACTGAGAGAAGGAGGAGGATTCAGATCAGAGGGAGAGCAGGTGTGTGTGTGTGTGTGTAACGCTGGTGAAATCCCAGAGGAGCGTCTCTGGGACTGAGTGGTCTCAGAGGCTGAGCGGGCCTACAGCAGCCTCCTGATGACATAATCCTCTGGTCCTTCAGGACAGCGGTCGCAGGGTGCGCAAGCCACTCAGCAAAGCGCCGTTGCCATCCTAGCCATCCACACCGTATGGGTCGGGCTATAGCAGGTAAGGGGTATGGTACGTGATGTCTGCTCAGTGAATGTGGCGCGACTGGTTATTGTAGTTTTGTTGCCCATATTTGAACTACAATTGAATCAGTAGTCCATATGAGATGTGTCGTATAAACATATACTAGTGTATACAGACAAACACATACAGAAAAAAACACATGATTCATCCCTGTGGCCTTTTTTTTCCTGATGGGACAATCCCGCCATGCCTGTTTGAATGGATGCTTCCAAGGTGATAGCGGCTTTGGAAATGAGAGACAAACGTAGCTCAGACAGCCAGACGAATGACGGATGGTGGAGTTGTTTTGCTCTCCCTCTGTCTCCAAGCTCAGCCCAAGCTCAGCCAGGCAGAGCATCTAGAATATTCTACATCTACAGGGTGGGGTTCTGTACCGGGTGGGGAAGGTAGGGAGCATCAAGAATGAGGCAGACTGTTGCATTCTGGGAACAGGTGTTCTGAGGACAGGGGAAGGGGGGGGGCTGTTTATAGAGGCTAACGTACATGCTAATGCTAAAGTGCTGCTAATATACGCAAGATGGGGTTTCGGGGCTGTCAACCAGTTAGCCAGACTAGGAAACCATTTTGAAAGATACTTTGACGTGAGTGTGGCAGTCTCTTTGTAGACTAGCTCCGGGCCACCTTAGCCACAAAGGGCTAGCGAGAAAAAAAAAAGTATCTTGCCAAAAGTTCTCCGGCAAACTGGCTAACTGGTTTGCTAGCCCGTAGCTCATCCAATCTTTCATACACACTTTTAATACCTTTTAATGAATTTGTGGTTAGAGAATCAGAAGATCGAGGAAGGGTCAGAAGAAAACCTGCAGTGGGAGATAGACACCACACACCAGACCTTGCCAGAGTTGGGGGTTGGCACCGCAACACAACACTGCAGTCGACCCGCCGGCCGTTACGGCAATCGATACAACGACTGCACTGTGCAGCGTTTGAAAAGAGCATGCAACAGCTTTACACTGAAGTGACCCGGGGAGAATATCAGTCGGGGGAAATAGCAGATGAAAAGAAAAGGTAGAAATGAAAGAAATCTGAAGGTAAAGGGAGATTTTCATTTTTTTCTGTCGTAAAACAAAACAAACAAGTTAAAAGTGAATGTATAGTACAATCGATCGTCACAACAAATACAGAGGAACACAACAACAAAACAACGAGACGAATCCCAGTAAGTCTACGATGACCCCATTGGTCATCACATCGGGGCCGTTCAGGGGCCCACCTCGAGGGCCAGAAGCCCCCCCCCCCCTTCCCGGTGCCGTTCAGGGACCCACCTCGAGGGCGGCCTTCTGCACCGTCACCTGGCTGAAGACCCGTCCGCCGTCGTCCGGACACACCGTCTTCAGCTCCTCCTTGTTCAGGGAGAAGAGCTGCGCTCCGGTCAGAACCCCCAGACTGTTGATGGTTCTGAAAGGGGGAGGAGCCAGGGCAGAGATCAGTTTCACTTTCAGTTTCAGTTTCACTTTCATTATTGTCCTGTGGAGGATAATGACAGGGTCGATGGTCCAATGAGAAACCGAGGTCAGCTCAGCAGTAAGAGCACTACTCGCAAAAATATAATACAATATAAAATAATATAGAAATAATAAAAACTTTTTTTTTTTTAATAAACAGTGTTTTAGCAAGACGTAGAAAGAAAAGAAACGTGGATCGGCGATAGCTTCAGCGCCCGAGAGCGTCCTCCTCCCTAGCCTCCTTGCAGCAGAACTTACACGGTGCTGAAGCCTTTCAGCTCCAGCCAGGCCCGGACCTCGTCGGGCGCCGAGTCGTACGTGATGTTGATGGCGTTCCCGGTGGCGCCGCGGGCCGGCGGCGGGAACTTCTTCTGCGTGCTGCGGCCGAGAGTCAGCCGGTGCATCAGCTCGTCCTGCACCTCCTCCATGTTGGACTTCCTGCCTGCGGGGTCGGGGGCGCGTGATTGGCCGTCGGTTAGGATAAACACGTCCGAAGGAATTGTTGCGTTTGAGTTCTTCATTTTGTCATAAAAAAAAACCCCATTTCGTTTTGTCATCAAAATGTTAAACATGCTCCCATTAGGTAGACACTGGCCTTGTCTGATTGGTTCTTTTTGGTTCATTGTCTGATTGGTTCTTTCTGGTTCTACCCAATAGGAGCATCTTGACTTTCTTACATTCAACACATTCATAACAACCAATGCCAAACTCCACCACTACAATCTCTGGGACCCCCACAAAAACACGCTAGGAAAAGTGTGGGCTAGGTTAGAGTGCAGCAATGAAACAACACTACTCTGGCGACCGGGGTGGGGGGGGGGGACAGAAGGACGGACAGACGGCCGGACTCACGGCTGGCCGGCGGGTGGCGCTGGCGCTCTCTCATGGCGACGCTCCCGGTGTCGCTGAAGGTGGCGCTGTCCTGCCGGCCCACCTCACGCACGCCGCCGCCGCCGCCGCCATTGGTGGTGGCGGTCTGTGGCTTGGGGGGCTCGGTCGGGGGGGGCAGGGGGGGCGTGGGCAGCCGGTTGGGGGCCGGCGGAGGGGGCGCGGGGGCCGGCGGCATGGGCACCGCCCCGCTTGGTTTGGCCGGGCCGAGGTCCGCCTTGGTGGTCTGCTTCTGCGGAGGTACGGGAGGGGGGGGGGGGGCGGACACATGAGGGGGTAGAGTGGTTAGGGTGGGTTCGACTCCCGGCCAAAAGAAAGCTACTTCTGGGATTCGATCCCAGTTCAAGTTCGCCCCATCTGCCTCTAAGCTCAAGAATTCAAGCTCTGAATTCACTGTCAGGCACTTTGTAAGAGGTTTTGAAGATGAGGAGTGTGTAAGCTACTAGATGCTCTGCTATGAAGCAAATAGTACATAACAGTCTATCCGGGTTCCCTTCAGATCGACCTTTAAGGAACAACCCAAATAAACCTCAGTCACAGCGCCTCCTCTGGTGAAACGCCGGCTATTGCAGCCTCTTTCTGAGTGGCCCAAACAACGTGACTGAAGTGGCTCGCTACGCAGGCCATCATTTGGCCATCGTTCCACACCCAGAGCTCGCTACCGTCCTACCCTGTTCCTCTGTTTGTTTCCCCCCCCGAAAGGCGGTGGGAGGAGGAGGCGTGGCTTGTTTACCTCGTTCAGCTCGCCCAGTAATTGCTGGCGTCCGGGGTGAGGCGAGAAGGGAGAAGATTACAAACATGGCAACGATCAAAGAGGGGATTGGGTTCAGTTTACTTTGGTCACGGCAAACTAGGAAGGAGACTAAACAGTGGCGACGTGTCTACACACCGTCCAACCTAACATCACTGTCTATCATCTATCACAGTTATTATAATCACGCTCACACCTTGTCACCTTCAACGAGGGGATGCTAAGACCATACTGAGCCTAAAAGGGTCTAATGCTACGTGGACTTGGATGGGACCAGCACAGCAAACCACACAGAAGTGGAGGCTGAGCGTGGAGAGTCATCTGGAGAGGAGAAGCCACACTAGAGAGAGGAGCAGTTCACACCAGAGACACTCCTACCTTAAACAACTCAAACTCCTTCTTTGGCATCATGAGCTTCAATGTCATGCAGAGGAGGATGAACACAGGGCAGATGAGGAATGAAACGTTGCAGTACAATGAATGCTGGAATGATGAGTCATGTAGGGCTGGCTGGGAAACTGGATGCATTAGAGAGGGTGTGCTCTCAAATGAAAATGTTATGGATTACAACAAAATATTGAAATGCTAAAAGGTATTTTAGGAGTGGATGATATTTTTTATGTGTTCCTTTTGTGTTTGTTTTCCATCCCAAAAATCAACACTTTTGGATAACTTTTGGCTTCACTCTACCTGATTAGTATGTTTAAAGATGGGGGCGGGGCTTCACTCTACCTGTATAGTGTGGCTGTAGATGGGGGCGGGGCTTCACTCTACCTGTATGGTATGGCTGTAGATGGGGGCGGGGCTTCACTCTACCTGTATAGTGTGGCTGTAGATGGGGGCGGGGCTTCACTCTACCTGTATGGTATGGCTGTAGATGGGGGCGGGGCTTCACTCTACCTGTATGGTATGGCTGTAGATGGGGGCGGGGCTTCACTCTACCTGTATAGTGTGGCTGTAGGTGGGGGCGGGGCTTCACTCTACCTGTATAGTGTGGCTGTAGGTGGGGGCGGGGCTTCACTCTACCTGTATGGTATGGCTGTAGATGGGCTCTCCTCGGCCGTTGATGTCCACCGCCCTGGTGGGCTCCAGGATGTTGTTTGGCACGTAGCCCGCAGACCCACAGCCGTTGCGTACCTTCCACCACTGCTTCTTGTCGTCCAGGACCTCAGGAAAACAAAGTGGGGTTTCTTAATGTGTCGTTTTTTGGTTAAGAGGGTGAGGCGTTAACCAATAGTCTTCAGTTGGGCTTTTTCTCGATTAAAGCTTCCATGGTTTACTTTATGTTAAATGTAGAATACCAAAGTTGGTACTCTTTATAAAGCTAGCAGCTTTCGGTAGGTGTGATAGTTTAAATTAACTGACAATAAAAAGCTGGTTGGCTCGTAATAAAAAGAAACAAACATACCTCCACAACCTCGTCCTTGAGCACAGACAGCTCGGTGTTGTTTCTTGCCACAAAGTCATATTTAGATTTGGCAAAGATTTTTGGCTGGCCGATGCTGGTGGAGGAAAACATATCCGACATCACAAGCCAACTCTGAGCTTTATCGAACTACAAATGGTAACACAATCAAAGTCGTTAATTTATAATGAACCACTTGTTCTTATCAACAGACACAACAACAAATTCTTCTGACAACACTGTAACAGCAACACAGTCCATGCTCTTGAGCATGGACTGTGTTGAATAAGTACATGGAGTTTGGATGGTGATAATATACAGGAATGGTCTGGAATCCTAATGTTGAACTAGCACTAGATAAAAAGGGAATTTGCCAATCATGGAAACCGTGGAGAAATGTCCCTGCTTGAGAGTCAGAGTGAATGAAAGTGGAGCAAAGTCGGCTTTTTTTTCCTGCTGGAATTCGTGTGACAGAAAGCAAAGAAAGAAGTCGGCGAACACAGAGGGTGGAATTATCCACGGAAGCGACAGCGCAGGCAGAGCGAAGCGATTAGCGCGCAGCAGAAAAATGAATGAAGACGTGCCCACAGAATAGACAAACACACCAAGACATCAGCAGTCTAACAGAGGAGCCTGACATCAATAAAAGAAAAACAACACACAAGAGACAAACCCTCCCCTAGAGAGCAGTAATAGTCAAAACATGAGACGAGGGGCGGCATGTGGCTCAGGAGGTAGAGCGGGTTGACTGGTGATCAGAAGGTTGCTAGTTCGATCCCCGGCTCCTCCTAGCGGAGTGTCGAGGCGTCCCTGAACGAGACGCCGCCCCCACCCCCTGACTGCTCCTGACGAGCCGGCTGTCGCCCTGCGCGGCTGACTCCGCCGTGGGTGCGTGAACGTGTGAATGAATGGTCGTTCACGTCAGGCAAAATCCCCTAAATGTAAACGAGTTACGCCTGGAATCAATCAGTGGCGCTCGGAAAGTGTTTTGAAAGAGAGCGATCGGCGGCGATTAGAAAGCAAGCGAGCAGGGACAGTTCTCCAGGGCTCGGGTTCCGCTCTGCCCCCCGTGGTGGTGGTGGGGGGGCAGAGGTCAGGGGTTACCGGTCGACGTGGCGGCTGACAGCCTGTTGGAAGGCGGCCAGGGCCATGTCCTGGTCCAGCGGCTGAGAGCGGTCGTATGCGGCGCTGGCAAGACTGTACCTGTCGCCCTGGGAGAGGCCCGGCATCATCGACGACTAGGGCGAGAAGAGAGGGAGGAAGGAAATGCACACTTGTTTTAAAACCCGGGAAAATAACTGTTCAGAACATAACTGAACGTATGACTTTTCCAATGGACTTCAAAATGAGAGCGCGGATGCGTTGAATACATTTGAAACAAATGGGTTTCTTCTTTGACCGGGTTATGGTTTTGATCGGTTCATGGTGTACTTCCAGCTGAAGAGGAATACATAGATTTGCCATGGTGTGTCTCAAAAATGTCCTCAAATCGAATGCTAACCCTAACCCTCCGTTAATGTTTAACCCCCATCTGCCATGACTTAAGAAAAATGTTCCTTTCATCTAAAACAAACAATAGAACAGCAAAGCCTTAACATGTCATTTGATGTTGACTATAAGCAGAAACACTAAATCTGTGCTGGTACTCTAAAGATTGACAGTTTCAATCAGCCCAGTTATAAATATCTGAGGCGACAGAACATTGTTGTTGGTATAAACGCCATGGAACAACTCACCTCCTGGGCGTGGCGCTGGCCCCCGTCCTCGTGCCTGTGGCCCTCGGCGTGGGCCAGGGCCTCGCCCAGCGGGCCCAGGGCCGGCTGCTCGTGCCTCGGGGGCCCCGGGGTTGGGGGCGGCAGGGCGGGGGGCTCCCAGCCGTCACGGAACCGCAGGGGACAGGGGGGGAAGTACTGCTCCTTAGGCCACTCCAACCTGGGGTCAGGACAGACACGCACACAGACGCACACAAACACAGACACAAACACAGACAAACATACACATACACAGACACACACACAAACACAGACACAGACACACACAAACACAGACACACACAAACACAGACACACACAAACACAGACACAGACACACAAACATACACAGACACACACACACACACACACACACACACACACACAAGAGTGATTGTTTTGATGACAAAGTGGGATAAGGAATAAAAAAAACACCTTTAACGGTGTTCTGATCTTCGGGTCACATGACTTTGCAGAGAGAGGTTTCACGTTATTTCCAATAACCGACTGTTGCATGGCATTTACAACAACAACAACAACAATGTCATGTTGCTTAATATATTTATAATTGTGATTATTGAAACTTTCAAGCTCTTTCAATTAAGAGACTTGAATTCTTCGACCACTTATCCTAAAGTAGGCCAACTGATTTTCTAACAGTGAGCACAGGTCATTAATAAGCAGGTAGGGTAAAGTAGGTATGTTGCTCGAGGATGCCTACAGGGAGCCTGCAGCGATCCAACCCACAACCTTTCGGTGGGGATTCCCACACCCTGCCCGCTATCCTGGCCCCCCTATACCAAAGCAGACCCCGTGTCTTTGTTTGAATCCCACCTGCACTTGGTCCAGCCGTCGCCCAGCGTCACCCACAGGTGCCTCTCGTCCACCGTGCCGTTGGCGTGCAGGAAGTCGATGGCCTCTCTGGTGTGAAGAGGCACCACCACACTGCGGGCCAGGTCCCCGCCCGAGGACTGCACCACCTGGAGGGAGGAGGAGGAGGAGGAGGAGGAGGAGGAGGAGGAGGAGGAGGAGGAGGAGGAGGAGGGGGAGTAAGATGAAGAGGGGAAGGAGGAGGATGAGGGGGAGGGGGAGGAGGAAGATAATGAAGAGCCCTGTTGGATTCAAGCTGTAGAGCTGGCCGCTACACCTCCACAATATCTGTATTATCATCCCATGAAGGCTGAATATCTTCTGGGATTTTAGTTAGAAGAATCGAAACTAAAACATTTGCACAAGGAAACGAAAACATTTGCGCAATAAAAATTCCCCAGGGCACGATAAAAAAAACAAAAAACGTTTGCTTATCAAAACGTCAATACAACATCAATAGTTCTGCCGATAAGAACGTGAGGACCGTACCATCCTCAGTGGCGTGAAGAGGAAGTGCACCAGATCCGCGGAGCTGGGGTTCTGAATGTGGGTTCTCAACTTTGCCTGTAGATTGGAATTAAACCGGGATAAAATACTTCAGTAAGGTGTTCAAATGTGCTGAAAACCACTATGTTAGTATGCTATATATACTTTTTTTCCCCCCTTACCAGCAGATTGAACGCGTGTTTGAATTTCTGGAAACAGTCAACGAACTCCTCCTCGGTCGGGGGCCTCGAGCGCAGTGTAAGGACGCCCTCTGGTGGAGAAATCAAGAACAACACATTAAGAACAACAGACCACATGATCGTATCAGGACTAACGTTATTTTACAGTCTATTGGATCATGAGGTTTAATATAAACCCGAATTTAGAGTGCAAGATTTATTGTTGAATAAAATAAAACTCATACAACACATACATCATTTTACATTGGGAAATAATTCTGAATTAGGGATATGTTACACAACTGTCACAACAGCGGAGGAAGAGGCTGGTGAGGATGATGGAGAAGACACTGACCTCCTGGACTTTTCTTTTTGCCCTTCTTGTTCTTCTTCCTCTTGGAGAGCTCATTAAACGCCTCCGCCGCTTTCTGCAGTTTGGTGACAAAGTACTCGATGTCGTCCAGGATGTGGTTCAGGATTTTCTGTCAAACAAAATGATCAATTACTTAAATTATTTCATTAAAAATACAGTAAATATGTTCCTTTTCAGACAAGCAGATGTAACGCTTCCAATGGATTTATTTCTAACATGACCAGTAGCAAAAAAATAAAATAAAATGCTAATATATTATATATTATTTTATATATTATATATATATGAAGTAAGCACCAACTGTAAATGTAGCAAACGTTAGCATTTCCTATCAGAGCACTAATCCGATGTGTGCATTGGAGAGATGATTTACTCAGGGCTACGTGACTCACAAGGTGACTTTATAGAATGATTAGACCTCAGAATAACCAAGTCTACCCAGGCAACTACACATCAGCGGCCTTGTAAAATAAAACAACAACAACTGATGGTTCTGAAAGCATACATACATACATGTAGGGAGTTGGTGTAGAACAGACAACAAACCAGAACAATAACTAAATCATTATATCTATTTTACTAAATGTTTGCTTATTTGACATGTTCCAGCAAGAAAATAAAAGAAATTGAAATAATTGTCCCGCCGCATCATCGGGAAGACAAGACGGCCGCTCCCTAGCGTGAGGACGAGGGTTAAGGGTTAGGGTTAGGTCTGAGGAGGGGGGAGAGGTCCAGACCGCTGGGCACTCACCACGTCTCGGTCCACGTGGAACACCGTCATGCCCACGGAAGGATCCGCCTCGTCCGAGTAGCGCCTCACCTGGTCGTCCGTCAGCACTGAACGCACAAACGTGTCACACAAACGTGTCACACAAAGGTGTTACACATTTACATTTACAACGTTTTCAACAGCATGGGAACGAACTAGGTGTTGTGTAATTGACGTGGTAGCTGGGCTATATGTAAGGTCCCTGTTTGACCAGTTCAATGTCTAACTCTCTCAACTTGTGTGCGGTAAATCATTTTTAAATAGACAAAAGACAACACATATTCGACCACTGCTGGGCAGATATTATATGATATTGTTTTGACCAAGATTGACCCAATTCAAATATCCCTTTAGTTCGATTCATGCAATAGCTTTTTTACGTTTCTAATTCAGTTCTTCATTTCAACTTCCCAAATGACGCTAGCTACGTTTCTGTACGTAAACAGCAGTATTATTACAGAAGACCGCTAACGGCTGCCAACGAACGACTATGAAATTAAAACTTGAGGGGGAAAGCCTGAAATCGATTCAGCGCTGGAAATAGCCGTGTAAACGTAGGATGATTCCTGACTGATGTGACTGTTCTCGACACCATCCCACTCGAATTCTACTACTGAAAATGTATTGAATTTTCTCTTTTTGTTAAAAGGGGAGGGGCCTGATGGAGCCACTCACTCTCTTGCTGCTCATTGGTCCAGGCCGACCAAGCAGCCACTCTGCTCTTCACGTCCATTGGATTGACAGAGTCAGGGGGGGCGGGGGCGGGGGCAGCCGGGGGCGGGGGGATCAGCCCGTCACTCTTCAGAATCATCCTGGAGGGGGGAGGGGGGGAGGGAGGGAACGAAAGAGAGACAGAGAGCAAGAGAGAGACCGAGAGAACAAGAGTGACAACATCCAATCAGATTACTGGATCATCATTCATTATTTATTGACGGTATGAAGATGATAAAGTGAAAGTGAGCCTTACTTGAGGGCCTCTGGCCTCTTTTTCACTTTGCCGGCTTTGGCGTCCAGCATGGCACTCTCTATATCCGCCTGGATCAGGTTCGCCTGCAACGGAGAAAGGACAGGATAAAGATATAAGGGAGGGCGGCATTTTCAGCACATGAATATAATAATACAGAATGAAGGGAAAAGAGAAGAGAGCGAGAGAGAGAGCGAGGATGAACGCTAGAGAAAGAAAGATGGATAGAACGAGAGAGAGAGAGACAAGAGCGAGAAAGTGAGAGAGACAAGAGTGAGAGACAGAGCAAGAACGAGATAGAGAGACATGAGCGAGAAAGAAAGAGGGATAGAGTGCAAGAACACACACACACACACACACACACACACACACACACACACACACACACACACACACACACACACACACACACACACACACACACACACACACACACACACACACACACACACAGCGCCCCACCTTGATGTGGTCGCACTGGAAGAGGTGGAGGTCGGCCTTGGCCTGGCCCGCCTCCTTGCAGACCAGCGCCAGGATGGAGTCGTAGGAGCAGGCGTTCATCAGGGCCTGGCACGTCTGGATGCTCCCCACAGGGAAGTTCTCCAGCTCCTTCTGCTCGGCCGAACGCGCAGCGGAACAACAAGAGTCAAGCCACGACACGTCGTCCACATGGGGGAAATTAAAAGTTCACACCTGAACCGACCGCGGTGCCCACATCCGGCGAGGCGAGCGTCGATACCAAGTTTAAAGGGGACACATTATACGAGCCGTTTTGAAAATCGGCCTCTTCTGACATCACAAGTGGGCGTGTCCACCTAGATGTGCCCCACACAGATTTTCAAAACTGCTGGTAAAGGCTAATCACAGTCACACCTGGTGGTATAATATGTCACCTTTAACATCTTAAACATCATCTTTAATGTCAGCACCAGCGCTGCATTGCACACAGATTGCCCAACCATCTGGGGTGACGTTTGACTTTGTACACAAATGTTGTCAAGTAAAAAAAAACAATGAAAACAAATTTTGGAGAAAAAAAAAACAATTCAATTGCTGTTTCATGGTCCGAAGGACAACCGATGTCTCAGAGAGCCCATATTCTTCCAAATATGGTATGCTAGGCTGGAATGCTAGGCTAATGCTATCAACTAAGAGGCGAACATGCTAATACGCCAACAGGCTCCGCCTCCTTCTCCTCCGCCCACCTGGGTGTCCTGGTCGATGAGGCTGACCGTCTTCTCCTCCACCTGCAGCAGCATGTCCTGCGTCCACACCTTGCCCTTGGCGTCCAGCAGACGCAGCCGGCGGATGCCGTCCTCCGCAGTCACCATGCCGTCCTTGCGGTCCAGCAGGAAGGTGGTCAGGTGCTGGGGGGGGGAGCGGGGGAGGGGGAGGGGAGGGGGAGGGGGAGGGGAGGGGGAGGGAGGGAGGGAGGAAAGGGTTTGGGGAGGGTTGGAGGGTGGACCCGACGTTACTAAAGCATTGAACCTCGTGTTTTTCTGTTTCTTTTTGTTTATCCATGTTCTGATCGTCCGGTCATCTAAAATTAACATTGGATGGCTCTCTCCCATCCAGCCGTCCTATTGGTGTTCTGTGCTGTCTGTCACTCTGTGGTCCCGCCTACCTCCACATGGTACTGGGAGGTGTCCGTCAGGCTGTTGATGCTGGTTTTAGTGTAGTGCTTCCTTTGCTCTTTAAAAAAAAAAAAAAAGGAGGAAGAGGATGTTATTAGATTGTTCACCGTTGACATTCAAACGTAAACTGGGCGGTGGGGACTTTCGCTTTGAAACTCAGTTTTCATTGTAGAGTCAAACACACACACACAACACAACACAACACAACACAAAAAGCCACACACTACCTGACCTTTCAGACGCACGTCATCAATCAACGTCCTCAGCCAATCAAGACGGTGATTGACGAGGCCAGGGTCTGAGCCAATAGGGTACGACTGACGCGATACTAGAAACAGGCCTCACTGTGGCGCTGTGTTGGTCTACGAACAGGACCGTGACAGGCTAATGTCAACCACTGCTGGGGACGGTAGACTGGCAGACTGGGCAGATGGGACGGGTTAGGGGGGAGAGTACTGGGATGGTGGGTGTGAGAGAGGTGGTGGTGGTGGTGGTGGTGGCGGTGGTGATGGGGGTGGTGGTGGTATGTGGGGGAGACATCCATCTATCCACTTCACTGGGGTTGGGGCGGAGGGGTCGAGCAAGTGGTCCACTTACTGGAGATTTTCCTTAAGAGGCCGTGATCCCAGTTGTCCGTGGAAAGGTTTAAACCTACGCAACGCATGCAAAGTCACTCCATTACTGCTACATGACTTGAATTCATATTATTGCCATTTTAGTTTTGGCTTTGTGATGATTGCGGGTTTGGAATTTTGTAATAGTGTCCAACCCTCTCTTTTCGCAGGACAACCGCCTACCTGGGCTGAGTAGTCAGAAGTGAGGTCAATGGCTTATTACCTTTAGAATCCACAACAATGACCGAGCCCACATGATATTAAGTCTAGCAGCTGGCTAGAAAGGTCGACATGGAGCCAGATCAGAGCAGAGGGCCGGTTAGCCCTCCACCACGAGACTCGCATTGTTCTCCTGAACATGAAAGAGTACCAACGTGCACACAGGGAGAACAGCCTAGATCACAGGGGTAGCCTCGGGGCTAGGTTTTCAAACGCCGCTGAGTGACATGAGCCCGACCCAGAAAGCGCAGTCACCTACCAGAGGGGGCGCCGTTACCCCAGTTTCACTTCCCTTGTTTAGTTTCCTCTTGAGGTAAAAGAACGATGGTTCCTGGGTACTGAACCAACGCCTGACCGCATGAGCGACAAGCGAAATTGAGCGCTTGATTAACGTCATCGTAAGAATATGTACATAGTTAATCACTGCACGTCACACACAGAAAAACAAAACATACTCACACAGAACAGTGTGTGTGTGTGTGTGTGTGTGTGTGTGTGTGTGTGTGTGTGTGTGTGTGTGTGTGTGTGTGTGTGTGTGTGTCAAACGCACTGAAAAACAAAACATACTCACACAGAACAGTGTGTGTGTGTGTGTGTGTGTGTGTGAAATGCACTGAAAAAACACAGAAACACACAAAACACACACAAACATACACAAGCAGCTTACTCGTCTTGCTTTCACTCTTTTTATGCTTAGCGGACGTCCGGAAGAAATACGGCCCGTCAGAGCCTGCCATTGGTCAAGCGGGGAGGGGTCAAAGGTGAAGAGACTAAAGTGGTGTCTCTTGAAGGGATGACAGCGGGTGACACAGAAAGTAAACGAATCATCGCCTCCTCTCTCGATGTAGGTATTAGTTCTACACGGAGCATAGCCCTGACTGGACACTCTCTCACAGCCATTGTTGTTTTCATTATATTATTGTGGAAAGAGATTGGGGTCAAACACAGTGTCCAGGTGTATAGGTTTTATTTTGTATTGTCCATGCTGCTAAGTCTTTCAGCCAATCAGAGGTGTTTTGGCTGAGGGCAGCCAAAAAACAGTAAACAATGGTTGTTTACACACTTTCCTAGGAACATAAGCTGCGTAGATTAGATAGCAATGTTCACATTTTTACGGGGCTTGTGTGCCGTCGACCTCAAGTATACTTTATGCCAGCGCCATTGTCCGCCAGGTTTGCTAAAAGGGTGAATAGCCCAACTGCCAAACGATGTTAAGTGTTTTTCCACACCTTGTAAAGAGCAGACGCACTTAACAACATGCTACTAAAACAAACATTTAAATAAATAAAAAATATTTCTTTGTTTCTCTGAGGGTACTGGGCCCAATATGGCCCTCTTCCCCCCCCCCCCCAACACCCCCCCAAACCAGTGGTGTTCCTATTCTCCCAGACACTCCAACAGTGTATGGGTGCGTTTGGCATTGTTTGCGTTCATTATTGACGCCGTGTTTACTGCACCTCGACGCCTCCACCCTAACGGCTAAAGAGCGTGCGTGTGCGTTCTCCATTTGACCCTTCGGTTCCTAACACAACACCTTTACTCATATACACGAACGTTACAGGAGACCTGTAGGGCTCACCTCCTGAGGGAACAACGTAAGCTAGGTTAAAACTACGGTAAGAGCTACGTCATCTAGCCAATGGCCGGGCAGAGAGTTCCGACCAACTGCCGTCGAAGCAAACACTGATGACGATGATGTTTCTTGTGTAATGGGAGGCAGAGTTTATAGGCAGTTTCCCCCCCCCCCGAGGATACAGAAGTGATGAGCAGTTAGATGAGGTTTAAACACAGGGTTATATGAGGTTTAAACAGGGAAATGAACTCACCGTACAGACTTTTGGCACTGGATTTTACTTTGGCTTTGTTCTCCTGAAGCTCGGGGGCTTTGGAGCTATGGCCACTGAAAAGGAAGAAAAACACAAACAAAGTTAATGACCTGGATAGATATTCACACCTTCCCGTCACAAATGTGGAAATTGTACGGCATGCACAGCGAGGGGTTTGTTATTGCGAAAATAAACCCGAGAAGGGGACGCATGCCCCAACGATCGACTTGCTGTACATTATTCCGCTTAATACATGGTTACTTACTTAAAGAAATCAATAATTTGACAGAAAAATCGATTTTCTTTTTTAGAATTGACCAATCAGATTTGAGTATTCAACAAAGCCTTATAATAAATGTCCACATCGTTTTGTTTCATTATTGTACCGACGTCACATTGGGTTTAAACGGCAGCCATGCTACATGATGCACTTTTTAACGTCACAAGCTAGCCTACGAAAAATACATAATTTGGGTGTTTTTTGGTTGTTTCTTGTGAATTCAAGGGCAGAGACCTTTGTTAAAAACCTGAAAAAATAATCACATTTTTAAACACTCTTTTCCCTTCATAACCGCTAATCATGCGGGCATCACAGAAAAAAAAGAGCGGGAAACTGCAGCAGGTCGGTTGGCGTCATGATGGAAATCACACGGTCGTCACAACAGATGACCGACAACAGACACATTTCCTGGGTGTGATGCTCTGTGCCAAGGCGATTAATAATGGATATGGTTCTTCTGTCGCAGAGCTGACAGACAGACCTGGGCTCAATCGAAGAACAGCCACCATGAGCGGTTCTTTGACATGAAGACTCCTCACGCAGTGGACATTATCTTCCACAGAGCGGGCGATATTTCGTTTTTTGAGAGCAGCAGAGGTCTCTGTGTTTTTATCACACCGGCCAAGGAGAGAACAGAATAGTGTTGGGGAATAGGAACGGGTGGTCAAGTAAAGAGATGTATGGGTTGGCTGGGAGAGCGGGTTGCTGGTGCAGAGGAGCTTTTGAGCAGTCACTGATGGAGAAATATGTGAGAAAGAAACTACACACCATGCCATTTGTTGAGTTTGTTGTCATCTAAAAAAAAAAAAAAAGTAGTATCGGCCACTATTTGCCACCCTTGCCATTTTTACACCCTCCATCACAGTGTGAAAATATTCGGCTAGTACTTCAAGAAACTTTGTAATATACATTTACAATTTTAATTTCAGCTGATATACACTGGACCCCAGTTTTGGGTTGTGAGTCTGGTTATTTTCTTTTCTCTTTCTTTTCAGATTTTGGAAAATTTCTTCCACGATTTACAATACCATTTCAAAACGCATCACTTTGCAAATGGAGGACTCACTGTCCAGTACGAAGTGTGGTGATGAAAGGGGGGAGTACTCACTTGAGATGGGAGGGGTGGGAACTGAAGGTGCCAGGGGCGAGGGTGGGGTCGTCGTAGCCGTTCATCCTGGACTTCACACAAGACACACCTGGATGGGAAAAGGACAATGAGACGATGAACATCAAGCAGTGCAACACACACACACACACACACACACACACACACACACACACACACACACACACACACACACACACACACACACACACACACACACACACACACACACACACACACAGTGCAATTAGTATAGGAAATGTCATAAATAGTCGCAAATACCGATCACAAGTTATATAAATGAATGTTAAATATAATGATCTGAAATAGAGGGCAACAACCCAATATGTGCTTATCTGAGGCTATAAGCAAAATAACTTTGGTATTTTACTTTAGAAGATGTCTGAACGTATTACATGGATAGTCAAAAACAAGGTCAAATCAATGTCCCATTGATGGCTAACGGATGACCCCACTGATCCTTTCAACAGCTCAGACAGGAATAAAACCAAAATATAAATACACTTCTCCTTCCCAAACACGCTGGCGATGAGTGACGCCTGATGAAAACGACCCCAGCTAGCCGCTGACCAATCAAAGAGTAACGAGAGCACCGTCCCTGCTGAAAACACCAGATTGCGCTATCTCCGACACAGACACGGGGAACAATGGAGCAGATCAGAGGAGACGCCGGATCAAACAAGACGGACGTAACCCGTCACCTCAAGGACCCAGCGAGGGCCCGATCAGGGGCCAACAGGAGCCAGGGGGAGATTGTGGCCCTTGTGTTTTTTAACCCATCACTCAACAGCAACAGCCTTTGTGCTCCCTCTCACGATGTGGACATGCTGCTTACGCAAATAACCCGGTAATGCCTCAGGGAGCCGTGGCTAATTGGCTGGCTGGGTTTAGTACCAGTCAGGTTTTGGTGCACCGCAGAGAGCCAATGGTAGGGGCCTGACTAGAGCAGGGTGTGTGTGTGTGTGTGTGTGTGTGTGTGTGTGTGTGTGTGTGTGTGTGTGTGTGTGTGTGTGTGTGTGTGTGTGTGCGCCTTCACAGCTGTTCACTTTTAATAAATGTCACATTTTGCATATTCAATCAGGTTTTATAGCTGGAGCCGACTTGTCTGAACTCAAGGTTTGTCTGTCTGAACAAAAGGTTGTCAACTATAAAAATCGTGTATACTCATCTGACACGATACAACTCAACTCACTTCAATGCTGTTTTTAAACAATACACAGCCTTTTTTTGATTTAGGACAAAAGATAAATAAAATGTCATCCAAAGGTGTATAAAAAAATGGAGAAAAGAAAATCAAGAAAAAAGTATCTTCTCCTCTGGCCTTTCTCACTAAATAATTTCCACCCCGATCTAAATCCTATCACATACCACATGCATACTAAGTGACGGCAGCATTGCGGTCACAAATGCTGTTAACCCAAGCCAACACGCTAACCCGTGCTTCTCGTTTACCGCCCTTTAGTGCCCAATTTGTGTGTTGCAACTGACAACCGTTTTTCGGACAAGCGAACGCCGTTCACACCGTGACACGCGACACCGTCCCCCCGCTGTAGGGGGTCTTTGGTGACTGAATGATTCAACAGATTGTCCGGACGGCATGCGTCAAATAAACCAAGTTTCTTCGTGAAGTCGGTTTGTTTCTGAGACTTCCTGTACTTGTCTCTGTCTGAGTGTGCCCAGGGAGGGCCGGGGGTGTAATGGGTGAGAGGGTGACGATGGAGCAGTTGGCATGACGACGACGTCAGCGCTTGTCCTTATGAACTCAACATCGCATGTTTAACACGTTCACTCCCTTCAGCCGGCGGCCACAGATTTGCAGATTTGAAAGATGCAAATGGGGGATCATGGCACAAACGAGGTGTGGGGAGGAAGGAGTGTGTGTGTGATTCACTCACACACACACACACACACACACACACACACACACACACACACACACACACACACACACACTGGTCCATTTATTAAAAATAGACAAGTGAGGTCAGAATCACTGCCTTTGCAGTCGCACAACCATGCCCAATACGGGCCTGTTGCCATCTCTATTCTGACGACATCAAAGACATCGATTGGTCGAGGCGGTTACTCTACTGATAACATCACAAAATTAGCATAGACACTTAAAAAAGCATTAGCATGTATGTAATGTATTTTTACTCTGCAATGATACAGTATATAAAATACGTATGAGATCAACTGAAAATGCGGTTAATAAAAGTGTAACATACTTTTATTTCTTTGCAAATATAAAAAAAAAACATAACCCAATGCGATACTTTCTTTCGAGCACCCATTATTGTATTCATAAACAATCGTTACAGACCTGCTATGTTTACCAGACGATATATCGTTGGAGTGTGGGTAGAAAGCCAACCACGATAAACAGCCCAACTGACTCCTGGCCACGCCCTGCAGTGTGTGGCTGGGTGAGACCTCTGCTGAAGGACATCTCGGGGGACACACCATCAGCAACACTCTTATCACGTCATGTCAAGTTTATGTCAAGTTTATTATTTTAGGGACATTTTAGATACAGCCATCACAAGGCTTTCACTGACGTTCCTAAGGCCTTTCAAACAGCCACGGTATAACCAAACGCAAAAACGCATGCCTCATGCCCTAGTCCCCGCGCCTGTATGCAGTGTGTAAACAAGGTGATTCAGGACGGTAGTATTTAAATAACTAAATCCAAGGAGAAAGACAGAATACCCACATCATACCTGTCTTTTTCAGAACAAGACATTAAAGATAACAGTGAGTGCTTTAATCACAACAACACCTCCATTTCTCTCAGCCCTACTTCTGGCAAAACCCAACAATATCTGTGCTGCTGAATAAAGGTTTTGCCTGGCAGCAGAAACCAACCCAACACTCCTTTATAAAAGATAAACACCGCGCACAGAGAGAGTGTGGTGCCAGCTACTTTCCACACCGAGCATTTTCCACTTCTTAACAAGTCATTAAAGACTTCCTGGGGGCCGCCTGGGAAATGTCACATTCAGATGAAAAGTTCATAAAGTTGAAATTAAACAACTGCTACACAAAAAGTTTCAGGGGGGGGGTTCGCAAGGAATGGTTATTAGTGTGTGTGTGTGTGTGTGTGTGTGTGTGTGTGTGTGTGTGTGTGTGTGTCTGTCTGTTAGCATAGCGTTGCTGTATGTACAGTGCAGCAACAAGATTACTTTTCCCAGGGCCCCGATTTTCCTTTGGGCTCCGTATTTTATTGAACTGAAGAACATTCAAAAGGCCTCTCTCTCTCTCTCTCTCTCTCTCTCTCTCTCTCTCTCTCTCTCTCTCTCTCTCTCTCTCTCTCTCTCTCTCTCTCTCTCTCTCTCTCTCTCTCTCTCTCTCTCTCTCTCTCTCTCTCTCTCTCTCTCTCTCTCTCACGTCGTAACCATAACTACCACCAGACAGGTCTGTTTTAAACTGAAACAATATGGGTGGTCCTGTTGGTGAGGATGTTTTGGCCCTTTGGGGCATCCTTAGCACCAAGATAAAAGACTTGGGGGCCAAAGATATATCATACCTCCCATCTCAATATACACACACCAGTGACAATTAACTTAACTGAAATAAAAAAGATGTACATGGCTTTCCTAAACTTCACAACTGAAGCTAACATCCACTACAAGTCCCCTCCACGTCCCTGCTACACAACCAGACAGATTGAATTTCTTCCTTTTGAAAGACATTTGAGTATTGATTATAGGCACTTAATGTACACACTTATTGTATGTTGTACGTCCTGACACTTAAAAAAAGTACTCAGCATTGTGTAGCATCTTATCCTAGCTGTTTGTTGTATACGGGGAATAGGTTAACCTAGTGATTGTGAAGTGCTAACCCAAAAACTGTGTTCTAAAGTATAACAATAAATGTATTACAATGGTGCATTGCAGAGGTTCTAGGTAACTAGGTCGTGAATGCATTTGCCGTGCTGAGACATCACAGACGTGTGTTCCTGGTTCATCGGTGGGTAAATCGCAAATCACCTTGTGGAGAATCCGATGTGCCAAAGCTAAATTTAGCGGTGACATAGTGGCCTACATGAGGAAGTTAGCCTCTCGAAGGCAGCAGCAGCCTCATAGTTCTACCTACGGTGGATTCAGAAAGCCCCTGACGTTGAGTTTCAAACCTCATGATTCAACCTGACAATCAAGGAGATGATTTGTGTGCTATTTTCGGGTGACCAGATACTCCTTACATCACCTTACGTGAAATAGTACATTCTCTATACAATATATTTATACATTTAAACATTTTCACAAAACAGTTTGTAATTTTTAGAAGGCTAAGAAGAACTGAAGGAGGAATAGAGACCACACACACACACACACACACACACACACACACACACCAGGTGGTAGACTGACACCCTATATTAATGATGGATGAACAACTGTCGTGTCATCACAATAGTGGGTCGCATGCACACGCACACACACACACACACACACACACACACACACACACACACACACACACACACACACACACACACACACACACACACACACACACACACACACACACACACACACACACACACACCGCGCACAGTGGCCTTTCCATGGCCCACAGTCTAGCACCTTTACACAATGTGCTCTGGAGCAAGGCTGCCACTGAGCACAGTTTGCAGCAGCCCTGTGTGCCTGGCCAGGTGGAGGAGGTAACAATAGAGGGAGCTTCACTGCTCCCCTAATAACAAAAACGCACTTAAATATTTGACATTACCTCCCTGTTGCTTAATACTTAATCATACCTAATTATTTTTTCAAATCAAAATGTTATCCATGTTGCTACAGCTTGCAGTTAACTATGTTTTGCGTAGGTTATGGCCATTCTACCTCGTTAAGCAATCAAAGGATATTAATATGAATCTCGCCTTGCCATCACAACTGGCCACGTCTACTTATCACTTCCTGTGTCAAAGCCGTAACGTCCAACTGTCTATCCATCACTTTCCCGCCCTCTTCTGACACCTCTTAAGATCAGAGCCCATCAATCCTGGTGCAGACGGCCTTCAAACCAATCGATGGAGGGCTAGCCCGCCTCGCAGCCTGCCATAGGTCAGCCGGCATTAGGAGGGGCAACGCCAGACTGGGGCGTCATTACAGCGCCTGGACCTCGACTGACCCGGATCACAGACGTCATAACGTCATAACGGCTGTCTGACTGACTGACTGACTGCCAGACATCTGGTGGCTAACCCTAACCCTTAGAGTGTCTCCAGAAGACAAAAAGGAGACCGAACAGGCTCCAGTGTGTTTGGACCAACGCCAGTCGCAAAAGGACTATTTGTAAGTAAATTATATTCGGTTTCTGTTGCGTAGAACCACGTATTAATTATTTAGAAGGTTTTAGCCGAGAGGAAATGCCATCCTTCTCTTCTCTCTACATTAACACGTCCCCAAACGTGTCACCATCCACCGTTCACCGACTACTTGGCAGTTTTCTTTTCAGATATACAACCCCAGAGGGGGCCATGAATACAAACTCAGAGAGGCCGTGAACACTGCAAGGATGGGGCTTTTAATAGCCCTATAGACGTCCGAAGGCTTGATTTATGATATAGCTCCTAGCCTCTACTATCTGTGGATACCCTCTCCCACCCTGGTCGGTGGCCTTCCTCCTAGGAGCGAGGTCCCGTACATTCCTATAAAGCACACTGGTGCGTGTCTGATCGGAGTGGAGGGTGTGTGAGTGAGGGCGAGCCTCCAAGGTCCTTCAGCGACCACGTGGTCTGCAGGGAGGGAGAGACGGGTGGATATACCTCAGGGATTATCCTAAAGGAGACACACAGGAGCAGGACGGAGGGCATACTGCTGGTCGTGTTAGGGGGCGGGGATGACCACAGATATGCAAAGAAACCATGTCTAGCATGTTGATGGTTAGCGGTTAGTGCAGACAAAAGCATATGACATGGCAGGGGCATGGCGGTATGACTACCGACACTGTAGTGGGATTTCCCTCTTCCTTCGTTTCCAAAGCCACATTAAAGCCCTTAGTCAACAGCCAGCTTTGATAAGGCCGAGTGAGGAAACATTATGCCTGGCCTGTGAGGTCAGTGGAAAGTGCAATGCAAACAGAACCCGGCCCAACGTAAAATAATGGCGACACCAAAGTGTGCAAGCGTTGAGGGCGGGTCCGTTTTATCTCTCCGAAGTAGTTTAGTGACGCAAAGTAACCCATTAGTTAGTCCTCCGTTATGACACACGCGGTCAAGATTCCCTTTCACCTAGGAACAGCTTGACTGCAAACAAACACTGGGCCGAGAGATCTTACAAAATAGATGACCAAAGAACCACCAACTGACGTCATTTTGAACAACTAACAAAAATGAACTGAACATCCGAAACTTTGAACTATTTGAACTAAAAAAGAACTGCAACATTGTATATGACTCAAGTTAAACTGGGGAGATAAGAGCATCAGGTGGGTTGCACATATTTCCAAATGAACACACACTTTCCTTGGTGTGGCTTAGTATATGGGGAGTGCACCACTACATCATCCTTTGACTTATTGCTAAATATAAAACAACAATGACTCATTCTCCAAGTGGTTGCTGATTTACACAAGAGTAGCAGCCCTTGTCATTTAATAACACAAAGGGCTATGAGGAAATATACAAAACTGTATTTTGCAACTCAACATGAAATGAATTACAGAGTTACCACTTCTGTTTGCGATAGCCCTAACCCAAAGTGAGGCTCACCAAAACATATTTACTTAGAGTTATATTGTCCATTCAAAGACCTGCGACTGACTACATTGAAGAAATGAAATGTAAACAATGGCTATAAATGACACATGAGCAGCAGGGGGCGGGATGTGGTTATGGGAAGGGCGGGCGACAAAATAAACATAAGACCAGCTGTCTGAACCGGTGAGGATCAGATTCCACTCGAGCAATCCATCTGCCTGTCTCAACACGGCAAATACCAACATTTCAATAAATGATCATCTTCAGGAGGTCTAGAGTGATCTGAAGACGTCAAAACTCATTTTGGAAATGGACCACAACAACACAGCCCAGCAGTCCTTGACCACACTGTTACCTTCAGCAAACATTAATAACCAACCACAGCTCTAGCCGGTCCAGGGTCCGAGACGCATCTAGCCGTACCTGTCCCGTATGCGGTGTCACATCACATCGCCAGCCCCCCTCTTCTTTTTAAATCCAGTTTATTCGTTCCTTCTTTATTCTTTCAATCGCAATGTGAAGCTCAAGTACTAATGTTTCTTCTCCATTCGCACGTCGCTATCCCACAATGGAAAGTAAAGAGGATTTGGTAAGAAGATTTACACTGAGACACACACACACACACACACGCGCGCACGTGCACACGCACACACACACTCTTAATCCCCCACATTTCTCCGCAAGCTCCAAAGTGTTCTGGGATACATCTCCTCGACACAACGCAGTAAGTACACCGTGAGTGTTTCAACAAAGCCAGAGCTGTGAAGTGAGCTGGTTACTCTTTACCCAATAATGAAATCAACCATAAAAACCCGCCTTTATGATCCGATTAAAAAGTGACGTTGTGAGTTCCCCTTAGTGAGCTTTACACACAAGCCGAATGCGCTACTGTATCTTCCACTGGGCCTTTATATAAATCCAGGCCTGCATATACTTAAGAGTGACTTCACGGCAGGAAGCTCCACTAAGAGCAAGGAGGCCCCTTCGCTGTGCATTGACCAATCTGCTGATACAGCAACACTCCTGACACCCACCTACCACCCACCACCACACAACCACCACCACCACCGCCCCCCCCTCCCAGGGAGGATCTGGGCCAATGGAAAACTGCAGGGGAGCTTGGTAAGTTGCTCATTGTTCGTGGCGTGCTCACAATAGCCCACATGCTGGAGGAGGAAGTACATTAAATGACAGAATACGAGGCAGTCGTCCATGAATCCTGTGTAATATAATAAACTTGACTTCATTCAAGTCACAATATATATATATATACACTCGAGATCTGGGCGGTGAGTTTGATAACAAAAGACAAAACAGATGAGGCAATATTAACAATGAGGATAGATATACTGAACCAGATGTATGTAATAAAACCTGCAGAGTATTATCTGCAGATTTTACTACGACTCGGTAGTAGCTGCTTCTAACTTGCGAAGTACCAATAAAGCGGCCATTACAGCCCCATTAAGATATGATTTAATAACACCGTGGATATGGAAAATCCCACGTTATATTTAAGGCCAGGGTCATGTCCCTCGACACACGGCGTCTGTATTGACCGTAACTCAGTTTGAAACTGGTGCCCACTAAATATTCCACATGGCCGATTAATAACCCCTGACTCATTAACGATGGCCTGTGACAGAGTATAGGGCGGTCCCGATGGAAAGAGAACAGAACTAGTGGAAATCAATACATTGAGTTGGAGCACAGCTTCATGTTGGACTCAGGTTGGGACTACAGACTCCAAAATTTGCTTGCATGGCTAAATCTGGCACATTTACATGTTGAACTCTGGTGCTCATGTTAATTAATGTGTGCTGTCCCTTTTAAATAAAGAAATCAAAAAATGTGAACCATCCAACAGTTTTATGCCATGTGGGAATCGACTTCCACCGGAAAGCCATGATCAAGACAAGCAAAGTCAGTATATGGTTGTAGGAACTGTCACCTGCAATGCATTTTTGGCTTTTCCACAAAATCACAACTCCCAAGATGTTTTCTTTCACGATGTTTTAGTCCACAATTGGTAGACAATGTGAAACCATGAGTTCCTCATCAGCCAAGCCAAGACTAAGGATATGATCTTTAATAACCGTAACAACAGTGGTATATGAAAAGTATTTGAAAATAAATAATTGTAATGCCCTTGATATAAATGCTGTTGATATGCAATGCATGTGGTTAGCAGTGCCATCTGATTATCTTAACAAATCCATACAATCTTGCCCCAAAACATGCATTGCTGTCAGTACTGTTTATTGCATATTAAGCCACAGATTAATAATATCTTTCTGGCAACTTCGTCCAAATGAAATATTTCTAATAATATCTTACATTGAATCCCCCATGTTTTTAACTGTGCTAGCAAACACAAACAACAATAAAACAGCGAAGTACATTTTCCTAATTTTAAAAGCATTAGACCACTTAGAACATCAAGACATTTTGAGCCGACAAAACCCCCCTCACAATCACTTATCTGCATTAATAACTCTTAATCTGACTAAGTACCTCTGCATAAATGCAACAGCAGGCACTTGATCTCTGCAGAAATGTTAATAATGACTGACTTTGAAAGTAGTGCACACAAAAGGGGAAAAGTACAAACTTAATAAGAGAATAATCTCACATCAATCACCAGCAGCTAATATAACTCAGCACGATGAACGTCCAACATTAAGATCCATTAAGCGATGCGGTCCGTCAATACAGCCATCGCACAATACAGGAGAAAACTTCAGTTTGAAATCTGGTACTACCTGATGGGCAATCACTGTAAATCCTTTCACAGTTTCGAGAGAGATTTAAAATCACTTTAATAACCAAAAGACCAAAGCCAGTTCTGATAAAGCGAATCACAGCGTGTGCCGAACACACTGGTCATCGTCACGGGTCAGTTGGCCAACGTACTTAAACTGTTTGTGTTCTGGGGTTATCCATGTGTCAAACAACATCATGTTCTGTTTCCATCACTCCTCATTAGGTAATCACTAAATGGAATTTTGTGGTTTTTATTTTTGGGCAGAAACGCCAAGACGCTGCCAAGTATGGCTTTTTAGATACTCGCCAACAACGACGCCAGCTATGATTCGTCCCAAGTATAAATATGACATTGTTACAGCAGCACTCTGACAGTCTGCGTTTTAGAAATGATTTACAAAAATTTCACAGTCACATTTCTCCACATCGAGAGCTTGCCTTCATAAACGTTTTAATCCTTGCCAAAAAAAATTAAATGACCCATTACATTCCTGTCCCGGGGTAAAAGTTAATTTCACCACAGAGACCGGTGAACCTTTGCACTCCTAGAACTCAAGGATCAGTGAGCCCACATCCTTAAAATGTTCCCATCGTGGTGGCTCAGAAGAACCTGGCGCTAATAACACCAGCGGGAATTCTCTCACACACCGGGGAGGAAATGGGAGAGTGCAGTACTTGACAATTTTGACCTTGTGTCTGGCGCAGGTACAGAAAGAGCTGTACCTGGTCCTATTCCACGCCGCAAGACAAGAGCTTCTGTTCTGAGGCGTACATGTTCACTCGTCACAAACGCATACAAACACTCCCATCCTTGCTGTATTACGCACATATATGCTAGTGAAGCATCTGTTGTGAATATTAACATTTTGTATTAAATAATGCAAGTGGACGAATATTGTGATCCCACAGACAAAATGTCCCCGACATTGGATTAAGAAAGTTTAGCTTATCTTAAAATGTTCTCCTTCAACAAATGACAGCCTAAAGCATGTCATGAGGCCAAATGGTGCCAGGGGGTACCAAGATGCACTTTAAAAGTCCCTCTCCACCCAATGACAGGCCTCTCCTCCCTCCTCGCCTCCACATCGATAAGGAGTTCCTTCCTGTAAGACTGGTGTGCTCCTTGAAACTTGGATGCTGGAAGGATGCCATACGCATTCTTGTTTAGTTTGTTTTCCAGAAGAATCCCATTGATCCCATGGGTGCCAGTGTGGAGAGGGGAGGGGGTGGGGGGGGTCAGAGTTCTCGACGAGAACGCCACAGATAACAACAAAGCTTTGCTGTTGGTCACCGAGTAAACAACGGACGGTCTGGGGTTCTGCGGGTGATTATTTTTGGTTCTAGCAAAATAAAGTCAAGTAAAAAATACACTGCTCTGAATGAGACTCTGATGAGGCCGAACTTGAGAGGACAAAGGTTTGAGATCTCATCAGAACAACACAAGCTTTGGCAGAAAGTTCTTCCTACGGGAAGTCATTGAGCACTTCCTACAGAAGTTTAAGAGTTCCCTACTGCCTATTCTGCCCGCTACCCCAATTGGTTATCAGAAAACTCTTAAAATATCCTCTACCACCTCCATCATCCTGAAACGTTTGACTTTGTAATCTCCTGCCGGCCGTCCTCTGAAGTTAAACTACATGATTAGGTCGCCATTTGTCAAAGCGGGTGTGACTGAGGTGTTGCCCTTTACTCTTCAAATCAGAAGAATTGGCAACAGAAATAACAGTCAGCTGATGGATGACCCTTGACCCCTCGCACCCTGTTGGATACTCACTGCCAATCAATGACCCAAACACAAAGCAAATTCCACTCACCTCCACCCACCAGGATAAGAACAGTATCAAGACGAGGAAAATTTAGGTAAAAAATTAAACACAGCGACACAACGGAGGTGTAGTCAGCTGTAAACCACACTGTTAGGGCAGTTCCTTGGAACAGACAGGCATGGGCGTGTGTTTTGAGCCCTGAGCCCATGTGAGTGATTAATAGCTCCGGCCCCGCCCACATAATAATCATCATAATCAGGAGGCGGAGCCTGTCATACAGGACGCCTCTGACTCAGGGATTGACATGCTTAAGCTTATAATTAATGGGCCATTGGGTGGAGGAGAAGGTGGACGGTGGAAGAGGGAGAGGGGTTTACAGGTTTGGCCTGGTTAGCTATAAATGTTCACCTGATCAACGGTCGCAGGTCGCATTAAAGCTAGTTTCAACACACATGTCTCTGTGACTTTGAAGTTTCTTACTCTGAACAACATGAGCAATGAGTACCAAACTGTTGATTAAGTTTGGGATCTGTTGGTCCCTTGAAAACCAGGCAAGGACTCAACAACCAAAGTGGGAAACAACCAAAGTGTAGGCAATGTTCAAAGTTGATTCATTTACCTGCCAGAGTTGGAAAATGAACCGGCCAAGCAGTCGTTTTAATATGTACATTTTACCAGCTGCCAAAAATGATCAAATGTACTGTAGCCGTCATTGGCTGGTGGCAGGTGTTGATTTTGGACCCTGAGTGTACCTGTGTCTGAAGCCCACAAGAACCAGGGCTTTGATTGTTCCACAACTGTCACCCTCCTATTAGCGAACAGACAGCTTAATAGCCGCGGAAGTGGGGGTAACAAGGTGGAGGGAGGCGATTGTGACGCAGTCTATTTGCATAACAATTCCCACCGAACCACAGAATATAAGTAAGATGAAACTCTGGCTTTGTTTGGGTTTTAATTCCCTTTCAAAGGAATGTGAAAGGGAATACATTTTCATGAAGACAGGAGAAAATGCTTCATAAAATTACTGGCATAACAAACACCAGTTATTAACACTCAACACACACAAAATACATCTCTGAAATGGCTTTATTGATGATTCAAAAATGTGTGGTGACAATTTCGATAGGGAGGGAGAGAGAGAGCATTTGGTATGTAGAAGATGCCTCAGGGCATACTATTGGATTCTCCCTCCACACAGACCAGCTCCAGCAATAGATCTGCGCTGGGCAGGCTAGATAAAGTGAGTGTGTGGGAAGGAGCTGCTGGATTTAGCTTACTATTCCCAAATGGAGACATATCTCCAGTAAAACCACTCTGTTCCCACTCACCCCCAGACACATTGAGGATACCATAAGCGTAGGCCTACAATCCATTCAAGGCTAGGGTTAGGCTGATGATTCGTGATTTGTTTTAACTAGGGTTGAAATGAAAAAAAAACATCACCAAACATCTGTTTCTCTATGTGAAAGACAGTGAAGAATATACTGCAAACCCCTATGGTATATCTTTGTGTCATGTTTCAGTTGATCATGGTCTGCCATGGATCCTGTATGTCAAATGTACCACAAATCCCAGTTCCTCCGAGGTTAATTCAATGTTAATACAAAATATACCGAATCAATACAGCCTTTAAAAAAGGAACCCAGGCAGAAACCGAGTCTCACGGCTGTCATTGGCTCGGTTCCCTCTCTAAACCCTCATCGACCCCATGAATAAATAAAGAGCAGACAGAGACCAGGGGTCATGGAGCCAAAGATCGTCTGGAGCTGTAATGAGGTAGAAGAGGAGCGTTCAGTAATGTGCCTGTGAGTACGGCTCAGATACGATATGACAATATGACCAATATGAAGCCCTATGTCCACTTATCACATATTCAGGTCGGCTTTGTATTTGGCCCACGAGCAAACATTGAAAATAACGTTGAAACGCCAGCTGGATGTCAGGAATGCGCCACACCTTAAACACAACCTTAAACCGCCTGTCCTCAACTTGACGAAAAAGTACTAACATTTCCCAAGTGATTCTACCTTGAAGCTGAACGGTACATAAATAATAGATATCATCTACTTATACATCGGAATTGTACTATTGTACTTGTAATGGAGCCAATAACAACGTGTTCTCATTGAATGACCTCACAGCAGTACATCGCGTGACAGTTCTAGCGACGTGAAATGAACACTGAGCATGAGTCACATCAGGAACCGAGGACCCAAGCTTCCTGATCCATGGAGGCCTAGTCCTACCCCCTGCTGAGAAGCATTCCCTTCCCACACACATACATGCTCACAGTGGACTTCGAAGTTCTGAGGCTTCAAATCTCCAAAACAAAGACTAGTCCTCCTTTCTCCTGTTATGTAATTAACGTGCCTTGCGATTCGACTGAATGTACCACTTACAGGAGGATTCGACTGTATGGACTGCACTGAAGAACCACACAAGTTCCCAAGGATTAAGCGTATATTATGGGGTGGCTGATGTTTGGTTTAACAACTTGACGTCTTAGTTAGGCCAATCGCTATCGGTTGATGTGAAGAGATGGTTGGTGTTGGTTGTTCCTGATTGGACGTTGCACTAATGAATGTCCAATCAGATTTTGATCAATAAATATAAAGTAGATGAAAAAGGAAACCGCTACAGATTTGATCTGTTGTTCTAAACATGTCCAACATAAATGGCATTCAAAAAAAGCTTTATAAGATATGATGACAGCAAATTGAACCCTACCTCACCACCATACAAAGTTCTCAGCATCGCCCTGGTGCTTTAACACTGAAGACGGTCATGAATCTCACTCCCTCCCTCCACAAACAACGAATTTGAAAGGCTGAACAAAAGTGAACAGACGCTCAAAGACATCAAACCCCTTTGGAAAACAATAAACTCCCTGACAGACTGGGAGGCTGAGGCCTCTGTGACATAACGCAGAACGTCTAGGCTCTGAAAACACGCCGATACATCCACCATAAACTGACAAACACAACAAACCAAGTAACACCCAGAGGAGCGGAGACCGACCACGGCCCGGTCGGAAATTCATCGCTGAGGGATTAAGAGTCGGCTCTCCTTTCCAGAAGTCAGCGTTATTAAAAGGACACTAAGCCACTGCGGCCTTTGACCCCGAGCACCATGTGATGATGAAGAGGAAGGAAAACATGGAAGAGGACGTAGAAACAGAGAAAAGGCTGGCGCAGGAACGCAGACCCCCTCCAGGGATGCTGAGCGCTTCATTAGCCTACAATGCTGTTTCCTGACTGTTTCCAATGACGGCCTGGCACTTAATGTACGTACCTATTGTATGTTGTACATCCTGGCACTTGATGTACACACTTATTGAATGTTGTACGTCCTGGCACTTGATGTACGCACTTATTGTATGTTGTACGTCCTGGCACTTAATGTACGCACTTATTGTATGTTGTATGTCCTGGCACTTAATGTACTCACTTATTGTATATTGTACGTTGTGGCACTTAAAATCAGTACTTAGCATTGTGTAGCAACTAACCCTAGCTATCTTTGTTGTATACAAGGAACAGTTTAAACTAGTGATAGTGCTTGGCACTTGGTTCTATGAACATCCTTACTGTATCCACAGCGATATATTGTTGTTTCTCTTTCTTCTGACAAATGCACTTATTGTAAGTCACTTTGGATAAAAGCATCTGCTAAATGCCCTTAATGTGAATGTAACACACACACACACGCAACAAGATACATGCAATTCGTCAAATCCTTCACACTAAATCGTTATTAACCCAGGAATGCAGCTAAACAAACAGAACCATGAACGCAGATACAAATAGATGACCGACGCTCTCCTGAGAAAAGCACTCTGTGTTGTTGATGTTTTCATATTGTGGATCCCACCCACAAGCGACCAATCAAAACAACGAGAGTCAAACAGGCCTTTGCTCTGCAGACATTGATGCAGGTCTATTTCTGCCCAGCGGGTTCCCAGACAGACGGGGGTGTTCCACGAGCTGACCGCCGCCCACGAGCACGCACACTGGACGCCGCAGTACGATTACATCACCCTGGTAGGACTTGAGTGTTGACCTGGTGCCTGTCACCGTGACGACCACTGAATGCTTTCACTTGGACCCAGTAGTGCTGGACCATTGTCCCTCCATTACATATGAGCCAGAACAACATCAATAGAAATATCTCTCTGATCTAATCTTAACTTGTGTGTTTGTCCTTAAGGTTGGGCAACAGTCTTTATCACAAGTATTGGTATCATATTACTGTTGTATGGTTTTGCTATTGTTGCATTTTAACAATTGTGTCATCATAACAATAACTAATATTATATTATGACAATATATTTTTTCTTCCTTGTTTTGAACCAACAGCAGAGTTTTGTGTGTGCTCAAAATATTAATATAGATACATGTTTATGAATATATTTCCCTTGTTTTGAACCAACAGCAGAGTTTCGTGTGTGCTCAGAAATCATGTTCTTCGCTCCCTTCCAGAAGCCTCTCTGATCAGCCTGGCGACACCAGATTCCCTCCACTGAAGAACTGTTGTTCTTGGCACCATCTGTCAGTGTGTGTGTCAGTGTGTGTGTCAGTGTGTGTGTGTGTGTGTGTGTGTGTGTAAAGCCCCTTTGCTTCCCACCCCCGTGAAAAACAGACACCCAGACTGGAATTACTACACAAGCCACAGGTTACAGATCTGACTAATACTGTACACACACACACACACACACACACACACACACACACACACACACACACACACACACACACACACACACACACACACACACACACACACACACACACACACACACACACACACACACACAGTTTTCAGCGCTTTTCAGGCTGGAATAATTACATTTTTGCCCATTAACACTGCTATACACTGCTATAAACATGAACAGCAGACATCACATGCATCCTAATAAACAAAGAAAATTGTCATCACTCTTGGACACTTCCCATAGTTGTTGGCATAGTTCACACAGTCAGAGTCAGTCCAGGACAGCTGTCCATAGTATTGTTGTTTGGAGCTTTGTCTCTGAACTTGGCTAAATCAAAGACCATTCCGAAGAACAATTAATATCCGAAAAGCAAGAAAACGTTGTTTTGTGTAAGTGCAGCAGTGTACAACGGTGGGTAGGGCATCTCAGTGGCAACCACAAGTCCCCCACTAAGTAGCCATGTCCAAAGGGCTAAGGCTATTAGCAAAGAGGATTACTGACTAAAATCGCTATGCTGTCCTATACTTGAGTGGATGTGTAGGATATTATCATCCATGTGCTCTATTGCCATTGTCCTATTGTTAGACCAGGCACTGACATCGTCAGAAGAAAAGGTTTTTTTTGGAAACTCTTTCATTGGATAAGGAGAACTGCTGTGACAACTAAATTCCCCCTCAGGGATCAATAAAGTGTTATCTAATCTCAGCTCACCAGAGAAATAAAGGCTGCTAACTCCTCTCTCGTCTGTTGCCTAGAGAGGTCCTGGGAGGCTGCTAATGAGCAGGCCCGCCTATTTTAACACCTTTACCCTGTTTCTCCTCCTAGATGTTCAGTTCAGTGTGTACACGTGTGCGGGTGTGTGTGTGTGTGTGTGTGTGTGTGTGTGTGTGTGTGTGTGTGTGTGTGTGTGTGTGTATCCCCTCCCTATGATAACCGTGTTAAATATTAATCCACTCGGATCCACTTGAGGTTCGCCTCCTCCAGGTGACGTTGTGCTGTGGGTTATGCAAGGGGCCCAAGACACCGGAATAAAGCATTCAAGCTTGCGTTTAAAATAGAGCAAACTACACACCGGTGAACTGGGACCCCAGCAGGGTATCCGTAGTTCAATCACCTGCAGCATGTCGTAATCTATACCAACAACACAACAGAGCCAAGCGCATCCGAATACACCGGTCCACGTTCCCTACGTGATGCTTTGCATGGTTTATGGATGTTTTGCCTCAAGCATACAGCAATAAAACCTAATTTAAGACAATGATGAGTGATGGTTTGAAATCCACTGTCCGTGGATTCCACACACACACACACACACACACACACACACACACACACACACACACACACACACACACACACACACACACACACACACACACACACACACACACACACACACACACACACACACACACCAAAAAAACTGGAAACGAAACACATCTAATTTTTGCCAATTAGTGACTGAAGATCATATTCCAGCAGGCTGCTGGAATAAACATGGACAGCAGACATCATGCATCCTACCTACAACAACCTATAACTGCGAATACGTCGTATGGGGAATTGTAAACAAATATCACTACACGAGGAGGAGAGAAGGCAACACAAAATACATTTAAATGGAGAGTAGCTTGGTTAGATGTACTCGCCTGGACGGTCGACCACCTCATGGGGAGCCGCTCAGCGGGGCACCTGTCCGACCTGGAGGAGGACGCCTCGGGGTCGGGTTTGTTTGCGGTCGCCAGGAAACCAGACGCTTTCTCACATCCGTTAGCGAGGTTTCTTCTTCTTTTTTTGGTCGTCAATTAGTTTATAAAATACATTCAGACCAGGAGCAGGGAGCTCCGTTTGTTGGCGAATTGGACTTGACTTCGGAATTGTGTGTCAGAAATACTGCCCTTTTCTTACCCCCCGCCTTCCCGCCCCTGCGTGGTCGCGACTTCTCGCGACAGCAGCGCCCTCTACCGGAGATTGTACGTCAGTGCGTTAACATTAATCCTATCTAATGGAATATGGAAACAGACAGCGTTCACATGCTGGCTGGCATATACCCTGCCCTCTTATACCAATTGAACTTTAAATATGAGACTGAGATTACTTTCATTTAAGCATTTTGGAATTTTCCTTACGATGATTAATTAAGTATTTTTAATTAATATTTCACAGACAAATGTACATGAGGAAAGGTTGATTAAATATGTCCTGTTATTGTAGCCCTTTAAAACACGTTTTTTAAATTAAATGAACATTTAAAATGCAATCCCAAATAAAAATAACAAAAAATGTTATCATTTCAAATTTTATTTCAATAGTAATCATACATCTACTGCTTTTTTTTACTTCATAAAACTGTGCACATTTACAACAACAAAAAAAGTTACACATAATCTCACACAAAGACACAGGCCTACTCCCACATAGATTCATACAGGTACCATCGTTAATCTAAAGTGTGTGAATCCTGAATACATCTATCCCTCTCCCCATGTCGGGCCTCTCTACCAGTCCAGTAAAGCGATCAACTAGTGAATCAATGGCTTTGCTTTATCTTCATGTATATTTTTTTAAATCTATTGGATTATAGTGGCGTTTGGAATAATTGCTTTAGGTACGAAACCAAATGGATGGCGCATAGTAATCAACGTTATGGCAGAAATTCATAACCCCCCCCCCCCACACACACACACACACAGACACACACACACACTTCTGTCTGTTTACCTCACATGACCCCACACACACACGCACAGGTTCACAGCTTTGGAGTAACCTTCAACCACACAACCAACGCGTTCATGCTCGACTTCTCTAGACAAAGAAAAGTACTCGATTGGTGATACCAGAGAACAAAACACTGCTTAACACAAGCTGTTTGGATTGGGTTTGTTTTAAGGCATTTCTAGATATCGGCGGGGAAATAGCACTCACAAGTCTTTATAGTCTTTTGTGGTATTCCTTTAAAAACATGAAACATTCCTTCCCATGTGACTGTGTTTATAAGCAAAACCCATCACTCTTAATGACAAAAAAATCAAATCAAATATCCGGGCCTTTAATATTGGGTGGATCCACACTTCTTAACACCTTTTCCCACTCCAAAAATATGCAACCCCAAGTTCAATCTATAAAGCATCAATCACTCAAACCTTCAAACACGTTAGGGTTCGTCTTAAACGTCCTTCTCCTCTGGGGAGAGGGGGTGCAGGGTCAAGATGCACATCAAGCTTATTTGATTCAGACCGTTAACAGGAAATGGATCAAAGCTGGCATGGAGACAAATGTTGTTTTTTGAAGCAGACTTTAACTTGAACGCGGCATTGGGGGTGAGGGGTGAGGGGTCATTGCAGAATGGGGGTCAACAGAACATATGCCCTGTATGTATGTTATGGGGGTCAACCAGGGTCCTCATTCACAGAGTCGCCATTTCGGTTCTAAATGTGCTAAGAACCAAGATGGCGGTTAGGTGACCAAAGTCCCGTTAGATGTTTATGATTTGAGATTTCCTCTGAACACGAGGAATACAAAGACTTAAATCTTTTTGAGTGATGACGCTTTGGCTGGTCCTTACATCCGTTCACAAGAGCGTAACCATGGTACAGTCGTTGGGGTGGGGAATTATTATTTATTTTTAAAGTGCATGTCCACAATTCTAGGATATTTATATATATTTAAAATTTGCACATTTAGAACAACGTTTTGAGGACGACATTGTCCGTTTAAAATCACCATTTAAAGGAAGAGTCCGATTTTCCGAGATAGTGGTGGCCCCTCCACTTCGGAAAGAAATTGAAAATAAATAGGAAGTAACAAGAGAAAGATCTGTTGACACGGTTCTTAAAAGGAGGACCTATTCAACATATTTACCACTGTATATTGGGGATGACAATTGTTTTTTTTCCTCAGAATTATTACTTTACCCCCCTCCCCCCAAAGAATGCATGGTTACGCCCATGTCTGTTCAAGAGCAATTGCCTTGTCTTTATCTTGTATTAAAGATTGCGGTCTTCAAATTTGAGCAGTAAAACATGTCAAGTTTTGGCAGGCAACGTCAACGACAACCCGGTTGTTTTCATTTGGAAATGGTCAGAGAGTTAAAGCCAGGGTGAAGGGAGAGAAATAAAACAGGCCAATGAAAATAACCTTAAGGGACATAATCAGCACATCTCATCGCTGGGTGCATCAGTAAACACAGTCACTCACAGTCTGATAGATGGATTACTTTCCCAGCTTGTTGCATGACATCACTTCCTGTATACCGAGGATAACATCTCTGGACACCAGGTCATACCACGTATTTGAATGATGCATGAATGCGTATGTATACCCGTTATTAAAACAGATGTTTTTCTCTGTAGGGGAAGAATGTAGCCTGACATGGCCAGACCAAGGCACAAATGCGTATCAGTCTTGAACCTCTCAGTTAATTTCCGATTTCAATGGGGATGTTATTTAAGGGTCCAGACCAAAAGGCCTCTGGACGCCATTGGCTAGACCTACAGCCAATCAGAGCAGGAAACGCTCCTCTGATCAGTCAACGTATGAAGCCCGCCCCTTTTCAGAGCAACGGTTGTGATTGGCCCAACCCGGGCCAGGTCTGCTGGAAATCTGTCTGAACGGGAGGGGGGGCAAGACGCAACACAACATGGGCTCGCAGATTCGTCTGGTTCCTAGGCTGGGGAAAATGGGCTCCATTGAAAACAAAGTACAGTATACAATGTCTGAGGTTTTTGACGTACTACACACAAATACCACAAGCACGCCAACAACTACCTCCTCATTTACTATAATTAGTGAATAAGCCCCCCCATCCATTGCGTTTCAATGATGGAACTGTAAATGCACTTCAAGAATCTTCAACAACTCCCATCCATTCATGCGTTTCCTGCCCCTACAAACTGCTCCACCATGTGCACAAGCTGTTATGCTTCTTATTAAACTGGTTTCACTCGACTTGAATTAAACGTTGCAAAAGTGCAAAGATAAACACAAGTGCATGTCAGGAGTATTAAACTCTGTCAAGGACCTCAAGGTTATTCTGAAACGTCTTTTAAAAAGCAGTTTAAAACACTCAGTAAACTCTCTGACAAGGCTGTTAGATCTTTGAACAAGAGTCCCAGCCTCTTTGATATGAAAAGCACTAACTTACTCACTTACTCTCAGTTTCTGCCTGTTTAGAGAACTCGTTTCTAAAGTCCTCCAACACTGACCCCTTTATGCCAACTGCAACTCTGTCTAGTCAATGCCTTTTCAGACAGGACTTGAATGCATCACTGAAGTTAACCCTTCTCTACCAGACAGCTGACGTTCTAGCTATGTTTACTTTTCAAATACATACTGGTGGTAATGAAGTATTTAAAAAAAAAATCTTTCAAGCAACAAGCACTTTTGGTTTCCCAAAACCTTCATTTCTTTCCAGTTCATTAGAAATCCTTTGTATTAATTTCACCTCGTCGGTCGCAGGAGTTCAGAAGTATTATCCTGCAGCTCAAATTAGGACCTGAGTTTTAACAATGAGCCCAGTTGAGAGTTTTCAATGAAATAAAGAATATTCAAAACTTATTTTGGATTCGTGAGGTTCTGGATTGTTGACACCTTGACAACACCTTGCAGAGAAGCAAAAAATAATTTGATAAACCTCCTTTTTTTTTTTTCCAGTTCAACATTACCAGACTTCGGTTCTTGTTTCTTGTATTGATAAGAAAAAGTCATATGTCAGACAATTGTAATGGGCGATTGAGAATTAAAAGAGGATCAGAAAGGTTTTTCTACAACGCAGACAAAACATTCAAAGGCTCAGTCGTCAGTAATACAACAGTTTTTCTTTTTGTACAACTTTACGCGTTCCTCTCCTTCCCACTCGGAAAAAAACATGACGCTGCTTCCAAGGCGAGAGTCACGCTTTACTACATTTAAGGCCAACTGAAGAAACGCACGTCCTTTATTAAAGTGCCACTAAAGTTCAAGGTCTAACCTGGGTTATATTAAGTGTCGTCCGTGTTATCCCATCTAGGCGGGAGAGCGCAAAAAAAAAACAAATCCATTCCAAAAAAAGAAAAAAAAAGGACTACAATCCCCAGGTTCTTGGGACTACAAATCCCCCTCAGGAAACCTCGATGATCTCCATGCTGCCGGAGAAGCTGGTCTGGCTGCCCACCTTCCCCATCTCCTCCCGGGACCGGCTCTCCAGCATCCCGCCGCCAAACTCCATCTGGCAGCTGCGCCTCTTCAGCTGCTTCTCGAAGGAGCTCTCCTCGTGCCAGCTCCGCCGCGAGTCTCCGTGGTCGCCGCTCTTCTGCCGCCCCCGCCGCCTCACCGCCTCCAGGCCCTGCGAGCAGCTGTAGGCCGCGAAGCCCCCGCCCCCGTTGCCGACGTTGCCGACGTTACCGACGTTCCCGCCGCCCCCGGCGCCGCCCAGGATGGCGGAGGTGGAGTAGAAGCGCGTGGGGTCGGAGGAGAGGTACCAGCCGCCGGCCAGCGAGGACGTGGACACGGTGACGGGCCCCAGCAGGATGTCCGAGTGCCAGCCCTTCAGGGTGCAGCCCCCGGCGCCGGGGCGCGCCAGGTGCTGCTGGCTGCGGGACAGGCCCAGCAGGAAGCTGGCCGCCTGGGCGCTGCTCGTCTCCTCCCGGCTGGTGCTCCGGTGCAGCCTGGCCGGCTTGGGGCCGGGCTCCTTGGCGGCGGAGGTGGAGGAGGAGGAGGAGGAGGACGAGGAGGTGGAGGAGGAGGAGGAGGTGGTGGTGTTAGTGGTGGAGGTCGAGGTCGAGGTCGAGGAGGACGAGGAGGAGGAGGAGGAGGAGGAAGAGGTGGCGTTGGTGTTGGTGGTGATGGAGTGCTGGGGAGGAGCGGTGCAGCTGGGGCCGCTGGGGTTCCTGGGCGCGTCCGCCTGCTCCTTGTCCGGGCTCTGCTCCGGCGTGGACTGCTCCGACACCTCCTCCACGGGGGAGAACTGGCAGGGCTTGCTGGCCGGTTCCTTGAAGGCGGACGGCTTAAAGTACTCGGCCGCGTCGCCCTGCGGCGCGAAGACGCGGTGAGGCGCACCTCCACCTCCACCGCCGCCACCGACTCCTCCTACACCTCCTCCACCTCCGCCAACGCCAACGCCGGCGCCGCCGCCGCCTCCGCCCAGCTCGCCGTACGACTTGATGTCCAGGGAGAAGGAGCGTTTCAGCCGGGCGCTGTCCTCGGGGCCCTCGGCGGCCAGCTGCAGGCCGCTGAGGGCCCGGGCCAGGAGCTGGTCCTCAGGGCCGGCCTCCAGCACGCAGGGCAGGGTGAGGGGCTCCAGCCACGCCCCCGCCCCCACCGCCACCGCTCCCGCCGCCGCTGCCGCCGCCTCCGTCTCCAGGCAGGCCCCGCCGACGCCCTCGGCCTCCCGGGGCGCCCCTGGCGGCTCCGCATCCGCCGGCACCTCTGATTGGACGGAGTTCGACCACTTGGCGTCCGTACCGACGGGGCTTTTGATCTTCTTCTCGAAATCCAACAGCTGACCCAGGAAGTTGAAGTTTGGGGAGATGGTGGGTCGTTTTTCTTTGACAAACCTTTGAAAAGGGAGGAGGGGGGGGGGGGAATGCAATGTGTCAGTATGATTAGTCTTGTGCGTTTGGGCCAACCGTCCAGACAGATCCGGCGTTTTTTCGGTGGCCGAAAACGCACTTTTCTGAACCCAGGTCCCAGGGTGGATAACATAAAAACGGACCTATGCGTTTTCGTGTTCAGATTCGTGTGGACGCCTGAAATGCAAACGATGACGTCATCGCCCCCCCACCAGCTGGGGACGTTAGAGGTGCGTTGACATTTTTTTTGATTTGTATTATTTTTGTAGCTTTAAAATCAGCCCCTTGGTAAATTTAATTACTAACTGTATATTAAAAAGTATTTCTGCTCAATCTAAAAGGTTTAACGGGCAGGCTTGATGCGCTCCACTTTTTTTGGTGGAGAACCAGCGCCACACAGTGGCCTTGAATATGTACTACAGCGTTTCTACAGCTCGATGCGTTTTTTTGCAATGAGTCCGTCTTTCCGGAGATATTCCTGAAACGCATCAAAGGAAAACGGCGGGGAACAGATCGTTTTCCGGGGGGGCCACAGACTACAGTCGCTATAGAACGGGGGTCCCGGGGCGGGTTGGACGGCCTTCATTAGGAGCTGTCCCGCGCCTCCCTCGCTAATTGGGGCTGACACGAGGGGACGCTGTAATTGGGGGTCGCACGAGGATATGGGTTCATTAGGACACGCATTCCTCCGCTCTGAACCCTATGGCCGAGGAATGTGAGTTATATAAAATACCCCGGGGACAGAGGGGGCCGGCGTTCACTGGTGACTTGTTCTGGAGGAACATTCATGTTGAGTTATATAAAACACTGATTGTTTGTGATGTACAAGCACCTGTACATGAATAAAACTATAATTCAAGTGATTTAATATGACAGAATTGTAAAATTACCTGTAATTGTGAGTCACAGACAACACAACCGATGAATGTACTACTGAAGTGAATCCTATCGAAGTTTAGATTTACATTTAGGGCATTTAGCAGACGCTTTTATCCAAAGCGACTTACAATAAGTACATTTGTCAGAAAAAAGTAAAAAACAATCTATCTCTGTCGGTTACAGTAAGGATGTTCATAGAACCAAGTGCAGAGCACCAACAATCGCTAGGTGAACCCATTCCCCGATTATAATGAATCTCCTGTCCCAGCTGTGGTCTGCGTGCGACCAATCTGCCCCCTTAGGTGTTCCAGGTGAGCTTGTGTGTCTCTGATGTCCCTGTCACCTGTAGGCCTCGTCCAGGGACATGTCCATGCGCTTCATGATGTAGGCGATGGCGATGGTGGCCGAGCGGGAGATGCCCGCCAGGCAGTGCACCAGCACCCGGGCGTTGGACGCCTTGGCCCTCTCTGGGGGAACAAGAAGAAAAGGGTTTTAATTTGATTGGGGGTGATAACGACGATTAAGGTGATGTATATATATATATATATATATATTTGTTGTATGCACAATCTTCAATTAATTGGCTGGATGCTTGCATTATGCCAACACTTTAGCATAAGGGTACATTAATTAAACATTCATTACCGTGCAGTAATAAGCACAAAGTAACAGACCATTCAAAGATAACTAATGGTCTAGTCATCATTTACTAATGGCGTGCATGTTAATTAAGGTGTTCATTTATACCTAATTGAATAGTTTAACCCTAACCTGTATGCTAATGCTATATAATAATGTTTATAACTGAGTCAATTAATTAGACTAATTAGCTAGAACCAATCAGGTTTAAGTCATAGAAACAGGTGGACCCTCTGACCTATGAACTCCACAGACTTGTCCAGCCAGGGCAGGATCTTCTCACAGAAGCTGTCGTTGACCGGCACACGCAGGAAGTGCGTGTCGGAGATGAAGTCGGGCTTGGGACACGTGTTGCTGGCGTTCAGGACGAACATGATGTCGTTCTGCTGCATCAGGTCCTACAGGACGATTACGTTACATTCATTAAGAAATCATTACTTATTGATGAAATATTAGTTAATTGCACTCAGTAAGAAATCATACCTTAACGATGAATTCTTAGTTAATTACACTCAGTAAGAAATCATAACTTAATCAATGAATTTTTTGTCAATTACATTCATTAAGAATTCATAAATTATTGATGATTCCTTAGTTAATTCATTACCAGTTCATCAATACATTTTTTTATTCCGTTTTATTGATTAAAACATAAAATCAAAGTAATTGTTATCATATTGTTTCCAGTGGATGCATCCAAACACCACTACGCAACAAGCAGCCCCACCAACCGACAACGTAAATCCAAGTAGCAGGCCCCAGCCAGGGCCCCTCCCCCTTCTCCATAGCAACAGGGCTCCTCCCCCTTCTCCATAGCCCCGCCCCTCGCCCACCTTGTTGAGCACGTCCCGCTGGCAGCCCAGGTAGAGGTGGGGCAGGATGCGCGTGGGCCCCAGGCTGGTGACCGGCGGGCAGGGCTGGGAGGACGACGTACAGCAGGGCACCAGGGTGGCCTTGCCCTCGCACAGGCCCGGGAACAACTGGGAGAACTGGGAAAAGCCACCTGGGGAAGAGGGGGGGGGGGGGAGACAGTGCCGGTAGATGAAGAGGGTGATCATCACGCACGTAGAATTCCAGGTTGAGACGCATTCCGAGTTTCGGGGTTTCTTTGGCTGGTGTTTCATTAAGACACGGTTGTCAAGGCGACAGTGATGAGTAAGTGATGATCACATGCAGACGCTCCCTCATGGCGTGACGCCCGTCTGGTCGGCATGTGATTCCGAGAAGGGTCTGGAACGTCTTAATCATTGACGGCGAGAACATGAGAGCGATGGATGCCAGGTGATCAGACCACGGTCGTTATTATCTGTCTGTGTGGAACGGGTAAGCTGAGATGAAGGCTTGTTCAGAGTGTGCGTCACTATTAGGTGTGTCTTCCTCCATATAAATCTGTATTAATTGGTTTAATATAAAACATTGTGATGCAAACAGTCATTTTGAATCCCTTGGGTTAAGGTCCCAAAGCAAGAGACTTTTTTTGCCAGAGTGCATACCAATGACACATTTCAACCTGTCGAGGGCAGCAGATTCACCAAGGTATCCGGCTGTGTGTTTTAAACAGGTTTTAGGTTTGTTGAAGTACACAGACACACACACATGTGTGTGTGTGAGTGAGTGAGTGAGTGAGTGAGTGAGTGAGTGGGTGAGTGAGTGCGTGCGTTTGTTTGTCATTGAGGGAGTGAGTATATGGATCCATTGAATTCGGTTTGAGAGAGATGGGTACTTAACAGGATGTCGCAATGGAGAGATTCATATTATCCATTGTCACAATCGCTAAAAATGTTCAGTTGAGTATTGAGTGAGTGAATGGAGGCCTACAGAGAGGACCTACAGAGAGGTCCTACAGAGAGGTCCTACACAGAGGACCTACAGAGAGGTCCTACACAGAGGTCCTACACAGAGGACCTACAGAGATTGGGGGAATTGGGGAAGTAAATACTGATTCAATATTAACATTGAGAACATAAGGTTTTCTAAATCCTTTAGCTTGCTAACCCCAGCGAGGTTGTTATTATTAATACATATTCGTAGACGGTACGTCATGCGTTGTGTTTTATTATCTGCATTTGTCCCTCAACAGTTCTCACACTGTGTTGCTCTGAAGCGACGTGGAGCGACTGTGGGAAAAGTACAAGTGGCTTTCCAATGTTTTAATAATGAACTCCTCAGACGGCCTCGAACGCCCCCCCCCGGGGAAGAAGAAACAACAACAACAGCTCTGGGCATCGTCAGCCTGCAGAGGGAGAGAGACAGAGAGAGAAAGAGAGAGAGGGTGAAAGGGAGAGACAGAGAGAGACACAGAGAGAGAGAGAGAGAGAGAGAGAGAGAGTGAGAGAGAGAGAGAGAGAGAGAGACAGAGACAGACAGAGAGAGACGCACAGAGAGTGACAGATGGGTAGACAGAGAAACACAGAGTGCGAAAGAGGGAGAGCGAGACAGAGAGAGACACAGAGAGAGAGAGAGAGAGAGAGAGAGAGAGAGAGAGAGAGAGAGAGAGAGAGAGAGAGAGAGACTCTTGATTACACAACAATGCTCAGCTCCTACGCCACCTGCCGCAGCCTCTCTCTCCCAGAGCGATGCTCTTTCCAGCTGTTTCCATGGCAACGAGCTGCTCTCTGCCTCTCCGTGATGGTCCGTCCCCTTTCATCTCCCCCTGCCCACGACCACTTCCATGACTCAGGGTAACACGGGGTGCACTGCATCGTATTGCACCGTCTCCGCTGGGTCTATTCCTACGCTGCCCGCTGTCGGATCTATTTCTATGTGGTCGTGCGTTATGGCTCTCTATGTATATACTATATATACATATAACCCACACACACACACACACACACACACACACACACACAGACCCACACACCCGTCTCTTGTAAAAATACACACAGGTGCTGACAGTGAGTTCAGTATGTGAACTACGCGGAACACTCTCTACTTTTAAACTTTTCAAACTGTAATTGGCCGTAGCACTCGCCGCCCAGACGCGTCCACACGTTCTCAACGTTGAACCAGCAGAGCAGCCTCAAAATAAGTTAACATAATAACATGTGTTCCCCCCCCCCCCCCCCGACTCCATAGGGGCCCCCAGACCGACCCTGGCCCCTGCCCTAATGGTGATGGGAGGGGGTTATGTCTACCACCCGTCTGAACCCGGGACCCGGGCCCTGGGGCCTGTCAGGGGCCTTGATAGATGAGCCTCTTTGGTTTCACGCGCTGCGTTGTGTTTGATACGTTGACATGCGGCCCCCGGCCGCCGCAGTCCCTGCTTTTTCCACTGAGGTTGTTTTTTTTTTTTCTTTTTCGGTCTTTCTTATGTAACGATGACGTCGTGTCGGCATGGCGACTCCACCCGCTCGCTGGCCGCGGCCCCCGAAGCGATTCGTCCACACAATGTGCTCACAACGCGGGTCACTGTTCACAGCCGCTGACGCGCACACACACACACACACACACACCAAATACAACTATACACACACCACATACACACACACACACACACACACACGTGCAAAGACACACACACAACATGTGCACACACACACACACACACACACACACCACACTCAGTCACACACACACAAACACACAGAACAAGCACGCACACACGCACACACACACACACACACACACACACACACACACACACACACACACACACACACACACACACACACACACACACACACACACACACACACACACACACACACACACACACACAGCTTGCTCTCCAAATGGGGAAGTGGGAAAACCATTTAATAGTTCTGTTAAAAGAAGCTGTAAAAATAGCAGAACGATTAACTGAGGGTTGACACCACGACAAAGGAGTCTGTTTAGAAAAATACTGTGGGGGGGGGGGGGCAACACACAACCCCCGGTGGCTGGTATTGTGTCGGCGGCGGCCCATGACATCGCCGGCCCTCAGCGCTGTCCTATTCATCATGTATGACACCACACAGCGCTGTTTCCGAGTGGCGGTGCTCAGAGAGTTCCGCGTGCTTCCGAGATAAAAGGAATAAAAAGCCCTCTCCGGTGATATTGTGACGGTGTCGCTCCGATGCTTAGTCATCCGTTTCCATCGCGGGTAACCACGACGTGTGAGATTCGACTGTGAGGCACCCGATTGGCCATCGAGGAGACGTGGCATTGCCACGATGGACGCTAGCCGGCTATATCTCGAATGTGTTACGATAGCAGCTGAACAAACGTCGTTAAACGTGAGGGAGGGGTCTGGGATGTACAGCCAATAAGCCAAAACAATGATCAATAAAGACACGGGCAAGCACGCACACGCACACACACACACACACACACACACACACACACACACACACAGGGCTTTGGAAAGTGGGGGAATTCAAGCATGAAAGCACTCCGATTACATAGACAGACTGACACAGTGAACTGTCACCATGACTACATGATGACTTTTTAGGAAGAGCCGGCCAAGGCAAACTGGTTACGCATGAGTAATCTCTACCCATCATATTGAATCATGTTCATTTTATACTTTTACATTTATGAATTCTACTATTTATTTTCTATTCATTCAAACTATTGGCAAACCAATCTGTTTTTTTTTGTCTTTATATATTTTTAAACATCTTATATATATTCAAACCATATTTTTGTGTGCCGTTACGCACTAAAACCACGTTATTACATTGCAGCATATGAGATCAGGAACAGATTAAACGGGGTATTCTGTGAGTTGCGGCTGCATTATTAATCACATCATTGTGTCGCAACCAGGGTTTTCCTTCCATGATCACACGTTGTTGTGCGTGACCTGCCGGCCGCGCGTGTGTGTGTTGCCAACGGGATGTGCTCACAACGTCTCCAGTGTGCGCTTTCAGAACACAACTTCCGCTGAGTTTAGCAATTATTAGTTGAAGATTATCGGCCGACACACGTCACTGTTGGGCTACTATCATCGTAACCACAACGCAACATCCCTCAAACACTTTTCTGGCGTATTACTAACGACTTACACACCGTGAGTCTTTCCTTGTATGTGAACGATTGCCTGGCGATACAAAGAAGATGTTTTCTGATACAGTTCTAGATGTTTGTATCGGTGTGAGAATCAAAATTCCGCTATTTTTCTTGCCGGTGCAAAGGTTTAACCTGAGAACAGGTTTACAAAACTCTTAGAAACATGTTTCTTTGTTTGTCTGTTAATATTAATCGATTTCTATGATATTGTAGTATATCCTAGCAATTGTAAATGCCTGGCACTTGGTTCTATGAACATCCTTACTGTACCAACATCAACATATTGTTGTTTCGCTGTTCTTTCTTCTGTCAAATGTACTTATTGTAAGTCGCTTTGGATAAAAGCGTCTGCTAGATGCCCTAAATGTAAATGTATACCCATTATCCGCATTTATCATTATCAAACTTTTTTTTTTACATTTTGTTTAAGTTTCCCCCTGTACCAGTGTGTGAATGTGAACCCTTCCTGAGGAACCAGGGCCTTGGCGCGGTGACGGGGTCTCACCTGCGAGCAGGTGCACGGAGGGGAAGCTGCGCTCCAGCTTGGCCAGCAGGACGCTGAGGAAGCTGTCCGAGGAGAGGCCGGCGGGGTCCGTGGAGCTCAGGTCGTACACCACCACCTCCTGGTCCCCCTGGAGCTCCAGCTGCAGGGGTCAGAGCAACAGGCGTGGATCAGGGATCAGGCGTTGGATCAGAGATCAGAGCATCAGGTGTGAGATCAGGGATCAGAGAATCACGGGGTTGGATCAGGAATCAGAGATCAGGAATCAGGAGACAGGCATGGTGGGGGTGTAAGGTCGATGTAAGCCATCATAAAGACAAGGGGTCTCCACAGACGTGCAGCCTCATACCCAGTGCTATTTAAGAGTGGGCTTCTGGCCTCTCTAGGCCCAATTCTCAGCATGAAATGTGAGGAGGAAAACTCCTACGCAGAAATAAAGGGGGAACCTCCAAAAGGCTTGGATATCAACACTTTTTGGGGGCAATTTCCGAGGCCTAGAAGCCTTGATTGTTATTGTGTTGGTGGTAACGGTTCTGTTTTAGCCTCGTTGTTTAGTCAATAATCAGGAGATGATTTGTCATCACGGGGAAGCTGCCACAGAGCCGCTCAAGCGGGACGAGGCAAAACACCGTTTTCATTAGCCTCCGTCACGGTGCATTAACGTTGATTTAGGATTTCACAGCACTACAACTCCCCTGAGTCCGCTCATTACGGCGGAGCAGGGCCAACAACAACTCCCAGGATGCACTCTGATGTACAAGTCTGGTGTATAAGGGGTAGGAGCTAGCCTGGCTATTGCCAGACCAAGCTCAATCGTAGATTGCACGTTGGTCTGGGGAGGCTGCCGTCATTTTCTTCAGCAAAAGAGGCGTGATCGACGGGCCTAGTTCACCTGACTCTGTACGCAATTGTCTGCTTGCCGTCGCTTCCCTGTCGTCATTGTGTTAAATCAGCCAATAGCGCACCAGGGGGAGAAGCCAGCTTGGTGATTGGCTCCCGCAAAAACGTCAAAACGTTGAATGTGAACCCAGGGACTCATTCATATGTAGTTATAAAGGCACTGCCATAATCACAATAAGGGTCTGATTCCTACGATGAGTGAGGCTGTGATTGAGGGTCTGTCAGTAGGTGGTGGTTGTGGGGGTGAAATTATATAAATTTAGTGGTTGACATAAACCGTGACATAATCACGTTCTGATTATTTTCCAGCCACAAATATGTCCATGTTTTTTTAACGATTACAGAGACCATAGATCTATTTGATGTAGATTGACAATCCTATTACAGCGAACGTTGGACAGCTGAAATAGAGTGGGTTAAGGGTTTGGGCCCGCTTCAATTAAATTAATTTGAATTGAATGTAATTGTGGAATTAAGTGTAACTGAGTGGAGAGTGGAACTTTTATTTTTAGGTATTGGGTCTGACGTTCTGCACATAAAACAATGTTTATAGACCGAGTAAAACTACCAGGAGGAGTTTCTGAGGGTAGTGCCTCTTTAAGAAGCATTTACAGCTACTTTTGTTTGGATGATCTCACGTTCAAACAACAAACAACAGTACGTTTTTAACATTACAAGCTTTTTTTGTTTACCTTCAGCATCATCTTAACTTTCACAAACTGTGAACCTGTTAACTCCCATCCACCACCTTCCCCTTCCACTCACAAGCAGATGAACCTGAGGTCATTTGTCTGGGGAAGTGGGCATTTCTCTGCCGTCACACTAACAGACGGTGTAAAACGTTCTCACAAGTGTCCTGGATTAACTGCGGTATCTAGCTTACAGCAAACTGGAACTCGTTAGCATAAGGCTGCTAATTAGCAGAGCTCCCTTGTAGCGGTCAACCAACCTCCTAGTCACCCCTAATTCGGCAAGATGCGCGGGGAGGGTGGGGGGGAGTGGGGGGGGGAGCTGCGCACCGCCAGTAAGCCCCTAATAAAGTACTGGAACCCAGGGCCGCATTTAAAGTCGACGTGCACATTCAGAGCAACAGCTGTGCTCCTTTCCCGCCGCGACCGTGGACCAAAGGAAATCAAGTATAGCTTACAATCTGTAGTTACAATCTGTCGGAATCTGTTGCCTCAGTAATAAACAACAAACAAACAAACAATTCAAGCCATTCCCATTTCGAACGCCAGACCGCGAGAGGGATGGGCCTGGGTGCTGCGACACATGAGGCCGACCCCAGTAAATACACAAATACACACGTATAAATAAACACGTGCGTGTGCGCGCGTGTGTGGCATCACGCTGCCCATGGCCGCGGTTCGAGCCTTGGTGAGAGCGGGGCGCTCGCTCTGCCGGGCGCCAGCGCTGTGAACCCAACGCTCACCCGTTCACCGGCCAACAGACATAAGAGGACCCACAAGTGTGTGCCAGGGAGGGAGTGAGAGACGGGATGGGAGGGATTGGGGGAGAAAGGGGGGGGGGGGAGGACAGGGGATACACAGGACGGGGGGGGACGGGAGAGGAGGGGACGGGGGGGGACGGGAGAGGAGGGGACGGGGGGGAGAGATGGGGGAGGAGGGGACGGGGGGGAGAGACGGGGGAGGAGGGGACACAAGGGGAGATGGAGAGGACGGGGGGAGAGACGGAGAGGGAGAGGACAGAGGGAGAAACGGAGAGGGAGAGGACAGAGGGAGAGAAGGGGGACGGCGGGGACAGAGAGCCTCACCTTCTTCTTGGCGGAGTGCTGCAGCAGCTCTGCGATGAGCACCTTGTCCTGCTGCAGCCTCCTCTTCATCAGCTTGGAGCAGTTGACGTTGACGGCCTCCAGCACGTGGGCGGCGTTGTAGTCCACGAAGGGCCGGCTGTCGATGAGCAGCACGCGGTCCAGCCCGCTCTCCAGCAGCGCCACCAGGGCCTCCGCCGCGATGGGCGTGGCCCGCCGGGGGACCCCCACGGTGGCGGCGGCGGCATTGGCGTTGACCGAACGGCCGCCGGCGGTCCGCGCTGTGGCGACTGGACGCTCCGCCATGACGGCTCGCCCCCCCCCCGTCTGCCTCTTACTCTCCCTCGCCTCCTCGCTCTCTGGAGAGACTAATCACCCCCCCCCCCCCCCCACCCCGCCCCACACCCTCACCCTCCCCCGACCCCACCCGGACCCCCCGAACCCACAGACCCCCCACCCTGCAGTCTCCACCGGCCTCCTCTGTATGCCCTCTGCTCCTCCTCCTCCTCCTCCTCCTCCTCCTCTGCTCCTCCTCCTCCTCCTCCTGCTCCTCCTCCCGGTCGGGGCTGCTGGGGGGGGGTGGGGGGGTGGGGGGGGCAGCGATGACGCAGCTCCTAGCGAGGGCCCTCAGGAGATGAAGAGCGCCATTGTGTCGGCTGGGGATGATGTCATACTGATGGAGCTCGGCTGCCCGGACCCAGGGCCAAAAGAGAGAGAGAGACAGAGAGAGAGAGAGACAGAGAGAGAGCGCGAATGAGTGAGTGTGTGTGACAACAGAGTGCGAGCCAGAGAAAGAGAGAGAGAGAAAAAAAGAGCGACACAGAGGGAAGGAAAGCGGTGTAAAAAGACAGGAGGCCTCGCTATTGGTCGAAAAGATTTTATGTAACCCTCCCGCGACTATCCTCCTTGTGTGTGAGTGCGTGCGCGTGTGCGTGCGCGTGTCTCTTTGTGTGTCTCTCTGTGTCTGTGTGGGTGTTTGTATGCCAAAATGTCTACAACTGCGGCCTAGTTTCTGAGAAGAAGAGAGACTTTCTAGGGATGTGTGAGGAGGGAGGGAAGGAGTGAGGGGGGGGAGGGAAGAAAGGAGTGGAGGGGAGGGGAGGGAAGAAAGGAGGGGAGGGGGGGGGAGGGAGGGAGGGGGCGGGTCTAAGGGGCAGACGTATTCACACCATTGCTCGTCTACGACAAAAGAAGTCTTCTCTCTTGGGCTGCGCGGCCGTTACATCATCGCACACCTCGCTCCCCGCCTTCATGCTTAAGTGCTTATCGGCCTCTTTGGGTGGTGGGGGGGTGGGCGCTGTGGGAGAGGGGGAGAGAGAGAGGGGAGAGAGAGGGGAGAGATATAGGGAGAGAGGGAGATAATTAGATGTCAGAAAAAAATGTTTCCAGTGTCCCACAATGCCTCTACCAGGGGGAGAGAAGGGGGGAGGCAGGCGAGACATAGAAATAAAACAAGATAAGCATAAGGTGGGGGGGGGTGCATAGCAAAGATTGCATCACAGCTAGTGACCTTGAATGTCTCGGTGTTAAATACCTTTCGTCAATGGCTTAGCGAGAGAGAAGGAACAATTGCAATTTCTTAAGCATACGTTTGCTACAAAGACTGCAGTCGCTGACTTCCCATTTTCAGCGCGGCTACCGTTATACCCGAGTCGAATCATCTGGCCACGGGCCCGAGGAAATTCCCCTGCGCTGCATAAACCAGCATTTACTGGATGAGGAACGCAACAAAGAAACTTCCCCAAAACATGTCTCTCCTTGAGACGGGACCACCCGTCGAGGCGGGTCGGATTCGGAGACGAGTGCCAAAGAACAATCGTAATAAAAAAGGGGAAAATGATGAAATCCTACGCCGATGGGATTTCCTCCCATCGGATTAGCACCACACGGTAACAATAGCCCCCTCGCCAGACAAAGACTTTCATATGCCTCCGAACACAGAAGAACAAATGCTAAATCCATCCAATTTTACTTGACAGGTTTTTTATTACGCAAATTCAATAATTAGGTGTCAGAACGCGGTGTTGGCTGTCAGGTTTCAGTTCGTTTCAGCTCCAGGCTTGTACTTCTCAAAAGGAACTCGCACAGCACAAAGTGTGGAGCCGTAGTTCACCGCGAAGAAGAAAAGTTCTCAGTTCCACCAACGCTTTCCCACCTGCTTCCTCCAAATTATATTTTACATGGGATGTGTCAAAACTGTCCTGGCCTGACAGAGGCAGAGTTTATAGAAGACATGCAAACACACTTAAGGAAATAACATTAATTATTATTGTTTTGCCACCCTTTAATTATTCCAGCCTGAAAAGCGCTGAAAACTGTCTGGAGGTTAAGGTACCGTATATCGGTGTGTGTGTGTGTGTGTGTGTGTGTGTGTTGGCAGTCAGATAAAATCCTGTAAAAAATTAAAAGGACATCGGCATGTGCTGACCGGTGCCAAAGTCTCCGCCGTCGAGAGACCTTCCCAAAGCTGTTGATTAAGCTTTTAGAAACCGATTTAAAGTTTGACTGGTCGTATGAAACCGGAATAAGTACAAACGTGTTCAAAACAGCGTCGACCTCTTTGACCTCCACAGAAGCGTACGGCTTCCGTCAGCAGTTTCCTGAGCGTCTGCGAGCGCCGTATCGGTGGAAGACGAATGGAGTCTCGGCGGGAATCGAGTTGCAAAAAGAATGATGCCGGGGGGCTAAATATACCCTGCATGCAGATCTCATCTCTCATCTCCCATGGCCATCCTTCACTTCACATGGCAACAGCGGCGGCGAGGCGATGGCGTTCCGCACAGACCGCGGCCCGTGGAGAGGGTGACTAAACTGAGCGGAGGGAAATCCCCCCCCCCCCCTCCCCGCTCCCTGATACATCACCCTTTAGTTCCGTGAGGTCAGATTTCACGACCCTTTAGATCAGCTGCGCCATCAGGACTAGAGCCCGACCGATACGGGATTCTAGGGGCCGATACAGACACTGATATCAGGGATTCGAATATTAACGATATCGGTCAGATTCAACCACCGCAGTAGATGATTTATAAAGAGGTGATAACGTTAATAAATTGAAAGCATTTCTAAAGTTTTTCATGTCAGCGTTTGTCGGCAAACACATACACCGATAGCGATATATCTGCGATAGGCCAGCATCGGCCTATAACAGATATATCGGTAGGGCTCTAATCACGATAGTTTGGCGGTTGCGTTCCTATAGTCACACTCGGGAATCCACTCCGATATGGTATGTAGTTATAGGACTTTACTGCAACTCTCTCTCTTTGAGTCCTCTCAAAATGGCGGGGTATCAGGAACAAAAAAAAACCATGATGCATTCTGATGTACAATCCCTACTGCTCGTTCACTAGAGAGAGACAACAAGTGAACGAGCAATGACCAGCAGCAGTTAGTAGTCGAGCAGGAGGAACTAAGCAGTGCTGAGATGACGGAGGACGGGACCGCACCCATGGCCTTTATCAAGTTATCCCTTTTTATTTTTTAAAGGTCTAGCCCGGGGTCTAAACGTGTTAGATGGCCATCAGCTCACGACGATGAGACTAGTGATGCCAGGCAGAGTCATTCCACACAAAAGGGGCGGGGCCATGCTTGCCGTTGGCGGAGCTAACAGCAGCATAGCGTGTCGGACCTATTAGCAACACGCCCGTTTAGTCATTTTATTTCTCAACAAGGCCTCTTATCTCACCAAACTATACCGATTGTTGACACTCAGGGAAACAGATGGTAGCCGAAGATTGTCTGCAGGCCGTGAATAGTTGGGTTGAGTTATACATTAATAACGTTTCTCTATTGTAATAAGAGAGCAAATATCACGATAAATATCACAAGAGAGTGAATTTCGTTGCTGTGATCTCGTCCAAGCTACTACACGCCTCATGACCCACCGAATATTCAAACCACATATGAGCAAATCTCAAAGATTTGCCTGTTTCGTCATTTGGTTTCCCATATAGTTAGACATAAATGAGCAATGGATGTTGAAATAAAAAAAAATCTGTATATATATATATAGAAAATAAAAAAATGTCTGGCTTCCTTATTCTGAGATTGGTGTTACTTTTAACTCAGTAATTAAAGTGAATAGGTCACTGGCATTCTCTATGTGTATAACAACCGCTCTAATTGGTGTAATTAAGCAAGACATCCTACCTAGATGGACCATGTCTGAACAGCCCAGCCGTACTCTGAATATCCACTTTACTGATCTGTTTTACAACCAGGTCCCACGGGCCAATTGCCAACCAGGAGGTATGAGTTCCAAACTGAAACATGTTGCTTTGTCGTTATTGTTATTGTGTCAACGAAAAGGCTAATGAGTGTTTTGATGGGTTAACCAGAAAGCTCTGACCCGTCCTCTCTGGTAATTAGTCCTTCATGACCTAAACTAGCCTCATGAGTCTGTGCTATTCACACAGTTCACATTGTGGGAATATTTCAGTTCACATCTCAGCTTCTCTCTGAAGATCAGTCGGGCCTTGACCTTGTTAAAAGCGACTTCCAAAACCCAAGAAGTCGACGGGCCAATCAGTGCTAGGGGGAGGGAGTATTAGCTCAACAGATCCGGAACCTAAAACCCAGTTACGTAAAACATTGAGTTCATCCTTTTAAATACATATATGGATGAGGACCTCATTGAAGACAAGGACTCGGGTCTTCTAGCAGAGGATGAGTTTAATGCCACCATTATGTATGTTCATTATGGCAACCATTGCAATCCTAACCATCCCTAGAAAGAGATGGTTTTTCTTGCTCTTTTAGGGGCTGGGTATGGGTGGGGGTCATAAAACATGGCCTCTGAAGCCCTTTGAGCTATACAAATAAACTACACTTGACTGACTTGAGTGGTCACCTTTCAAAACAATCATTCCCATCCTAGTGGAAGTGGCGATGGGAGGGGCAAATGTTTATTAACTTTTAAAGATATTAAACGTTAAAATCCCAGCACTGGGACAGATGCAGGTACAGAAACAAAGTGAGGTGATGTGATTGATGACAACTATGTGTGATGTCACTTTCCACTTTAAATTACGTTCAGATTTGGCCGGTGAGCGGTGTGGACTGATTAAGGTCTATGTTAGTCTTTGGAAAAAGTGGCCTTTAGCGAAACACATGCACTATTTGTGCTTCTAAAAAGGACCATGCTGATATTTACCTTATTTCAGATTTACTATCTTAAGTAGCCATGCTTTGGTCAATACTAGCTATTTCATTCTTCTCTTCTTCTACATTCTCTAACTTATTTTACATTAAATTGAATTTTAACTTTCTTCAAAACTACCAAGTTTTCACAATGTGGGAAAGTGCCCTTTCCTTGAATTCACATCAATTACACCACACTCATGTATTTCCATCAATTCTTTGCAAATCCTCAAATACTAAATATACTATTAAAAGTTGTCTGTAACATGTTAATTAACATCAACTACCACTTTGATAGTGTATTTGTGCTAGATTTTGTGGCCTTATAAAAAAAAAGCTTTATTCATGCCCCCACTGATACTGCGATAGTTCCAGCTGCTCATGTATCCTGTGGAAGGTTTTCTGATAAAAGAACGACATGTAATATCAGGCCAGACAACATCTCAGACATCTGCTTCCTGAAATACACACCGTTTAATCAGATGATCACACTCTTTACGTCTCCCTCTCCCCACCAAACATCAAGTCTGCTTCAATCAGGCGGTACATCTGGTTAAAACATGTAATTTAGACGGAGAGCGGGCTGGAGCAGACGACAGTAGACATACCTTACTAGTGTTTCATATAAACTGGTCTGCCTAGTGCCTATCCCCCAGAAAACCACTCTCCATGACCCTGTCGCTGTAGACGCCTCAGGTTGTAATCATTAACATGATGTGTGCAAACTGTTTTATTGTATTAGCCCTTTAACTTCCTTTATCGCTAGAAAAGATGCAAAGACATGGTTATTATAGGGGTTGTTACCATATGATTCAATTGATTTAATGCGTCTTTTGCTTTGCGGTCTTATAGTTCACCGCCTAAGTATAGTATGAGTCTGTGTTGTGACAGCTGATTGACAGATTGGAACATCTTTCTGTGACAGCTGATCAACCCCAGCATACACAGTCGACAACATGCATCTACACAACAACCATACCTACACATTGCCCAGTCCTCCTCACACCAGATATTAAAAGAGACAATAAATAAACCACAGGGCAGACATCATAAGTCGACATGATGGCGCTTGGTCATCCTATCAAATGAGGGTATCGCCAAGAGTGATTTATAACGAAAGTTTCATCCTGGTCGGGTCCTGTCCAGTCTAAAGCTATCCTGTCCGCAGTGGTCGACATTAGAAAAGTGTTTAAATCGGAACACACATTTCGTACGCCGATATATCGCGACAGGTCGACGCGCAGAAATACGTGCGGTCGTTTCCTAAGTATCCACCACACACCGCAGGTCTTTTTGAGTCATTTTGTTGTACAATGTGTTACTTTCAGAGCCCCTGTCCGAGAACACATGGAGATCAACTCCATAACTGAGGCCTCGTTGCGAGATGCTGCCGAGTCGCTCATTAGAAATTTCGAAAACTCACCGTTAGAGAATTTGTCGTGAAAATGACTTTTTTTTCGCCATACAGCCAAGAGTTGGAGTTTAATGAAGACGCTCCATGGCCCCCCGCCGAGACGAAGACAGCCGAGCGAAGGTTCCTGCGCACGGCGAAGTTATATAAAAGAAAGAGATTGTGTCGTTAGTAAACTTCTGCCATAAGACATGAGGTCATTGCGATAAAAATAAAAGGATGCCGTCATCGCGGCTCCAGTCGGAGCGCAGCGGCCGCTCTTAAAGGCGCAGGCACACGCCTCAAAGTCCGCCAGAGGATATGGTTATATAAAAAGATAAATCGCTGCGGATGTTTATTAGATCTATACAATTTAAAAAATATATATCAATTGGTGGTTTACAGTCCGTCCCTACAATACGCGATGTTTATCTTTTTTGAAGCGGCCCACATGCATGAACTCCCCCTTGTCAAGCTCGTATACGTTCACTTGACTTATAATATTTAAAATGAATATTTTACTTGAGGTTTATCATTGTTGATACACTTGTCCTCAAATATGAACTGAATTACATTTCCAGTAGTGATAGTATATCAGAACTCTGGCTCCAAAAAAAACGTTGCAGTTCTGAACCGTCCGCGTGGCGGCAGTGCGGGCTCGAGCAGAGCACGACGACGAGGGGGCGTGACGTACTTCCGGAACAGAACCACAACAGGAAGTATGAAAGTGATGTAAACACAAGGCAATAGCTTGCAATTCCAAAACTGTAACAATCTGGACGTGATTAATGGACGCTGGAGGAGGCTAACGATCGTGCATCCGTCCGTATAAACGCGTCTTGTTAAACAGTGGTGATAATCGTGGTCGTCTTCTGTCCCGTAACGTGATTACTCTGAGGTTAGCAAGAAAGCGCAAGTGTTTACGTCGGGCACTAAAATGGATGACAATAAGGTGAGACAAAACACCACAGCTCACTATCCGCCTGTTTCATTAAACTGAACCCGAAGCAAACCACAGTTCACGTTGGTTGGGTCGAGTATTATAGTATATGTGTGTGTGTGTGTGTGTGTGTGTGTGTGTGTGTGTGTGGCGAGCAGAGCTAGGATACTGGGCCTGCAGGTACACTGCGAGGTTCAGGTCTTACTGTCTTTCCATCATAGTCTTAATGGTGTTTCTTCTTGTTTAGATCTGGAATGTGTTTTTCCTTCAATCCTAAACGCGTTATAACGATGCTCCATGCATTGATCGATGATACTATGCAAGCCACAGTAATTGCATCCCACTTTACTACTGTATACTTTAGTTACATTCTGCATGATGATAAGAGAATGGAACTTGGCAACTAAAATGAAAAAGGCTAAGAGATCAACATTTAGTATTATTGGGGGATTCGTTGGTTCGGGGAAGTTTTGCATTTTTCAACAGGTTGACTGAATTATCGCGGTTTACAAGATGTAAACACACTCCAAAATCAGCATGCGAAGAATACCTTAGGATTCTTGGTAGCAGACACTATAAATAGTATGCCTCCGGTTAGATGGGATGATGTATTGTGGTTTCTATTTATTTGACAGATTGTTGCGGGTAAAGTGAAGAAGCCGGGGAAGAGAGGACGCAAGCCGGCCAAGATCGACCTGAAGGCCAAGCTGGAGAGGAGCCGGCAGAGCGCGAGGGAGTGTCGGGCTCGGAAGAAGCTCCGGTATCAGTACCTGGAGGAGCTGGTGTCCAGCAAGGAGAGGGCCATCTGCGCCCTCCGCGAGGAGCTAGAGATGGTAACTACACTATACACTATGTATACAAACCAAACCCTAACCACACTCACACTGTACTCACCAACCCTAGCCCTGATTTCATTGCTCATTATGTCCGATACTTAATTATCTTTTAGTAATGACGCCAATCAATTTAATCCAAATGACTAAACTAGATTTGTTGTTTTTTTAACTAAAATCGTTCACTCATAGTGTGTCGTTACTTGCGTCCCCCAATGTGACCCCCCAATGCAATCACGGCCTCTCTTATCCCGTTGTGACGACCTCTCTCATCCGCAGTACAAGCAGTGGTGCTCCGCCATGGACCAGGGCAAGATCCCCTCGGAGATCAAGGCCCTGCTCACGGGCGATGACCAGAAAACGTCCCACGACGGCAGCACCAAACCGTCCAAGAACAGCAAGAACAGCAAGAACAGCACAGCAAGCAGCAACAGCCAGGGCTGAGCTGGGGGCGGGGGCTGGCCGGCGGAATCACGGAGGAAGACATGCGGAAAAAACGAGATGGATGGAGAACCGACCGCATTCACAGGAAATCGGGGGAACTGCGTCGACACGACTGGGGGGTTCCGAGAGCACACACACACACCCCCGGACCGGGGGGGGGGGTAGGCGCCCTCACGATTTCAATGACAGATCGGGCAGATCTATTATTACTTTGTTTTGCTCAATCCCACCATAGATAAACGCATAGGCATGTATAGATATGTTATTTTTGGGAGTGGGGTGGCGAGGTCTATATGGATTGACTTGTTGTTCCCTGAATATATACATACGATGCCGTTCATGTTGTACGTACGTACGCTGTTGTCGTGGCGATAGATTCCAACAAGCGTTTTCTCTGAAACTCAACTCGCGGGTTGTACACGCCGACGTGGCGTGCTCCGACTACAACTCTTTTATTTTTTTCTTAACTATGTCCCTGTTTCCTTTTTAAATTAAGTTTGATGAAATCATACAAACCCATGGGAAGTCATTCAGATACACGCGCAAGGAGAGGTTGAGGCGAGCAGAAGCCCAGGATTACTACTACTGACGATAACGTAGTCCACACACAGAGGAATTGATATGTCGATTGGATATAGTTTTGTATTCGTATTTTGTATTGGAATCGGAGAAAGCACCGTGCCACGTTTTGTATTGTGGTCCTGAATGTATTGTGATGAGTCTGTTCGGATTGGTTTTCTTTTCTTTCATTTCTTAAGGGGTGGAATTAATCCCAGACCATTTGCTCTTTTTGTTAACAAAAGTTCGTTATATTTCATACAATTGTATAAATGGAGACTCCTGAGAAATTGCTATTTTTGTCTTACAAAAATTGGGCCCTTCCTTGACCTAGTCGGTCAGTTACTTTACGTCCACGTGTGATGCCTATGCTATTTTATATTCGGAGCCTTGAATTCATATTTAATAAGTCTTTGAATTAGAAAGTTGCCTTTTGGGGCATATTTTTGCATTGATAAATGTAATGTCGCTTTTCTTTGTGATATTGTTTCTTGTTGGAGGCTGAGAGTGTAAGCAAGGTAAGAAAACGCTCATTAAAGGGAGGATGAAATGAAAAAGTCACTTTTAAATCATCTGTCAATGTTAATGACAATCATCTAACGAAGCATCTGTCCAAGACATTTTCTTTTATGGATATTTAGTTGAAATCTTCTTTCAATGTTAAGTTTGAAAAAACGTTTGTTGAGTTCACCGCCACTTGGATTCAAATACACTAAACATAAAATGTTATTCACAGACCTGTTGTTATTTACAGACATTAAATCAATAAATAATATTTTTTATGTTAATCAACTCTTATGTACCGGTATGTATTGTGTGTGTGTGTGTGTGTGTGTGAATAAGCCTTGTATGGTTTAAATTTCTGTTTAAGTACAGGTAATAGCCAGGTCATAACACTGTTTCTAGGCAGACTGGGGAAAACACAGAGAGCAAACAGACTTGTGCTTTTCCACAGTGTTTCAATGCACCAGGGGACCAATAGGCAGCGGGGAATGGCGGGAATAGGATTTGCTAATAAAGTGGTTACTCTGTGGAGAAGGACGTAGGTGTAACCATGGCGATCAAAATAAAAAAGCATATGTCAATCCATTTGTCTTGAGTTTCATTCGTTGATTTGGTTTTACAGCACTGGGACCCTTAAAAAACTGGCTCTGAAGAAAATTCAATGTGTGCATTTTTTTTATTATAATTCCCACATAGAATATGATTAATATATATTTTTTTCAAACACGGTAGTTGACAGAGTACTGAAATAATACATTACACGGTCATAATCAGAAGACTTTACAAGAAAATGTAGCGTTGAAATGATAAATCGTCTTGACAGAATCACTATGTTTTGTTTTTAAAGGAATACAAATCCACCGTAGACATTAAAGACGAACTGGCTGTGAGCGCTCACTCAAACCGGCTCATCGCAGAACGCGGATCGGGAACGGGTGAATGAAAGATAAACGCACGACTGATATCACAAATACATTCTGTGTGCGCGGAGAGTTCTTTCACCTATGATGACCTCGGACAGAAGAGGTACGACTGTACACAGACTGTGCTACCTGAGGAACCCCATGTACTGCAATATCTACAGTGTATGTACACACACCGCTGATGACGCCGACAATGAGACTCATAATTATAGATACTCAATAAATACAGACATTGGAAATTTTGCTGATTTTCTTCCAAAACATACAAATTTCCCTTTTCCCACGGGGCACTTCCTTAAAATGTAAAAGACGGACTGATTACTTCCCCCTGGACTTGTGCCTCTCAAAGCCATTTTTCCATTCTTTTAAAACGTCTGCGATTATCATCCACGTTGTGTCCATAGCTGAAACCCTTTGTGTAGCTCCGGCTACACGAAGGTGTTGGGGGGGTTTGCGTTGATGGGCCAGGCCAGCTTCTTCTCCTTGGCCTCGCGGTCGAAGGTGTCGCAGATGGAGTCCTTGGTCAGCGCCTTGGCGTGCACGGGGACGTCCACCACTCCCACGTAGTTCTTCTTGGCCATGCGCGTGCTGGCCGTGATGGTGTAGGCGTTGCTGCGGTAACACTTCATGGACGACATGCAGAAGGTCTCGCGCATGCCGCGGCGGAAGTTGGCGTTGTACACCGAGTACAGCGTGGGCTTGGACGCCGTGGAGCTGAAGGAGATCCAGGCCACCGCCGTGAAGAACAGCGCCCCCTGGCGGTGCGAGCCGCCGGCGGCCTCCCGGGGGTGCCACAGCTGGGCCACGTAGAAGGGCGTCCAGGTGAGCAGGAACACCGAGTTGAGCATGAGGAACATCTTGATGGTCTTGACCTTAGTCCGGGGCACGATGTTCATGGTGCGGCGCAGCGTGTGGCCGTCGGCACTGACCCGCCAGATGTAGCGCACCACGCGCTGGTAGAAGGACGCCATCAGCGCCACCGGCACCAGGAAGCCCAGCAGCAGGTGGGCCACGCCGTAGGCCACGCCCCCCCAGGTGTACGGCAGGAAGAAGTCGCAGTGGCCCGCCCGCGACGACCACGCCCCGCCGTAGAAGAAGAGGCAGGGGGCGACGAAGGCGGCGTCCAGCAGCCAGGAGGCCAGGATCATCTTCTTGGCCTTCTCCCGCGACACCTTGAAGCTGAGCGGGTACACGATGGTGTAGAAGCGGTCCACGCAGATGGACAGCAGCACGTAGACCTGCACGCCCGGGCACAGGTGCTGCAGGTAGCGCACCAGCTTGCAGGCGGCGGCGCCGAGCGGCCAGCGGCCCGCGCTGACCTGCAGCAGGACGAAGGGCGCGCAGCCCAGCGAGAGCAGCAGGTCGGCGCACGCCATGGACACCACAAAGTAGTTGGTGGTGGACTGGGTGCGGCGGCTGCGGTGGATCACCAGGCACACCAGCGCGTTGCCCAGGATGGAGACCAGCCACAGCGCGCCGAACACCAGGCCCAGCACCGCCACCTCGCCGGGGCCCAGGTCGTACGACACCTGGAGCCCCGCCGCCGCCGCCGCCAGCGTGGCGTTCTGCTGGCCGCCGGACGCCCCGTCGCGGTCCGAGGGGAGGGCGGCGGTGGAGGTGGGGCTGACCGGGACGCCGGAGGAGGAGACGGAGGAGGAGGAGGAGGAGGAGGAGGCGGAGGAGGTGGAGTTGTCCGCATCGGAGAAGTTTAGGAAGAGCGGGAAGGAGAAGGACGGGGAGTAGAGGGAGGGCTTGACGGCCAGCAGGCCGGTCGACGGCGCGTAGACCATGGTTAGGCTGGCAGGGAGACGGCCTGGGAGGGAGGGAGACAGGTCAATAGACGGGCAGGTGGTAGACAGACAGAACGACGAGTTAAATACACAGACAGTGAGACTAAGTGAGTACACGACAGTGAGAAAGTTGAATAAACCAAGGGGACAAAGTCGGATACTTAGACCGTCAGACAGACAGATATACAATCACAGACCGATGGACGTTAGTGGCTATACAGAACGTATGAGACAGTCAATGTCAGAGCGGCCTTGTTTTCGAGAGGGAGAGAGATGGGTCGGTTGGCGAGAAGTGAGTAATTCAGGCCCCGCTTGATTTAGACGCTCAGGCGACTCAGCTGTCGAGGACTTAAAATAGCAAACGTACAGCGTGGACCAAAGTGACACTTTCACACTGGCCACGCTCCCCTGTGTACTCAAGGCGAAGATGTGAAATACAATTCGGCCCTTCAAACCACTCTTTTGGTGGATTTTACGTTTCTCTGTTAAACCTTTGGTATGACAAGTCGGTTCAACAGTATCAGCCTATTATATGTTTTTATACAACAGCGGTTAGATATTGAGCCTATATTGCCTTGGCCAATATAAACAGATTTTTAAACAACGATATATCTTCTTCACCGTAACAATGCGAGATGAATTTCCACAACAGTGGACAATAAAGGTCTCAATCAATGTTGGCCAACTCAATACACCCCCTCTTTCAGAAGGCACATTAGAGGCCTAAATAAATACACATTATGCACTATCTTATTGAACCACTCCTACACGCCGACAGAGAACAATACAGCAACTCCTCTGGCCTCCCCCAGGTGGATTGTGGTGAACAATTAAAGTCCTGCAGGGACCGCTTTATGCTTATCTGAGTGTCCTCGTGTGTTTACTGTGGTGGATTCACCCTAGCAACCTAATTCACTTAGCAGCAGGCAGGCCCTGGCAGAAAAGGCGCCCTCACCATCATCCGGCAGCAGATAGCCTATTGGTTCCCTCACTACCAGAGACCACAAGCACAGGCAGGAGCCAGCCTTAAGTCAACAACACACAGTGCCGGCGGAACGTGCTGTATTTGTATTTTAGTGTTTTTGGTATTCTTTGTTTTCATATGTTTATTTATATTTTTAGGATTGGCTTTATACGGCGGCCCTGGTGATTGAGTGTCAGGGTCGAGCGAAAATTAAGTTAACACGCAGTTGTTAATACACACATCACACACCTTGGAAGATTTGGACCTGGGAGGCTGTTCTTGCACTGTTAAGGTCTACAATATGTCCATATGGACATGTTTGTGTTTGGTTCTGTAGGTGTGTAATGTCATCGCCGCTGAGAGAACGCGGGGAAAGAACGCGGGAAGGCGACGCAGGCCTACACGTTTTCTCCTGTTGTTTTTTCAATCGCGTTTTTCTGTGACGCAAAAACGCCATGAAAACGGTCGAAATGATTGAAAAAGCGCACTGTAGGTACAGGAGAACACGGGGTTCTTTTTTTGGGGGGGGGGGGACGCAGAAATATTCGGATACAGGAGATACAAAGTTAACTGCATTTATTATGAGGCGTATAATGTAGCTGTTTTAATAGTGTGTTAAATTAAATTGCATTCGTGTCACTATATAAACATCAACATCGGATTAACCACAGCTCTATTCGTCTACTCATTTTCACATTAGATTAAAAAAAAAGAAATCACACACACCTGTCGAGGAAAAAATAATCGTTGCATTTTTTTTTCTTCTCCTTCGTCCTCCTGGCTGGAGATCTTCAAACAGGTCCGTTAAGACCTCCTCATCCTCCGACTGGTACCCGAGATCAGCCTCCGTGTTGACATGTTGTCGTTATCCGGACCAGAACGGGATGTCACCGTTGTTGTGAGGGCGGGTAGGGGCTGTGAGGGCGGGTGGTCGATGCCGTCGGTGTTTTTCGCCAATCATTTGTTTGATTGCGCGTGCCCGTGTGTGGAATAGAGAGGCGTCCGCGTGCACGACGCAAGTCCTATACGCCTTGATTTGTAAATACATTTGTAGAATTCATCGTTATGATACATGATAGTATGAGAAATCTAGTCTTAGTCTGTTTTTTATATTTAATTTAAGGCGATTTGGATGATAGGAATCGCAGAGGCATAGCGTCCCTAATGAATTAATAAATTAATTAAATTAGTCATCGCAAATGGACACTTCGTCGACCACTGGACTCAAGTGTTGACGTCAGAGAATGTTTTTCATTATTTTGGAGGTCAGCAAATTGGCGAACATTCATACAAATAGAATCACATTTTAGCCTTATTAATAAGCAATGTCCATTTGAGAGAACGATCACATAACCTGATGGATATAGCTTTGGTATTCTTTGAATGTTTATTATAGTATCCAGGAAATATATTGTCGAAATCAGTGCTGCATTTAGAAGGGGATTAAGATCCACTATTTTGACTTATATATGGTATCCATATATGTTAATGTCGACCATAGGCCGAATCCTCTACTTCTTCAACTCAACTGCACAAGTTCTAATTAAGAAGTCTGAATAAAAGGTATGTAGGGTCAGCAAAGCATAGGCCTGTACAGAAACATTTGTCTTGGCTCTACAAAGACCTGCTACATGGCTCTAACATGGCCTGGATGTTGTTGCTGAGGAGCAAAGCCAGAATCCTTTCATTCACAATTTGTTTAGGTTTCATACATATATATTTTTTACTACTCCAAGTGGAAGTCACCTGACAACTCCATAGACACAAAAGACTAATTTCGCCTAATATTGTCCTTTACATGTTACAAACGATTGGCATAACCTAAAGCCATCGCAAACCAGTCTGTTTAGTGCTATTGAAAGTGTGATACGAGATGGTTGCGAGAGCCAAGTGTCCGAACGTGCAGTGGGGCGGGACCTCTCTCCATGTCCAACCAATCCGGGTAACGTCAACTGTGTGTGATTGGTTGGAACCCGGAGGGAGGCCCCGCCCGCTGTACGGTCGGACCCTTGGATCCGAGCGACCACCAATGACAAAGACAGGGATGGCGCGTAATGCTGCCGAAGCATATCGCCATGACAACCACAACACAGGGAGGAGAGGACGGTTCTTTCGAGTGTGAGGGAGGTTCATAAGTGGGGAGGAAACGAACAAAACGAGGAAAATGACTGTCCTCCATAATAATATCGGATAATATCATAGGAGTCAAAGGTTACTTACATATGCTTGACGTGGTTCTTCCTTTCATCCTGAATTCACTGTAGCATTCTTCTGAATAGGCCTAGTCTATGGTTAAAATGCTCTATGCTCGAGGAACACACACACACACACACACACACACACACCATTACGTAATAAAAAAAATAACAACACCACCACACGTTTGAGGAGCAGTCGAACTGATATTTATTTATTTACAGGTTTTACATGAATACTTCCATCTGTTACGCCGAACAGAAGCGCTGTTCTAACAGTGAGAGGATGAGGGAGGGACAGACAGATCTTTGCCTCTAGGACACAGAAGGGAGCCACCATGCAATCTGTCACACAGTGCAAAACGGACCACCACACACACAGGCTATGCATTTAAACGCCCTGATCCTATGGATTCACGAACACAAGCGTCCGAACAGAACCACCGACGGCCATGACCGAAGTCCCAAGGCCAGCTATAGTAATACTCAAAATCAGGTGAGCAGAAATGTATGCAACTTAAGGCGATATAAACCTTCGGTAAATGAGTAATACGTATTCTCCTACACGGCTAATATGTAGCGAAGGGCTACAAGGCCTTCTATAGAAAATGCCAGGTCCGTTAAGAACTCCTCGTCTCACGTTTGATCCTTCATTCTGTCCCAACACAGATTGCGCACACACACAACAATGACAACATACAAAAGACCCGACACTCCTTATGTGTGTGTGGGGCATCATAAGTATTTACAACGTAAAGACACGGTGAGTGTATATACAAAATATAGTCCAGCATCGGCCAATGTTAAGGAAGGGGTATGGGGCTATAATGAGGAGGGGGGGGGGGGGGGGGGGGAGGGGGCAGATACAGAAAGAAAAGGGTGGAGGTGGAGAAGGAGGGTGTGGGGTAGGGGTGTGGGGGGGCAGATACTGAAAGAAAAGGGTAGAGGTGAAGTAGGAGGGTGTGGTGTGGGGTAGGGGTGTGGGGTGGGCTTATATTCTGTCCACATTTCTTAAGCTTCCGTCCAGTGTCAAAGTGCCGAATCTGGGGAGCAGGAAAGCGTGAGAGACAGAACAGAGAGAGGTGTCATTTATAGCGATGGATCCACAGGTAAACAAAGGAGGAACAAGGCACCGAGAATAAGAAGGTGTAGTCAATAAAACGACCGCGACCCGACACACACACAAACACACACACACACACACACACACTGACCTCTCCAGGAAGTGGTTGTTCTCCGCCAGCTCCTTCACCACGCCTTCCATCTCCTCTTTGAGTTTCTTCATGCTGAGGAACAAGGAACCACGTACTCAATACCTAGTACTAGGACCTAGGACCCTCCACAGATATGTAGTACCTAGTACTGGACCCCCCCAGATGTGTAGTATTAGGACCTAGGACCCTCTCATAGTACATAGTACTAGGACTCTCTCCAGATGTGTAATACCTAGTATTAGGACCTAGGACCCTCTCCAGATGTATAGTATTAGGACCTAGGACCCTCTCCAGATGTGTAGTACCTAGTACTGGACCCCCCCCAGATATGTAGTATTAGGACCTAGGACCCGCTCCAGATGTGTAGTACCTAGTATTAGGACCTAGGACCCTCTCCAGATGTGTAGTACCTAGTACTGGACCCTCCCCCGCCCCCCCCCCCCCCCCCCCCCCCAGATGTGTAGTACCCGGTACTGGACCCTCACTGTGCTGCTTATGTTTTGGCGTAGGATAGTGTAGTGGGGGTCTGACTCCAAAAAAAAACGAGAGGTACTGGGTTCCATCCCCAGTCTGCCCGAAGGACTTCTTGAGCAAGATGTCGTCAACAGACTCAGCAGAAGTGGTGACTCCTCCACTCTGGCGCACCCCAAACACCACCCGGTGACGCGGTTCGTTGTGGTGTGACCAAATCACAACGACGCCAGATCGAACCGTCCCCGGGCGCTAGCTCTTATGATGACCCCCGGGGAGGAGAGAGAGGGTCTTTGTTCCAGCCGCGGCGTGTGCGCGTGCGTGCGTGCGTGCGTGTGTGCGTGCGTGCGAGAGGCTCACCCCAGGGTCATCTCCACCAGGGTGTTCTGGCTCAGATAGGCCTGTGGCTTCAGAACTCCGGACGCCAGCGGCAGGACCTTCTGGGGCAGCAGCTCCTGCAGCTGTTTGGTGAGGAAGAGAAGACACACAACCACACAACAGGGACGGTCCGTAATGCAATAGACGCGTAGGTCATGGCATTCAGGGGGATACGGCTGGACGGGATTTGATCTGATCATCCCGAGTGGTCATCGTTACATTTACAATCCTTCATCCTGGAATATATTCTCTCTGTAAAAAGATCCTTTCGGTTGGGAGTGGTTCAAGTTTCCAAGGCTTTACCACACACTTTAAATTATACATGAATCGTATTTATATAAATATTTATCTTGCATATTAACCTCCCCTTTTAAAAAAACGTTTTTTAAAGATTTGGAATATTTGCATTCCTATTAACTTTTTTGCACTTTTTTAACAAGTCATTTATTTTTGGTGCCATGATTGACTGCAGCTTATAGTTCTACTCTATAACCTGTACTACGGAGCTAAGAGGCCTGGAGGGCCGCAGACCTGAGGCCTACCTTGATGACCTGCTCCATGAGCATGGACACGTCCTTCTCGATGCTGATCAGCTGACTGGACAGCGTCAGCAGCTGCTTCCTCACGTGGTGAACCTTCCTGTTTGCAGCACAACCGCAGACAGGGTGAGTAATAACGCACATGGAGATATGTTATAGGTGGTGGTGGTGGGGGGGGGTATCTCCCCCCACTGCCCAAAGGTGAACACTTGTAGAGGGGAGGGAAAGAGGATAGGGAGGGAGAGAGACGGAGAGAGAGAGCTAGAGAGATAGACAGCGAGAGAGAGAGAGAGAGAGAGAGAGAGAGAGAGAGAGAGACAGAGAGTGAGCGAGAGAGACAAAGCTAGAGAGAGAGTGAGACAGAGAGCGAGAGAGACAGAGAGCAAGAGAGCGAGACAGAGAGTGAGAGAGAGACAGAGAGAAAGCAGTTGTTTTTAGCAGATCAGCAACCAAGGCCACATCCTGTATCCTGTTCATGCCTTTGTGAACCACTCAGAAGTATCATTATCATCATCATCATCATCAACAACGACAACAACTACAATACCAACACGTGAAAGGGCGGTAGAAGCATACATAAGGAACATAGTATACAAGTTGAGACGTGAAATACATCTGTTTTAGATGCTGGCTTTTATAATCCCCACCGGAATACATTTACGGCTTCACATATTTCATTTTTATTTCATTTTATTTTTTACGCCAACTGTGTGCGTTGTTTTTTTGTTAAAGCGTCATATGTTATCTTTACAAAGCTACATCAAGTATTAGTATAAACACTGTCACTATAATTCAGTCAAACATTATCCACGGGGGGACTTTCCCATGACTGTGTTCTGTAGAGGAGAGGGTGAGGAATGAGGAGAGAGACAAAGAGGAGTCTGAAGGGCAGGAGGGAGGAGAAGAGGAGATGAGGAGAGGAGGAGAGGAGGAGAAGAGATTGGAGAAAAGGGGAGGATGAGGAAGAGGAGGAGAAGTTAGAATGAGAGAAGAGAACAATAGAAGAAAGGAAGAAAAGAGCAGAGGAGGTGGAAGGAGAGAAGAGGGTGAGACCAGAGAGGAGAAACAAGAGGAGAGACCAGAAGAGAGGAGGAGACCAGAGAGGTGGACAGAGTGAGACCAGAGAGTGAGAGATTAGAGAGTGAGGCCAGAGTGGAGGAGAGAGTGTGAGACCAGAGAGAGTGAGACCAAAGAGGAGAGAGTGAGACAAAAGAGAGTGAGACCAGAGAGTGAGACCGGATAGTATGAGACCAGAGGAGAGAGTGTGAGACCAGAGAGTGAGACCAAAGAGAGTGTGAGACCAGAGAGTGAGACCAGAGAGTGTGAGACCAGAGAGAGTGAGACCAGAGAGTGTGAGACCAGAGAGGAGGAGAGAGAGTGAGACCAAAGAGGAGGAGAGAGTGAGACCAAAGAGATGTTGCTGACCTCATCCACTCCTCGCTCTTGGAGATGAAGAGGCGATACTTCATGGCACATTCCTCTGTGAACAGGGAGCGGGCCTTGGTGGCGTGCAGTACCAGCTTCTGCCTGTAGAGGGCGGAAAACACAGATCACGGCACGGAAGGCTAGTTTCAATTGGCTGAAGGGGACAAGCCCTCCCCACCCTGGGGCGGGAACACAGGGAAAAGGACATGCACGGAAGCTGATCAGTTGTTAGTGGTGGAATCAAAAGCAACCCTGCGCCCCCTATTGGTCCTAAACAGACGATCACGTCAACGGCCGTCATCGAGAGCCCCGTGAATATCTATGATCGAATCCCGTGTCAAGCGGTTGACGCGTGTGATGAATTATACATGTGGCGCGCTCCATTTGGGTCCCATCGGGGCTAGATGTACTCACTGACAGATGGTGCGTAAACTAACCGCAAAACAAGAGAAGGTTGGGAGAGGATTACTCCCCAGACTGGTGGACTATCTGCTTTACTTTCAGTTTAGTGGTTTTACAGATATTTACACTTGAGACGCCGTCGTTTTTTAAATGGTTTACTGGATCAAATGACCCTAGATATTCTCATGATTCGATATGATTGCAGCACATTATGAGAGAGTAATCAGGAAACAACTTTATCGACAGTATAGCGGCCTTTCAGGAGAACATAGGAGATAGATACGCTGTATACGTCTGTATCACAGCGATGGGAGCTGCCTGCTGGTGCTTATCATAGAACCGGTGAACTTACTTGTCGAATTTATGGATCTGTTCCTCGTTGTAGGGGAGACCTAGAGACATTAGAACACACACAATGTATGAAATGTTTTGTATGAAAAAAGAATGGAATATCATTTTTGAATTATATCTAAGTATATCCTGTATTCATACATGCATATGCTTTGATTTTGGAAAACTTGTATAAATAAAGTGTACAATATTCTATAACATGTTAGAGATCTGCATCGGACTCCTGCACAGTCTAAATGTACACACATTTATCTGTAAATATTTCTTGTATATACAATGAATATATTCATTGTGCGTCCCTAGTGAAACGCCCCCCACTGACAGAAGAAGAAGAATAGAGGCCAGAAGGCATCATCTCACGCCGCTCAGCCTTGTCCTTCTTGAACTGCTGGTAGATGGCTGTGATGGCGTCCAGAAGGACTTTGATTTTCTCCACACTGCAACGAGGAGCGAGAGAGAGGGCGAGAGTCAGAGACAGAGAGAGACAGTTAGAGACAGAGAGACAGAGTAAGACGGAGAGAGACATAGTAAGATGGAGAGAGAGAGAGAGATAGGTAGAGACAGGGAGAGAGAGACATAGTAAGAGGGAGAGAGAGAGACATAGTAAGAGGGAGAGAGAGAGATAGAGACAGAAGGAGAGAGAGAGAGAGAGAGAGAGAGAGAAGGAGACAGAGTGAGGCCGACAGAGAGAGAGCAAGGTCAATAGAGAGAGAGCGAGAGCGAGAGCGAGAGAGAGAGAGAGAGAGAGAACCACACTGACACACCGGCTCAGCTTTGATGCTCCCTCCCACTCTCCCTCTCCCACTCCCACTCCTCATGCCCAGCCCCTCTTACTTGCGGTCCTCTGGGTGGGTGCCCACTTGCTGGGCCCAGGAGTCGGTCAGCAGCCCCCCCGCCTGGAACTTGCTCTTGGTGTCCTGCATGGTCCTCTCCATGGGCTCCAGGGAGCTGGAGATCTGCAGGTCACACAGAGGTCATGGAGACATGAACCCTCATCTTATGATCACAAATGATATGAACCTCTTTACTTTATTATCAATTAATTATGACATCGCAATGACCGCCTCCATTTTGGAAGTATAGGAATGTTATTGGTACTAATGGTGTCTCTTCGTCGTTGTTTAGTAAATAATCCTTAAGTTATACGTCATCATGGGGTGACATGGTTGTGTTTGAAATGGCCAAAGACTTTCTCATGTGAGAGCTGTAAAAAAAACAAAGTTTTCATTATCCATGTCGATTTAGGATTTTACAGCCGTTACAAAATGGCGTAGAGTATCTCCAAAAAAGATTCCCATGATGCATTCTGATGTAGAAGCCCAATAGAAGACCATCTAAGGTAAGAAGAGGGAGGAGAAGGAGGAGGGAAAGGGAGACTCACCCTCAACACCTTCTTGTGCATGTCAGACAGCTCATCATACTCCGACGTCTGCATCATCACCTCGAACCTGTCCCCACACACACACAAAAAAGTGTTTTAAAGAGTGTGTTTTCATGCTTAATTGTGTCCATGTGATAGTGTGCACATGTGTGTGAAAGTGTGTGTTAAGTGTGTGTGTGTTTGTACGTGCACACTCACATCTGCTCGGTCCTCTCCAGGATCTGACTGCAGTAGTTGCACAGGTGGATGACCTCAGACTTCTTGTGCACAATCTCGCTGTAGTCCTCCTTCATCAGCTCACTGTGTGTGTGGGAACGAGAGGGGACAGAAGTGAGGTCTCTGTCACTTCCTCCTCCTCCCTTCCCCTTTCTCTCTCTCACTACTTCCCTCTCTTGTCCAGGTTTATGAGGAAAAAATAATTAATAAGTGTACATGACTCTAGCTGTGTTCGAAATCGTTCCCTATCACGGATATAGTGCACTATATAGGGTGCTCGCCATTTTGTAGTGGTGTTCAAATTCTCAGTGGTTAATTTCATTCACTATATAGTGGACTATAAAATACCCAAAATTTGAGTGAACATTCGATGTTCCCTACATGTTACTCCCATATACCACAATGCAATGCGGGCGCATTTACTGACGCAAATGACGTTTAGAAATGTTCAGCGTAGTGTCCGAATTCTCGTTTGTTGGTTCCCTTTGTTGGTTAGTTCACTATATCATAAACAGTATATAGAGAATAGTGAGTGAGTGAATAGGGAACGATTTCGAACACAGCTATTGTGTGTGGTTGGACGTCCATACACACTGACAACAACATTCATAACATAACAACAGGTGTACAGGATAATGTGTTTGGTCGGACGCCCATACACACATAACATAACAACAGGTGTACATATTATTATTGTTATTGTCTGTTTTGTTATTGTTATTTGTTATTGTTGTCTATTGTTATTGTCTGTGCCGTCGGACGTCCATAGACACATCATAACAACATTCATAACATAACAACAGGTGTACATGTTATTGTGTGTGTCGTCGGACGCCCATAGACACATCAAGGCACCGGACGGGGGGGGGGGGGGGGGGGGGGTCTTACATGAGTCCACGGACCCCCTTGCGGACCAGCTCCTGGTAGACGAGCAGGGACTCTGAGGTCTTCCACAGGTGGCCCACGTCGCCGGCAAACGTCTGGACACACACACACGCACACTTGAATCTGTGCACATATATGGTCCTCATTTATATAGCGCTTTTATCCAAAGCGCTTTACAGTGTTGACTGACATTCACCCATTAATGCACACATTCACACACCGACGGCGAGTCGACCACGCAGGGCGACAGCCCGCTCGTCAGGAGCAGTCAGGGTGAGGCGTCTTGCTCCGGGACACCACGACACTCAGCTAGGAGGAGCCGGGGATCGAACCAGCAACCTTGTGGTTACCAGCCAACCCGCTCTACCTCCTGAGCTACTGCCGCCCAATCTCTGAACTTTCAGTTTCTCTGAACAACAATTAAAATAATCTCTGAACTGAAAGTTCAGACATTATTTGAATTGTTTCAGCGGGAGTGGTTCAATATGATCACTGAGACGTGACGAGTTGATGACATATTCTGGATTCCAATAATAGTTGAAACAATGGGACAAAACGTCACTCTGATTGCATTCGCATACACAACAGGAATGCGTGACGACGATAAATTATAAAAAGCAGGGTTTCCTGTTTCTGGTCGGTGTTTACCTTGGCGTAGCTGGCGTCCAGGTCCAGGTCGTAGCGGGGCTGGACCTTAGGGGGACTCGCTGGGGAGGGAACGAAACCAAACTCAACACCAACCCTCTAACACCCCCACACACACTCACACTATAATATAATATAATAACATGCACCGAACATTCCATTCTGCATCATTCCCACCTCTATCGATATCACGCAGACGAGAGGTTCTTTATTAATCCCAGTTGGGAAATGTGGGTGTCACAGTAAAAGCGCAGCACGTTAAAAATAATTTGCAAAATATTCTCCCACTCCCCGGAATTCTCCCACTCCCCGGCCCCAACCCCCGGGCCCCCATCCCTGTCCAGGCGGACTACGGGGCCCTCATCCCGGGCCCTTATCCCTGTCCACTCACGGTCCTCGAAGATGAGTCCGACGGTGGCCACGGACTCGCGGCTGACCAGCATGATGGGGTTGTCGCGCGTGGTGCGCGGGAAGCTCTTGGCGGTGCGGTTGGGGTCCAGCACCAGGCGCCGGCCCTCGTACAGCAGCTCCTGGTTGTGCGGCGGGATGCTGGTCCGGCGGGACAGCAGCTCCTGGAACAGAGTGGCACTGGGCCACCGGGGGACAGGGGGGGGGGGGGATGTGGAGACACACACGGACAGAGAGACACACACAGACACAGAGACAGAGACAGACAGAGACAGACAGAGACACAGACAGACAGACAGAGACAGACAGAGACACAGACAGACACAGAGACAGACACAGAGACACACAGACAGACAGACAGAGACACAGACAGACACACAGACAGAGACAGAGACAGAGACAGACAGAGACACACAGACAGACAGACACACAGACACAGAGACAGACACACAAGTCATTAAGTTCAAAAGTCTAAACATTTTATTCATCATTTTGTTTAAAATGATCAAATACGTTTTATATACCAGTTAAAATTTTGTTTTCAATTTGATTAATAAAGTCTCAAAGCTTTGGTTTTTCATTGGGCTATTAAAGCGCTCGGATAACAAAGACAGATTATCAGCGAATGCTAGGCCACGGGACATGGGCATTATGGATAGCCTCGTGGCAAGGGGCGTTTGACTAGTGCCTGGAGTGTTAGGAGGGTAAAGTGTTCAGAATCTCAAATCAAAGGCAGAGGCCAAAGGCAGGGGTAGAGTGTAGACGGAGGCCAGAGGGAATCAATATACAGATGTTTTTATGGAACCCATATGCACTAATGTAGACAGAGGATGATCTGACACAGGGAACTCATGTGCTGCACTCGTGGATGCAGACTGGAAGACTCAATCTTAACATCGGTTGATGTGGGTAAGATGGGGGGGGGGGGGGGGGGGGGGGGGGAGGGGGGGGTGGCAGACTAAATATAAATCGGTTGGAGGTGGGGAGGAAGTCAGGCGGTGGGGGTGGAGGCAGATTTAATAATAAATCGGGTGGAGGTGGGTAAGAGGAGCGCTGGGGGGGTCGGAGGCAGACTCCATATCTAAATGGGGTGGAGGTGGGTAAGAAGGTGGTTGGTTGGGTGGAGGCAGACTCCATATTAAATCAGTTGGGGGTGGAGGCAGATTTGATATTAAAATCGGGTGGAGGTGGGTAAGATAAGGGGTGGTGGGGTGGGGTCAGACTCGATATAAAATCGGTTGGTGGTGGGTACGAACAGGGGTAGGGAGGTGGAGGCATTAAATCGGGTGGAGGTGGGTAAGATAAGGGAGGGGGGGAGGCAGACTCAATATTAAATCGAGTGGAGGTGGAGGCAGATTTGATATTAAAATCGGGTGGAGGTGGGTCGGATAAGGGGTGGTGGGGTTGGGGGCAGACTCCATATTAAATGGGGTGGAGGTGGGTGTGGGCGGGCGGGGCTCACGTGTTGTACCCGCGGCTGTACACTGTACATTCGATCGGGTGGAGGTGGGTGGAGGTGTGTGCGTGTGCGTGTGTGTGTGTGTGTGTGTGTGTGGCGGGCGGGGCTCACGTGTTGTACTCGTGGATGTAGACGTGGTGCAGCACCGCCTGCTGCAGGCTGAACACGTAGACCACGGTGCGGTGCAGGATGTCGCTGGTCTCGGCGAAGAACTGGTCGAAGCCCCAGCACTTCTCCTGATCCGCCTCCAGGATGTTGGCCAGCACGGGGGTGAGCAGGCTCTGGAGGCCCCTGGGGGGGGGGGGGCAGAGAGAGACACACGGCGAGGTGAGGGTTAAGGTGGATTTATACTACTCGGTAAAGTGCTGTAGGTAGATACGGAGAGCCCTCTCCGTCGACGGAAAGCCTGTCGGAGACCCTCTCCGTAGCTCCGCGTGCGCCTCCAATATTTTTTAACTATCCGTCGAGGCAACGGAGACGGACGGAGACGGCAAGGGGCTGTGATTGGTCCACTAACAAAATCATTTCCGAAATCACTTTCCCCCGGTTTGACTTTGCACCTCGTTTACTTTGTACATTGTTTACTTTGCACATTTAGGACTAATAAAACACCAAATAAGATTTGAAAAGCTTTGGAAGTTTATTTTCAACACTATTTACATGGTTAGTAGTCAGCATATAAGAGCGATCGGGCGGCGAATTGCATTGCGTATCCGACATCCCGACGGAGAACTGCAAATGCTTCCAGGGGTCTCCGTAGTTACGGAGTCGGATTATGGATACGGAGTAGTATACGTTGGGGGTTAGGGGTTATGGGTTATGGGTTAGGGGACTGTGCTGTGATGCCACAATGCTTTGATTCGCTTTGAAAGCCTGTGTTAGAACAGAATGGGATTGGAGGCGTGTTATATCAAAAGGTGACTATATTATACCACCAGGTGTGAGTGTGATTAGCCGTTACAAGCCGTATGGAAAATCTGCCTCTTCTGACATCACAAGTGGGCGTGTCCACCTAGATGTGTGCTGGATAGATCAGTCTATAGACCAGCCTACCCACTGAAGCAAACGTTGCTCATCCATCCGTCACACATCTAGGTGGACACGCACACTTGTGATGTCACTAAAACACAGGAAGAGGCAGATTTTCAAAACCTCATTGGCCCGCCAATGAGACAATGAGCTGGGACAGTGCGAGCGCCACATGTGTGTGTGTGAATACACACACTGTAACGCAAGTGTTCTTTGTTATTCGGATAACCGTTCTGCTGTTGGTGTTATGGTGCATAACACGCAACACAATAAAGCAAGCTTGCATAAAGCTCCCATTTGGTGAAAAGACTAGACTGCGTCGGGTTGGTTGAGAAGGAATTGGGAACCGCGACATGGAGGAGAAAAGGATTGTTGCCCGGGATTGTCCGTCGGAGCCGGGCAGCCCCGGGGGCGGCCAGCGGGGCTCCGACGGACCGCTTCCGCGGCAGTGGGGCTGGGTGGGCAGCCCCGGGGGCGGCCAGCGGCCAGCGGGGCTCCGACGGACATTCCTGGGCAACGATCCTTTTCTCCTCCATGTCGCGGTTCCCAGTTCCTTCTCAACCAACCCGGCGCAGACAACCCCGGGCAACAATCGCGGGCAACAATCCCCTTCTCCTCCATTTCGCGGTTCAGTCTGTACTTAATATTGACGTGGAAGTGGAAGAACCAGAGGCGTCTGAGAACCCGACGCAGTCGTTTGAGATTCATAATATAATCCGGAGGCGCAAACAGCTTTTGACCATGATAATATATAGATATCTAAATATAATATATTATTTAGATATAGAGCTCCAGGACTCCCGCCGGAGCACCCAGAGTGTTCAGCGTTCCACTGTAAACACTAGCGCATGGTGCCGTGGCCGCAAGCTGCTCAGGGCCACACCCCCACCCTCCACCTTGACCCGCCTCTAAAAACGGCGCGTTTGTGGAGCGCTCATTGTGGGACTGGCTCGTAGTGGCTATAACTCTGCACCAAGGCTGAATTTCTTCAACGTCTTCAAGTACTGTATTAGGGGCCCACTACCAATACCTATATTAAAGCATCCATAAAATAGCATGCCATGGGACCTTTAAAGCAAGGCCAACACACGTTTATTATTCTATAATAAACATCAAATCCTCGTCCAATGGGAGCGGCGACTGACTTGGCCAGGCTGCAGGACACGGGCATCTCCGTGCTCCACTCGATGTTCCCGTTCTCAAACTTCTGCTGGCCAGAGATGGTCCCAGACGGCTTCTCTGTGATGATCTTATACCTAGGAGGACACACACACACACACACACACACACACACACACACACACACACACACACACACACACACACACACACACACACACACCGTAAGATCCTATCCATGGATCAGGAACGGACGTGCAAAATTGCCACCTTCCCACCAGCACCATAATTATCTGCTCATGCATTTGTCCTCGGTCACTAAGTATATGGGCACAGTAGTCACGGGTGGCTATGAACCCTGATTATCCGTAGTAAATGACAAATAAATGGACGGCATTTATACCGCGCTTTTCTAACCAGTGGCCGCTCAAAGCGCTTGACAATACTGCCTCACGTTCACCCATTCATGCACACATTCACACACCGACGGCGGAGTCAGCCACGCAGGGCGACAGCCAGCTCGTCGGGAGCAGTCAGGGTGAGGCGGCGTCTCGCTCAGGAACACCTCGACACCTCAGCTAGGATGTGCCGGGGATCGAACTAGCAACCTTCCGGCTACCAGTCAACCCGCTCTACCTCCTGAGCAACATTCCGCCCCGTAGTCTAAAAGTAGGCATCCATTAGCAAGAAGCCTAACTCCGTCCAGCTCAATAATGTATCCAAAATAAATCAATCAATCTCTCTTTGAATGAAGCTTTCTGATCCGCAGTATTTTTGTACGTATTGAATGTGTTATCAAAGGTCAGTGGTGGTCGTGGTGGGGGCCCCTCACATGACTTCCTTGTTGCGGCGCGGGCCCTCGAAGGGCCTGAAGGGCAGGCTGCCGGTGGCGGCGTGGAAGAAGGTGACCCCGATGCTCCACAGGTCCACCGTGGCGCCGTACTTCTTCTGGTGGTCCTTCCGCAGCACCGCCCGCTCGTACATGTCTGGGTGCTGCACACACACACGGGAGGGGGGGGGGGGGGGGGGAGGGGGGAATTGATGCAATTATAATTTTTTTTATTTATTAATGTTAATTTTGAATTATTATTCTAATTATAGACTGCCATGATCTAAATCCCAACCACTCCTTGCCAAAACATAACCACATCCAAGTTGATGTGTAAGCTTATTCATCGTTAGAATTAATTATGCTATTTGCAATTTTTCCTCCCATCACTTTGTTTGTTCCTCACCATATTGAGTTTAGAATGCCAGAATGACTATCGTGCAATCCCTCTGCAGGACGCACCACGACTCCACATTGGCATTGCACGATAGCTAGCACGTTAGCATGAGAGCATGATAGCTAGCATGACAGCTAGCATGTTAGCATGATAGCTGGCTACCTAGCTAGCTCACGCAGCCTCACCAGGTACTCCTCGGTGCCGTACAGCGAGACAAACTGCTCGTCGTCCTCCAGCTCGCGCGCGGCTCCGAAGTCGGTGAGCTTGTAGACGGAGTGGCCGTCCTCGCCGATCACGCGCATGATGTTCCCCGGCTTGATGTCGCGGTGCACGATGCCGTACTCCCTCAGGTGGTTCATCCCCGCCACTGCAACGCCAACGACACCGTCGTTAGGAGGAGCACGGGCGGCGGAGCGCACAGTTTAATACGGCGAACCCGCGAAGCCGCGTGTGTAGCGGCGGGATAGCCTAGCGGCTAGGGGGTGTTTTCCAGAAACATATCAAAAGACAGAGGTTCTGCTGCCCTTGAAGTAAACATTGATCCTAAGGAAGTAAAGTGTAACGTGTGTATTTGTGAATGAACTAAACTCCCGCTCCAAACGTTTACAACACTATGTATGGTTGGAGGGGTGTCATCGTGAGACGATATGTTGTGTACAGTCAGGGCTCAGGGTAACAGAGTAAACTTGTTTGGTTTCAAAAGGCTGAATCACAGTGGGGGTCAATGTCTAACACGTAAGCCTCAGAAACAGAATCAGAAGCCTCCATCTGTGATCCAATCCGTGTGACTGTCCAGTTTCAAACTATATATACTAGTACTAGTGTATTTATACTAGTGCTAGTCTATTTATACTCGTGCTAGTGTATTGATCCTAGCATGGGGCCTGCTCCTCACCGACGTCCTGCAGCACGATGAGGAACTCGTCCTCGGGCAGGCCGTAGGCGTTGGACGACTCCTCCAGGACCGTGTACAGGCTGCCGCACGGACAGTACTCCATCACCAGCACCTTGTGACGCGTGTTGGTCTGGAGGGGGAGAGGGGGGAGAACCAGTAGGGGGGGGGGGGGGGGGGGGGGGAGAGCAAGAGCAAGAGAGAGAGAGAGGTAGGGCAAAAGGTAGGGTGAGAGAGAGGTAGAGAGAGAGAGAGAGAGAGAGAGAGAGAGAGAGAGAGAGAGAGAGAGAGAGAGAGCAAAAGGTAGGGAGAGAGAGAGCAAAAGGTAGGGAGAGAGAGAGCAAAAGGTAGGGAGAGAGAGAGAGAGGGACAGATAAGGCGAGAGAGAGAGAGAGGTAGGACAAAAGGTAGGGAGAGAGAGAGAGAGGGACAGATAAGGCGAGAGAGAGAGAGGCAGGGCGAGAGAGAGGTGTGGTATATATTAGGGTTTGATACAGGATAAAACATGATGAAGGTAGAAGTGGAATATGACCCTCATTTTCGGGACACCGAAATGAGTTTGTACGATAATCCTGATACCCGTGTCCCTATGAGGCGGCTCGGGAAAACCCTAGAAGATAACAGTCCACTATGACGCATATAGAGCATATAGGATAAAGTCTAAAGATTAACCATCTCATAAAACAAGGCAGTGCTGGTATTCTCCTGAACGTGCTCAGTGAAATATAGTCGTGCAGGTGCTTTCATCGTGTTTGTAGGTTCATTTACTAATGTGTGTTAGGCGAAAGCAGACACAGACACACACGACAACAAAGTGTTCTAACCAACTCACACACACCTCTTCTTCAACGGCGAACAGCTTGACGATGTTCTTGTGGTTGAGCTTCTTCAGGACCTCGAACTCCCTCATCTGGACGTCCAGCGGCCGCAGGAAGCTGAGGTTGTTGAACACCTTCACGGCATACAGGTCCCCCGTTTTCTACCGGCCAATGGGAACGGAGCATGTATAACAATGCGTGGCTTTCACAATGAAAGCACGATGCCGCCTGGTTTGATTCTGACTTTGTTTGTGGTCAAAAAGTCAAAAAGTGATTTCTGGGTAATATTAAAGGGTCATGGTCAACTCAAGACTTTATCAAATGTCTCATTGCAGGCCAAGTATTGAACATATATGTTACATATACATCTTAAATTAGAATATAGAAGTTACTATTGGGCCTTTTGTTGACACTTCGATCGCAAGCTTCTAACAACTAAGGGAATAAAACAATTGCTGAGAATCGCTGGATCCCCTTAATCCTAGCAGTGTTAATGCCAGCGCACTACCAAATAAGCTTCACAAGACCATGATACAGTCCAGTGAAATGTTCTTCGAACGGGTTTCTACAGACCAAAAAAGGTACCGGGTTTGATCCACCATTGTCCACGACTCAAACCACAGGTGTCTTTGAGCAACACACACATCTGCTCCACCTCAATGACATTGACATCTCTAATCACTGCACATTGCTGAGATAACAGCACCAGCTCAAATCCCCAAAACGTAGAAATAGTCAAGTCTGTGTGGTAGATCCTCACCTTGTGCCTTCCTCGGTAGACATTGGCGGTGGCCCCCTGACCAAGCAGGTCTGAGATCAGCCACAGGTAGTTTGTGGTGCTCTGCATACTGGCCGTTAGAGACTGATCCTGGGAGAGGAAGGAAGAATCAGGAGGTCCGGATGTGAGTAAACAAAACAGCCGCTCAGAGTGTTTACAATGCTGGTTTCCACCGCAGATAGAATCATGTTATGGAGATGTGAGAGAACGTATGGTCTTCTGTGTACCCATATTTTCTTGATGATTAAGGCTGACTGTTTAAAATAGAAATATTAGACTGGATAAAACTAAAATAATACCTTCCTGTGTCTGCTTGCCAATCCAATTATTAATGAGTGTTGCTCGAATTTGATTTGATTCTTTTTTTTATAATAAAAAAATATTTAAAAAAGAATGAATAAATAAATAATAATATTATTATTTATTATAAACCACTCGCAAAATACAAATATGATTGGAATAGATACGGCATGTTTTCTATGATGGCTTCAGACACACAGTGTTAACGTGGCGTTAGGAGTGTGTGCTCAGACTCACAGTAGGCCCTCTGAACCTCCTACCGTTCAATAAACAACCCAACACAACACCCTGTAAACAGCTGGGATTTATTGACTCGGAACATGACAGCGCGCTGTGCACGGCCTAGAGGTTTAGAGAGCAGCGTTTATATACAACACAAGTAATGACCGCAAACAGTCAAACACAAGCCTGGAAGTCCAACTCAAGCCTGGAAGTCCAACTCTTGCCCCATAGCAATTCTTGCCCCATAGGTTTCAAATGACTGTAAACCTGCTGTGATGTTTCTCTGCCCATCTGAATTTATCATCTGAATTTTGTCAGTGACACTTCGCCATATTGAGAGGAGTTTTTAGTACTGTAAAATGAGGGTGAACCAGACGGCCCTGTTTTCGGGGACAGTTCGGGGAGTGTTCCCGCCTAGAGCTGTCCCCGGTAATGTCCCCGTTTTTCAAAAAGGATTTTAAAAATATATGTATATATATATATATACACATTCTAAAATTACATTCTAGCTTGCTCATGGATATTTATTTTACGACAGTTGGTAATTAGTCTCAGGACTATCTGATGGGCTTTGGCGTGAGCAGGGATTGGCTCAGCAGGGATTGAACACAGAACCATTCCGTATTACAGTAGCTACTTTAGATTATTTTGGGCCGATTCATCAAAGCTTTAAACACATAATTGTAAACCACAGGGCATGTAGGCTACTGCCCAATCATTTACTACAGTGCTTAATTCACCATGATAAGAAAAGGCAAAATGTTGAATATCAAACCACCAGTGTCCCATTTGTTTTTCATCTCAGAACTCTGTTCACCATATGTAAAATCCAATGTAAATATACCTTTAAACTAGGCCAATGAAAACTTTGTTTTGCTATACGTTATATTAAATATAACAAATAATAATACTCTGTCTCTTCTAACAAACACTGTGGCAGTATCAAACACAACAATGTCTTCCCCTATTCACAAATTTTCACATTATTATCACAACGACTAAACAATGACAACAACATCAACCCACACATTTCCTCCAAGACAATAAAAAATAATAACAAAAAAAACAACATTCCAGCTCCTCTGCTTCCAAAATGGAGGCGGTGGCGACGCGCTGACGACACGACGCACGACGCCTGCGTGGGAAATTCCCCCGAGCATCATCACGTTCGGAACCAGAACCATCAATTATACGAAATATATCGTGAAATGTTCCTTAATTCGCTGCATTAATACCGTACTGCTGCCCCTGCGGCGCGCCCCCCTCCTGTCACAGAGACAGACGCGCTGTCACTGATTATTATTATCATTATTATTATTTGTATTAATAGTTTATTTGTCAGGGACAATGCAGCGCACATTATTACATCCCCAATTATCACAGTCAATTCCATAACAATGTGGCTGTAGATGTGTTGCATCGAAGGTTTCCATCCAGTTGGCTAATTTGCAAGCCCAGTTGATACGAGCCGATGGACCATCAATAATACAGCTTTATGAACCTTCATGGACATTAATAATTTTAATTAACGTGGACACAACGATGTTAAATGTCGGTGTGACACTCACCTCTCAGAGATGTGATCGATGTCGTTTCTCTCCCTTTGGTCGATGCGTGGATTATTTACAGAGTATTGAAAGCGCAACTAAAAACAGCCCGTTCAACAAGGAGTCTCAGTAAAACGGACAAGGGCTAACACATCCGGTGTGACATTGTTGGTATTAAACTGGTCTTCAAATTAAACACCAGTTACACCCAATATAACCGACCGTCATAGATCGCTGAACCATAATAGAGAGCTGCATTTGTTTATTTCCTCACCCTCATCCAACTTCTTCTTCCTTGGTATCCGGATCACGTGGGTGACGCGCTTCAATCAGAACGCACGTCAGTGGAGGGGGCGTGGCCAGACGCGGCACTACCGTAAGCGACTGTGTTTGTCGTAGGCGCAATCCGAGCAAAGTCCCGCCTCAAGCGCTAGGATTGGACAGGCAGCCTGTCAGTCAAACTCGCACGCTGACTCCTAACCCTAACCCTATTCCTAACCCTAACCTTAACTCTAACCCTAACCCCAACCTTAACCCTAACCGGGAAATGTGTTTGACTAACGTTAGTTTAATATACATTACAATTGAAGTTACCTTCCCCGCGGTCACGTGATGGATTTTAGCCTTTTTGGATTGGATCAGGGATTTAAACCAACGTGATTGGATAATCTCTGGCTATCCCCTGATTAATATTCATTTTCCCGGATCCCGCCTACGAAAAACACATTCGCCTACCGCGACACGTAGAGTAGAGGGGGCGTTGCCAGCCGCGGCACTACCGTAACATGTAGAGTAGCGGGGCGGTAGAAATACTGGATTTATGGTGTATTGCCTTTTAAGGAATTAGATTTATCGTGCTCCGTTTGATTTATAAATAAAATATAATAATTATATTATAATTAATTGCTTCCTTTCTTTTTTATTTGATTTTAGATTACACAATCATAGTTGAGTTAGGAAGTGAATTTGAGGTACTAAGGAATTTTTACCAGAACAGTTTACTTCAGACCTTTTACAAAAAATATTACATTCTCCATCAATAATTTAGCCATAGGTCACAATCATAAAGTGTTTTGCTAGCGCGTTGGCGGTTAGCGTATGGTGCTACGGTACATACAGCATATTCAGTCAGTCAGAACCTCAGCGTTCATAATGAACAATCTCAGGATTCATACTATTATTGGATTTGTGTTTCTGTCCCTCAACCACTTCTTGGAGAAGCATTTTTTTTCCACACATGATATATAATATATCATTTTCAGATATACATATAATATTAATATTTGTATATAGATATGGTAATGATTGGGGCGCAGTTTACTTCCAGCTACATGTATACCTTTGTCAACTATAAAAAGGTATCTTTCCAATATCTTCCCGCAGAATTGGGAAAGCATTTATCTTCATGAGCAGCAAAATGACACAAACGAGATCGAGGTTCACTCACTTGTATTTAAAAAAAAAAAAAAAAAAGTCAGCATTTCATTTGTTACAACAGCTTATGGTGATATCTGAACAGGCTGTACAGGTCCATCTCTTATATGGCAAGCATTCAATTGTAGAAAAATTTAACAAAGACAAAAACCAGGTGGGGGTAATATAGGATGAATTTGAAAAACCAAATGTTGGTCACCTTGTAAATTCATCCTTGCAGACTACCATGGTTACAAAATGGATGGATGGCAATATTTCAGAAATCTTCTGTAGCCAAACGTAATCGTCACTCCATACAAAGAGAAAAAAGTGCTTTTTTTTACCCATCCCAAATGTTGTCACCTACCAACCAAGGCCATTCCATACATTTTGTTACACTTTTCTTGACCTTTGAAACGCTCAGATTTTAAATGTAAAAACAATGTCCACTTTTTCGTATCCCAGGAAACAGCCGTGTTAGAACAAGTTCAACCGTGCGGCAGGAAGAACAGCTTGTTTACCTTAGCTCTCTGCGTTTCATTTTAGCTTTTGCTCTTGCTTTTGACAAATCAAATCTTTTAATAACCACATTATGCCTTTTATATTCTGAACACAAGCCTTCCCTTTCTCCAAACCCCACACATTACGCATCCAAAAAGACTGCTTCTGCAGGTGGTAGTGTGTTGTGTGTTGTGTATTGTACCGGAAAAAAAAAAAAAAATCAGCTAAAGTACTGTGTAAAGTGCAGTTAGAGGTTGAGAACGTCTCCAGATAAGGTTGAAATGACGTGCTTGGGAGGCACAGGTCAAAGGTCATTCAGACACAGCCTTTAGACGTCGTACGGAGATATGAGGCGAGTGATTGTAAAGACTTTGTTGGCTTGTAATGCACTGTTGACAAGGGGTGTCTGCTGACCAGACAGGGACGCCCGCTCACATCGATCGCTTCCACGATTGTAGCTTTGCCAATTGCTTTGATCGCATTACTGTTCACCTACACAGTTACGCGCAAAGTTTGATATTTTGCAGAAAATAACAAAAAAACAAAACAAAGATGAAACTTGTCTTTTACGATTCAAAAACAGTACGGTCTTTCAAAAGATACATTTGTAGGTAAAAATCGATGATATAGTGTTCCAAACATCGGGAAGTATATAGCGGTGTGTATACAAAAACCTTTACCATCCACATAGAACCCTTTGAGATTGTCAAAACGATGCTGGTGTATTTTGTTGCGTTTCCCGTTTAGTGGCGACGTTTGTGCGATGCTACACCGACTTTCGAGTCTTGTACCCCGGAGAACTGCGTACCCATTCCGAACTCCCCGGAAAAAAACGTAACGATTAAAAACGTCGGAGGAACACTTTGTAACAATCCTCACGAGACGAAACACCTTTGACGACGTTAACGAATATCGCTTTGTTAAAAAAAAAAAGAAAAGAAATATATACACATATATTTCTTTTTTTGTTTGTTGTCGTCGCAAAGCGACACGAGAAAACGGAAAGCAACGGAACACAGCAGTTATTTTTGATTGTTTTGTTTGTCGACAGATTGTTGACACAAGCAAAGAAAAGGCAAGGCGAAAGGCGAACGTCACACAGGTGATCGGAGGGGGCCCTTTCCTCCCTTTGGCCCTTCTTTTCGTTTCTTCTTAAAATGAACAACAAGGCCACAAGTTTGGGGCCCCTGGACTCAGAGGCCGAGAGGAGAGTTGATCTTGTTCGTTCCTCTCGTAAAAAAAGAAGAAAGCTAGCGATTTGGCACGACACTGGACGTCGTAGGACCGTCGAGGGCTCAGGTTGTGTTTTATAGAAACGAGCAAAAACAAGCAAGAGAGAAACAGAACAGGAAAATAAAAAACAGGTTCACTTGGGATACGCTTTTGTGGTTTTTCCCACACCGGACCTGTGTTGAGATTGTCGCCGTACTTTTGTAGTGATTCTTTTTTTTTTTTTTTGTAGAAAAATATAATGGAGGCATATAAAAAAAAGAAAAGAAAATGAAAACAAAAAAACAAAAAAAAGACGGAATGAAAGAAAGTACTGCAAGAACTCAATGGATAGATTTACAATGATTCTCTATATAGCTTATAAATATGTTATCTACACAATATGTGGTACAAAAATACTATAGCATTTAGTGGGCACTGGATTTTGTTTTCCTTGAAGATAAAAACCATGAAATCGATATGGAGTTGAGATGATGCTCAGGCACGAGAACTGTTCCGTAAAAACAATTAAAAACAGAAAATAAAAGCAGACAAATGTAGCGTTTGTTGTGGTGGTGATGGGTTTAGATGTAGTGAGGTTGTTGAACGCACCCCGCAGCCCCGGGCCTGACCTATGGGCAGGGGGTCTTCTACAGCTGCGGTCAGGCATTGTAGTGTTAAAAAATATCATATATAAAAACTTCAAACCAAATATGACGAACATGAAGGCTACGTTTTGGTTTGAGTGTACCCACCTGTACGTAAAAAACTGGGCATTGAAGATGTGAGCCATGCGGTGTTGCTACGGATACAGAACGAGACAGAACTAGTCTGTACCGCCTCTTGACTTTGGACTTAAAATACATTGTACACGTGTTATATATATATAATCGTCCCTCTGCCGTGACATCTAATGCGTAGTGATGAGATAAGCAAATAAATATGTGCCGTAGTGTGACTGCTCTGGATCTGAACTCGATCCAGCAACAAAAAGAATAGGCTCAACTCTACAATTCCAAAATAGAAAAGAAAGAATACAGACAAGTTCCTACAAATCCATTTTTCTAATTGGAAAAAGTTGTCTAAAATTAAAGTAAAAATAAGTACCAGTACCACATTCTTTGCCACTGAAAACAAAGGGGTTTGACAAGTTGTTCCTGACCCAGAGTCTGGGCTAACCATTGAAATAATGGTTCTGTCCTGACAAAATGGCTGCCATATTGACGAGCAGAGTGATGCAGCACCCGGCAGCCTCCACCAGGGGGAGCCCTGCCGTTGTATTTTACCGTTAGCTGTGTAGTGGTGGGATTTTTTTTTTGGCATTTGGTAACCGATTGTTCGCGTCTATGTCCATTTTCATGTGCTTTTACATGTCCTTCAGCCTTGTAGGAAGGTAAACGTCTTTTCTCCTGGTTTAAGGCAACTTTATATTTGTGACGATTTTATAATAAAACCTTTTTCTTAAAAAATTTACAAATTAATACAAACCTCAATGGCATAATCATCAGTAAAACACTGTATAGAAAATATATAAATATGCTTTTTTTCTCTTTTCAATGTACAAATGTCCCGCCGCGGGGTCTCCGCGAGCTCCCATTTCCTCTTTTTCTCCGTGTCGCTGAGTGTGTTGTCATTTCCTTATCGTAATGTACAAGTTCCGGACCACACCCCCCACCTCCCCACCCTCATCCACCAATCACAGTCCTCCTCCTCCTCCTCTCCCTTGCGCCACAGTTCCCCCATCTCCTCCAAGTAAAAAAAAAAAAAAAAACTCATTCTATACACAAATTGGTATTTACAGTCAGATGGGAGGAGCTTCTGTGAGGGGGGGGGGGGGGGGGGGGAGTGGGCGCGTGGGTGTTGAGGTGAAGAGAGAGAGAGAGAGAGAGAAAGAGAGAGAGGGGGGGGGGGAGAGAGCGGAGCAGAGAGGGGGGGGGGGGCGTGGCTCCTCAGGAGGAGTCCGTGCAGGGGGAGGGCGGCGGCGGGTAGAGGTGGTGCGAGTAGCTGCGCTCCGTGAAGGGCGAGGGCGGGCAGCTCTCGCAGTTGTTCTCCTCGGCCGACAGGTACTGGCTGCGGGGCGTCGGCGGCGGCGGGAAGGGCTCCGAGTCGTAGTTGAGGTCGCTGACGTAGCCCTTGGCGCCCGCCCCCCCGCCGCCGCCGCCGCCGCCGCCCATGCCCGACTTGGGCGGGGCCCGGCGCCCCGGCGTGCAGTCGCTGTCGCACACGTCCGTGCTGCAGGGGGTGGTGGGCGGGGCGAAGTGGCGGTAGGTGTAGGGCCGGTAGCTGTTGGGGGGGGGGGGGGGGGGGGGGGGAGACACACACACTCATAGTTATGGTCATAGTCTGATGCGCGGCTCCCAAAGAATTGCGACCTTGCGTGGAGGCGACGCAAGCGGCAAGGGCTGCGATTGGTCCCGCTAACGTAAACCCGACGCAGAAGCAAAAAAAAGAGGTTCGCGACTGCGTGTGGTCGTTGCGTCGCGTCGTCGACGTGGAACCAGAAACCTGAGCCTTTTACAGCCAGTCACACACACACACACACACACACACACACAGGCAACCTTTTCCGGCTCCCTCCCTGGGCGACGGCCGCCCGGACAGGACACGGAAACACGTGTTCGGAAGATGCTCCGACGGCAGGGGTGTGCGGGAGGACACGCGCGCGCCGAGTGGCGAGCAGATGTCTCCGCTGGCGGAGAGGGTTCAGATGTTTTTCCGAGGCGAGTGTCGAGGAGATGTTTTGCGCGCCGGGGGGGGGGTTGGGGGGGAGATGTTTACGACACTTTAGCGGGAAAACTCGTGTACTGAAGGCGCTTCGGCGACCTCAAGTGTGAATTAGCAGAAATAAACGCCGAACTATAAACCGGTATTCCCCCCCCCCCCGTCATGATAACAGCTTTACATCAACGTCTGTTTAACACCGACCACATGTGGGTGGGGGGGAGGGGGGGGGGGGCTTTCCCCACCGCCCCCACTGATCAAAAGTGAACTGATCAAAAGTGTCTTGTTTTGTGTGGTTGTGCCAATCACCTCCGTAGCGTAGATTACACCGTTAAGAGACCGCGGGAATCGATACGGTTTATCCTGCTGGGGGGGACGCGACGAGGTGGGGGGTGGGGGGGGGGGACGGCGACGACAGTGGATCGGGGTTCATTTGGGACTTCAAAGAGCCATTGTTGTTGTTGTCGTCGTCGTTCTTAATGTTTTCGGTTCCAGCGCAGTGAGCGGAACCACGAGACAACACTGACCCATCTGGGATCTGGACTTTGGTCCCGGGGTCGAGTTTAACTCCCTCCTGCTCTCTCTCGTTTTTTTTTTTTTAAGGACCGTGTATACTTCTGATGAAATCGAAAACTTTGCCGTGTTCAGGAAGGCAGTAGCCCGCCTGCTTTTGATCTCTGGGTGGTTTGCTTAATGACGTGCGCCGCGGCTGACACCAGACACGGTGTGATGCATTGTGGGAAAGGTTGTTTTCGACGTCGGTCGCAGCCCTTGTCGATTTCAATTTCGTTTTCACATAAACTGCTACTCCCACTCTCTCATCGACTTTCTCTCTCTCTCTCTCGCTCGCTCTCACTCTCTCTCTCCCCCCGTGTGAAATAACATTTGGTCAAAACTTCACAGGAACGAGACCCCCTCTACGCTTTGACGAGCAAAGACCACGGCATGTAACACACACACACACACACACACACACACACACACACACACACACACAGTAAACAAAGGGCCGCAGGTCGGGCCCCAGTGTACAGTGAGGGATTGTTATAAGTGTTAGCATCTGCCTGTGGAATTCCTCTCAAGTTGCATCGGACCGCCGTGCCTCCCGCTGATTACATTTCCAAGCCCGGCGATAGTCCTCTGGCGCGGCGTTAGGTACACACGGAAAACACGCAGCGCTTTGCTTTGATTCGTCGCGGGGCCCCCGCGAGTGAGCGCGCAGTCACGCACACACACGCGACGGACACACAGAAGTACGTGCAAAGAAATGGAAAAGAAAAAACTTCACAAATGAGTTTTCGCTCCATTTGTCTTCACGGTTCAGTGTTTCATAACTTGTGCGTGTATCTGGTGCGTTGTGCGTGCAAACAAGCGTGGAAGGGAGAGAGAAAGTTTGTTTTTGTGTGTGTCCATGCCTCTGTGTGTACCTCTGTGTGTACCTGTGTGTGTGTGTGTGTGTGTGTGTACGCGAGGAACACACTCGCGTCTGTTCCTGCGTGTCTGCTTGGGTGTCTGTACCCGTGTTTGTGTGTATGTCTGTGCTCGTGCATGCGTGCGTGTCCGTGCGTGTGTGTGTCCGTACCTGTGTGTGTGTATGTATACCTGTGTGTGTGTACGTGTACCTGTGTGTGTGTACGTGTACCTGTGTGTGTGTACGTGTACCTGTGTGTGTGTGTACGTGTACCTGTGTGTGTGTACGTGTACCTGTGTGTGTGTACGTGTACCTGTGTGTGTGTACGTGTACCTGTGTGTGTGTACGTGTACCTGTGTGTGTGTGTATGTGTACCTGTGTGTGTGTACGTGTACCTGTGTGTGTGTACGTGTACCTGTGTGTGTGTGTATGTGTACCTGTGTGTGTGTACGTGTACCTGTGTGTGTGTACGTGTACCTGTGTGTGTGTGTACGTGTACCTGTGTGTGTGTACGTGTACCTGTGTGTGTACGTGTACCTGTGTGTGTGTATGTGTACCTGTGTGTGTGTGTACGTGTACCTGTGTGTGTGTGTACGTGTACCTGTGTGTGTGTACGTGTACCTGTGTGTGTGTGCGTGCGACCGTACCTGTAGGAGCGGTGTGTGGACGGGCTGTTGGAGGAGTAGCCGAACTCGATGGTGTACTGGGAGCGCACGGTGGCCGGGGAGGGAGGGGGATTCAGGATCTGGGGGGGAGGGGGGGAAGAGAAGAGCCGTTTATCATTCCATTCATTCTCTCAGCCTCCCGTCCTGGGAGCCAGCGGCGCTCCGAGCTCCTCCCAGGTCGCCTCACGTGGGAAGAAACGCGGCGGCGGCGGACTCGGTAATCCGAGGCCGTCCGGAGAAAACTAACTGAGCATTCATTCTCTCTGCTTGACTCACGACATCCAGTGTTGCCAGATTGGCCCAGGTCTCCCAGCGAATCTGGCCCAATCTGGCGACAGTGCCGACTCCCATCATCCCAGTCGGTTCGTGGTACCGGCGAGTGTTGATGGGAACCGCGTTTCGTACAATAAACTCAGACAAAAAGTCATGAAAACGAAGCGGGAGTTGTGGTTTCCTGGAGCAGATTGAGATTGGATCGGACGCAGCGGCTCTGGCGATGCAGAGCGAACCCTCCCTCCGCTATCAACAGTTTACACCAGCGCCTGATGAGGTGTGCGCCCGATGTTTCCCAGTACCCAGATGGCAGCGGTGGAGACATGAGGACGCCTTCGCAGCCGCCACGCTGCCAGGGAGTTTTATAAGCAGAAGAACGAGGGGTTGTGTGTGTGTGTGTGTGTGTGTGTGTGTGTGTGTGTGAGGGGGGGGGGGGGGGAAACGCATCCATGGATGAGAGCTTAGAGGAGCTTAAGACGAAAATTAAAAAAAAAAGACATTCATGAAAGTCAAAAATGGGGGTTAGTTTTTTCGCCACCTTTGAAGCTGATAGGACACGATAAATGTGTTTCAGCGGTCCGATTCGACCGCTGCTGATTCACCGTCGACTCCGTTCAGTGAGCGATGGGCGGTTCGTGTCTGGCTCGTGTTCGGCAGGTTGGGGTTAAGTATGGACATCAGGGTTCCAACACAGAACCTCTGGGACACGACTACACTGCCCACTACATAGGAGTACCTACCCCGCTTCTTCCCTGGAGCTGCTAGTGGCCTACAGTGAACCCACCGACCTGGAGGACAGATAGTCTAAAGGTCGGGGTGTCGACTCCCAAACCGAAAGGTTCTGGGTTCAAACTTCGATCCGCGCTATCGGCAGCTTAGGCACCCTCGTGTGTAAACAAAAACCACCGCGACTTGTGTTGTCTCAAAGCGCTCGGGCGCTAAACGACCCAACGGTAAATGATAACAAGCGGTGTTCGAATCGCCCGCTGGTTACAGTATCCTTGCATAATGAACCGTGTTGGTGTGACATCCAGTACTGTTCTCTATATTTATACCAGTACTGCTGCACGACTTGAACAGTAGTAACTGCCACGCTTGACCTTTGTAACCGTACATGCCTTCGGTCTGCAGTCTTTGTTTTTGCTTGGTTTAATTCGATTACATTTTATTTGTACAGCCCGTGATCACAGCTACAGCCTCAAAGGGCTTGGCAGGCCGTGTATTTACGACACCACCCCCAGCCCCCAGGGTGTAAGAAGAAATCCAGAGAAGGAACGCAGAGTCGGGGGATCCCTCCTTCCAGGGAGGGTTAGGAGCGCAATGGGGGCCATGATTAGCATACATACAAGTTCACGTTTAGTTCAACTAGATTTTGATTTTCATCGGAATTTTTATTCTACCATTTTACTTGACTTCTAATGTAACTTCCTCCCTCCATCGCTAACTAACATCAGCATAACAACATGGCTCACCCTGTCATTACAGTGATGCGTTAGTCACGCTCACTCACACACACACACACACAGGGGGGGGAGGGGGGAGGGGTTGTGGACTCTCACTTATTTGACTCTCGGGGGAGGGGGTAGTGACTAATTGTCCTATAGTGCCATTTAATGAAAACCACAACTTGTGTACTGGGAGTGCTAAAAGTATTAAGTACAAGTGGTGTTTAGGGGCGGATGGGGAAGACGTGGCCAATAGGATGCAGCGAGGAGGAGGAGGAGGAGGAGGAAGGGGCGGGCCTTACCGGCGGGAAGTAAGTGCCCTTGGTGCTGGAGGAGCTGCTGGACGACGCCCCCGTCACGTGGGCGCGGTCGTACGGCGGCCCGTTGCTCCCGCCCATGATGCTGAGGGAGCCAATCACAGACTTGCCCCTGGACATGCCTGCGGACACAGTGGGAGAGATCACAGAACACACAACAAGTCAGCGCACAAACGATGAGTTTATGATACAAAACACTAACAGAGCGAGGAAGCTTTGGCCGGCCATGCTTTTCCAGAGCGGTTTTGAAGCGGTTACGTTCCGAGTGAAAATTTTGATTTATTATTGATTTGATTCATTTCACTTCATTTTATTTCATTGTATGATTCTTTGTAGGTCTCGGTGAGAGCCTTCAGAGCCCTGCTCCTTTAAGAGGGCTGTCACCGTTCCAACAGGATCATAAACCAAGCTCGGCTTTCATCTCGGCGCCTGCGGTTAGGCTGCAAAAAAACGATTTGGCACTTACATTAAGATAAATGTTTTTATACATCCATATAAACGAAATCCATTTGAAACGTACATCACACGCTACGCATTTGAAATCTCAACGAGCTCCAAAAAGGGCAAGCAACACCCTCCAAAACCCGCCGCCGAACTTCAAACAGCACTCCGAGACAGTTTCCGACCGTCCGACCTACCCCCCCTCCACACCCTGAGACAGACAGACAGACCCCCCGCCGTACCGGGCAGCGACCCCGACAGCGAGCTGGGGTGGGGCACGTAGCCCAGGGGCACCGAGGACGGGCCGTGCACCACAAAGTCGTTGGTGACCGTCTCGCCGTCCTCCTTGGTGGCGGGGCAGAGCACACGCTGGCAGCCAAAGTACACGGCGCCCACCACGAACAGCGCCAGCACCACGCCCACGATGGTGCTGATGGTGTTGGACGGCTGCTGCGACGGCTCGTCGGTCGGGTCTGGGAGAGGGGGGAGGAGAGGGGGGAGAGAGGGGGGAGGTACAGGATGGTTAGGGCAGAGTTGTAAGTGGAGTGAATAGGATCTATCTATATCTATATGTACATCTATCTCCATCTATGTATATCTCTATCCCTATCTATGTATATCTATCTCTATCTATGCATATCTATCTCTATCTATGTATATCTCTATCCCTATGTATATCTATCTCTATCTATGTATATCTATATCCCTATCTATGTATATCTATCTCCATCTATATCCCTATCTATGTATATCTATCTCTATCTATGTATATCTATCTCTATCTATGTATATCTATATCCCTATCTATGTATATCTTTATCTATCTATGTATATCTATCTCTATCTATGTATATCTCTATCCCTATCTATGCATATCTCTATCCCTATCTATGTATATCTATCTCTATCTATGTATATCTATCTCTATCTATGTATATCTTTATCTCAATCTCTATCTCTATGTATCTATATCTCTCTCTCTATCTCTATCTCTATGTCTTCATGATGTATGTCCCTGCTTGTGGGCATCCTTGAGCGAGATGCCCCGAGCCCTACGTGCTCGGCACGTAACATCAGATAAACACGTCTTCAAAGCCAGAACCAGCTGTAATTTATATGTTTCACATGCTACACGACACCAAGTTCCAAATTGACAACGTTCACGATGTGTTTGCGTACGTCGACTTGGAACACGCTCACAGGAAAAGTTTCGGATTTACCGATACGTGTGCGTGTTGCAACGAGAGCCCGCTAGAGCAGTGGGTCTAGAACTGTGACGTCGTACCACAGTTTGAGAACTGAGGACACAATGTGTCCTCGTGCCACTCGGCGCGTGGACACTGCTTTGGCGGGACGTTGCGGGGGGGGGGGTACTCACAGCAGCCGATCTCGTCAGAGTTGTCCGTGCAGTCCATGTTGTGGTCGCATTTCTTGTGCTTGCCGATGCACTGGCCGTTGGTGCAGCTGAACTGGTCAGGGGGGCAGCGGACTGGGAGGGGGGGGGGGGGGGACAGAGGGGAGACGCTGGTGTTACACACTGGATCACAAAGTCTTAAGAGTGTTGGGGGGATTAAATGGAGCTTTTGTTTGGGGGTTGACGGATACGCTTTGGGATGAGTATTCCAAATCCCGCATACCCTGGGATTTAGGCTTTCACTTCCTATTTTGACTGAATGCACGCAGTAGACTAGTGGAATACGATACCACGGAAAAAAACACACGAGGGACGTTAACACATGTTGTAAGAGGGCCTGTTTTTCCCACCAGACAGACTGAGGAGTTGATCTAGCTCGCCCATCGTACATTTCGGTGGACCATCCCTTTTTGTGACGCCACTAATGGGCACATTCCTCTACGGCCCTCTACCAATAACCCCTCCACCTGGTTGCGGAACGCGGACCCTTTAATCAAAAGAAACGGATCTAAAGAAAAAGTTGATTTTCCGACAAAGACACCGAAAAAAATGTGAAATTGACAATTTTTTCCCCCCCGAAGCGTTGGGCCGAACCTTCACACTTGTTCTCGTCCGAGTGGTCCTGGCAGTTGAACTCGCCGTTGCAGCGCAGGCTGAGCTCCACGCACTGGCGGCTGTCGCACTGGAACTCCGCCTCCGAGCAGACGGGGCAGTCGCCCTCGTCGCTGCGGTCGTCGCACTCGGGGAAGCCGTCGCAGCGCCAGGCGTTGGGGATGCAGTCCACCTCGCCCGACGCACACGAGAACTGCTCCGGGGAGCAGGTGGGAGGCTCTGGAGGGGTGGGAGAGGGTGGGAGAGGGAGGGAGAGGGGGAGGGGGAGGGAGAGGGGTGGGAGAGGGAGGGAGGGAGAGGGAGAGGGGGGGGGGAGGGAGGGGTAGGGTGGGAGAGGGAGGAAGAGGGGAGGGAGAGAGAGGGAGAGGGAGGAGGGGGGGAGAGGGGTGGGAGGGAGGAGGGGGGAGAGGGAGGGTGGGAGAGGGTGGGAGGGGGGTGGGAGGGAGTGATGGTGGGAGAGGGGTGGGAGGGAGGAGGGGGGGAGAGGGAGGGTGGGGAGGAGGGAGGGGAGGAGGGTGGGAGGGAGAGGTAGGGTGGGAGAGGGAGGGGGGAGGGAGGGAGGGATGGACCCGATCGATAGACAGACAGAGACACGGAGAGAGAGACGGAGAGGGCGAGAGAATAATCAATTAGGAGATGAGTAGATGATAAATCAAACATTTCAGAGTTTGTTATTTTAAGACAAGGGCAGCGCTGACATTTAGGCAGTGTGAAACAGAATTTGTAAAAAAAAAAAAAATTTTGAAAGAAATATAAATAGCAAGCATTCACAACTAATCAAATCGTTAGAACAAAAACAACATCATCATCAAGCTCAGACCGGACCGCCGGCGGCTCTCACCTCCGCAGGAGAGCTCGTCCTGCAGCAGCACCAGGTGCACGGGGCAGGAGCAGCGGGTGCTGCCGTCGCCCTTCACGATGCAGATGTGCGAGCAGCCGCCGTTCTCCCAGGTGCACGGGTGCTTACCTGGGGGAGGGGGGGAGAGGAGGTGAGCGGGGCGTGAGAGCCAGCCTGAGGTCCACACATAAAGGTTCTTAACCACCCCCCCCAAGCAGTCGGGCTCCTGGGGGAACCCGTTGCCCCCCCAAAAACAGCCCCACACACACTACAAAAACACCTGGAGGAACCCACTGCCCCCAGCCCCACACACACTACTGAAAC
>NC_140292.1:1196362-1248862 GCF_964030765.1 Micromesistius poutassou
GGGGAAGGGAGGAGGGGGGGGGGAAGGCGGAATTGTTTTTTTGGATTAGAAGTTGTCGTTGTTGGAGACAGAGGAAAGCGATTGCCGATGCGACTACAGACGCAGGTCTTTAGTGAGAGGTTAGGTTTTTTCGGTTGCCGGATCGTGGACGGTTGCGGAGGTCGGGATCAAACCCGGACTCTTCCCCACCGGCTACTACCAAACTTTCACGTCGCCGGGCGGTCGGACAGCAGGTACCATAGCCCTTAACGCATCGCGAGCGCACATGAAGAGCGCCGCAGGAAGACGCGACCTGAGCAGAGGAGGATCGAGGAAAACACAGGATCCAGGGAAACCGTTCCACGGTAGAGTCAGCCGTCCCCCCGCTCTGGAACATCGTCCTCCTGTTCTCCGCCCACGCCCGCGGCGGTGTGGCGGACCAACGCGGCGCATGCGCTGGATTAATCTGCTCCATCACTTCGTCCCCCCCCCCCCCTACACAATTTGTTTCTCTCCGAGGGGTACTCCGAGGGGGCTGGTTTACATTCCCCGACGCCGGGGGGAGTGTTCTGGAACGCGACATCCAAGGTTCCGCGGCGCAGAGACTCTTTTTGTTTCAAGCGCGAGCGCCCATTAAATAACCTTTTGAAGTCTCCCGGTGCCTGCCTCTCCCTCTCCCTCGCTCTCCCTCCCCTTGTACACTACCCCCCCCCCCCCCCCCATCACCACACTCTACTCCCCTAAATATAAATATAGACGCCGACCAGGCACCGTAAAACTAATTGAGAACATACTCCGCGCCCGTCATCTGATCCCGGCGTCAGGGAGCGAGCGGACAGAAATACTCTGCCGCGTCTCGCAGAGTTCAGCCGCCGCGGAGAACGTGAGCCCCCCCCCCCCCCCCCCCCTCCCAACCCGCCCGCCCCCTCGTGAACGAACGCGAGTAAACACAGCGTTTTTTCCGGAATTCGGCCCGAAACCGATTTATTAACCGTTTTTATTGTTTTGATGTCATGTTCACACCAAATAACGCCTGGCCTTTTTTTTGTCAAGAGTCCGATTCTTGTTTGTGTTTACCAACAGCAGTTAAAAACGTCCGATGATTCCAATTTTTCGGAAACCTTTTTCGGACACGTTTTTTTTTTTCCAAAGATCGTTAGAAACGCGTGCCAATTATCGTACCCATTTCTTCCTCTTTCTCACTCTCAATAACGTTTACTACCAAATTACAATCCATCGTCAAATTTCCGCAACCACGTTCCGAAAAAAAAACGTTCAGCGTGACTCACCGAGCATGTTGGAGGACTCTATGAGCGTGGTGTCCAGGTCCGTCCAGTAGAGGCGCCGCTCAGCGTAGTCGATGGTCAGCCCGTTGGCGCGGCCCACGTCGGGCACCAGCGTGAGCCGCCCCGTGCCGTCCATCGCCGCGCGGTCGATCTTAGGCTTGCCGCCCCACTCCGTCCAGTACATGAACCTGTAGAGGACGGGGAAACACGACGAAACATCAACAACCAAAGTATCGACGTTGGGGTGTTGTCTCGCCACGACACGGTTCGGTTTGGAGGAGACAGGCGCTTCTCCGGTACGTATAAGTGACATGACACGTGTATATGACACGTATATGACAGGCTCTGATGTCATGATGCTTACGTAGCCGCCGCGGCTATTGCCATTGGGCTAAACCCCCTCCCCACCAAGGGGAGTGTCGGTGGTGGAAACACGACAACGATTTAGTGTAACCGAGCTATGTCGCTATGAGCCGCACCGCTCGGTGGAAACGGGGCATGACTCTCTCTCTCTCTCTCTCTCTCTCTCACCCTTCGGCCGGGTCCAAGGCCAGGGCGCGGGGGCTGTCCAGGTCCTTCCACACCAGCACCTGCCTGTGCTGGCCGTCCAGCTTGGCCACCTCGATGCGGTTGGTGCCCGTGTCGGCCCAGTACAGGTTCTTGCCCAGCCAGTCCACGGCCATGCCCTCGGGGTAGTCCAGGCCAAACTCCACCACGTGCTCCAGGGCACTGCCGTTCATGAACGCCCGGCTGATGGTCTGCAGGGGTGGGGGGGGGAGAGAGAGAAAGAGAGAGAGAGAGAGAGAGAGAGAACATCGGGTTGGCTAGGAGTCGAACACCCGGGTCATAATCCGCGGCAACAAACAAACAACGACAACATTCCACCCTCGTTAAACTCAGCTGATAATGAGCGGTTGAAGGAACGCGGCCCCGCCCGTTAATCACTGAGGCCCCCGGACGATTGACACACAACAGGTGAACCCAATTCCCCCTGAGAGACGTCCAGGAAGGCATCGCTCAAGAATGCTACGGCTTTCTACCGACGTTCCGCCATTTTGTGCCAACGAGGGCGCCAGCCAATAGGCAACAAGCGTGGCTGACTGCTTGAGCAATGGAGGAGGAGGAGGAGGAGGAGGAGGAAGACTAGGAATAAGTGGACATAACCATGACCAGCTCATCCAAAACGTCACCATATTTGATGCAGTCATGGGCTTAAAGTCCAGTTCAATATGGCTCCCGCTGTGCAGTGTTACAGCAGTTCGAAAGAATGACACAGAACTGAAACCGTTTCTCAAAAATTCTTTCCAGATTGCATATTGTTCTCCCCTCCGGCCCCCGTCGCAGCAGAAGAATTTGCGTGGGCTGAGATTCAAAATAAATGCACAGTTTGACTACGATGAATGATATAGCAGAACTAGCTGGAGGCTGTTATCATGTAATTCACCCCGCTTCTCATTAGGCTGCTGGATTCGGCATAAAAGAAATAAACCCCTTAAAAACACAAAACCACCAGGCGGTATGCACCAGTCCACCTCCCCACTGATCAGTCCTCTCTCCCTCCCTCTCTCCCTCTCCCTCCCTCCCTAAACGGCCCCAAAACAAACCAGAACCTGGCTCTGGCTCATTAGCTGAGAAATCACCTTGAGGGGGCAAAACAAAACATAACATAACCCCCTCACCCCGCCCCCCCCCCCCCCCCCCCCCCCCAAACCCAGATAATAACAACCGCAAGACCACCGCAGGATACGGCTGCATTTACATTCAGCTGGCCTATAAATAGACGCCATGTTAAGAAATAATTATCTCCCTCAGCTAAAGACAACAGAACTGGGGGGGGACGCATCGGAAGCCTGGGGGGACGCGAGCATAGGGAGATGGGGGGGGGTGGGGGGCGGGGGGGGGTTGGGAGGAGGAGGGAGGGGAGGGGTTTCAGCCGTCACTTATTCCGAGCAGGGTGTCCCGCGGGAGCCCATTACTCAGACTACTTTTTGGGCGGCGAGCCAGACAGCCGAGAGGAGCCCCGGATAAACCTCTCCCTCCCCTGTCTTGTTCACGCGCACACACACACACACGCACGGGCATCACCTCACACACCGACACACGCGCGCACAGACACACACACACCTTATTTTTCACTCATCAACTCTCCCTCAAACATCCACCACCCACTCTCCCTTGGCCACTCAGCGCAACCCCACCCACCACCCTCACTCACTCACTCACTCCCACCCCTAGTCCCTCACTCCTCCCCCCCCCCCACGCATATTTACAAATCCTACTATGGCCACGCCAAGACCTGCCCTACCCGGTCTGCGATTGGCCGGGGTGCATGCAACTCAACCGGACGCTTTAGAACTCTACGGTACCCTCGCTGTGAGCATTCGAGAGCGTCACAAAAGAGCTCTAACCCCTAACCCTAAACCCTAAACATAGCAGCTAACCTCAAGCCAGTAAAAGCGCGGTAGTCGAATCCATAGACAGTAGACTCAAAGATAGGGGTGACGTGTGTGACGGACCAATCAGAACAGTAGGATAGTAGGATTCGTAATTTCGCCTCCCCTACTCCCTCCCACCCTTCGCCCCCCCCCCGCCGACTCACCTTCAGCGTGATGTCGGTCCAGTAGATGCGGTTGTCGGTGACGTCAAAGTCCAGCGCCGAGGCCTCCTTCACGCCGGTCAGCGGGATGGCCACGTTGTTGTTGTTGGTCTCCAGGGAGATGCGGCGGATGTCCGTGTGGCGCGAGAAGAGCAGGAAGGCCTCGGGCACGATGCACGTGCTCATGTCGCTGACCAGCTCCAGGCCGATGGGGCAGGCGCACTGCGGCCCGCGCGGCGTGAACAGACACAGGTGGCTGCAGCCCGCGTTGGCCTCCGCGCACGCGTTGGTGCCTGTGTGGTGGGGGGGGGAAAGGGGGAGGTGGTGGTGGTGGTGGGGGAGAGGGTGGTGGTGAGGGTGTAGGGGGGGAAGGGGGAGGTGGTTGGGGAGAGAAGGTGGTGGTGGTGGTGGTGGAGAGGGTGGTGGTGAGGGGGTGGGGGGGAAGGGGGAGGTGGTGGTTGGGGAGAGGGTGGTGGTGAGGGTGTGGGGGGGAAGGGGGAGGTGGTGGTGGTGAGGGGGTGGGGGGGAACGGGGGAGGTGGTGGTGGGGGAGAGGGTGGTGGTGAGGGTGTGGGGGGAAGGGGGTGTTGGTTGGGGAGAGAAGGTGGTGGTGGTGGAGGGAAGGGGGTGAAGAAGAGTAGAAGAAAACAGAATGACTTTGATGTAAACAAAAAAACAACACAAAAAAAACTGATAGGAGGGTTGGGGCCTGTTGCAACCAGCGTTGCCAGATTGGGCCAGATGCCCTGCCCAAATCTGGCAACACTGCTCACCGGCATTAACCTCGGCTCGGAACACCGTTTAAATTTTTTTTTGGTGAAATCCCTTAATTTGAACGGGTTCAGAGATCTAGAAAGGCCTCTGGCTGAGCGGACTCTGCCCTGATCAGAGATCCAAGAGAACCAAACGGGTGTGTTTGTTATTAGTAAACCGACCAGAAGACACAAGGCTCCAGACTAAGACAGGGTTAGGCCGGGCCAGCGGCGGCCGGGGTGGGGGGGGGTGGTGGCCAGCGGGGGCTTAAGCTCCCCCTGAAAAAGGCTGAGCCCCCTCAAAGCCGCCCCCCCCCCCCCACCCCGCCTTCCCAAAACCCCCAGTCATTTTTGCCCGGGAACGACCAAGTTACAGGAATCTGCAACTCTAATATCTTTGAGGCGGGGTGATACATTCGTATTTACATTTACATTTAAGGGATTTAGCGGACGCTTCTTTTACCAAAAGCGACCTACAACCGTTCGTTCACACAGTCACACACCGACGGCGGCGGCGTCAACCGTGCACGGCGACATCCAGCCCGTCGTGGGTGAGGCGTCTCGCTCGGGGACACCTCGACACTCCGCTAGGAGGAGCCGGGGATCGAAACCAGCAACCTTCTGGTTACCAGCCGACCCGGCTCTACCTCCTGAGCCACTGCCGCCCCATTCGGACCAGTCGAACCACACAAGAGCCGATCGAAAGCCGGATCAAGTCCATCCCAGAGGACGTGACCGTGACCGCGCCGCGGCAGAACTCACCGTGCGCCTCGTGCACGTAGGCGGCCTTGAGGCCCATGAGGTCGGGCAGCTGGTCGATGATGACCTCGCGCTCCGCCGTGCGCTTGTGCACGCGCTCGATGCTGCGGCGCTGCCAGTCCGTCCAGTAGATGTAGTCGCCTAGCAACGTGAAGCCGAAGATGTGCGGCAGCTTGTCCTCCACCAGCTCCCGCCGGCCCGACCCGTCCATGTTCATCATCTGAGAGAGAGAGAGAGGGACAGAGAGAGAGAGAGAGAGAGAGAGAGAGAGAGAGAGAGAGAGAGAGAGAGAGAGATGAAGATGGAGAGAGAAAGAGAGAGTCAGATAGAGAGAGAGGGACAGAGAGACAGCGAGAGAGAGCGAGAAAGAGAGAGACAGAGAGAGCGAGAGACAGAGTTAGGATGACATTGAAACAGACTGAGGGAACAGCGCCCATCATACTTTCTTTTGCTAAAACCACGGCTCAAAGCTTGAACTTCAAGGTAAGGTCAACCCCTTAAAGTTCACACGCCATTCAAAAAACGCCACGTGAAGAGAAAGAATAAATATAATATAGAAAGGAGGTCGAGAACGCATTGGGTTCCAAAGGAGCAGGAGGGAGGGGCGTTGTCGTTGGCCGTCGGAACCACAGAACTCGCGTGAGCAAGGGTGTGCAGCCAATCGGAAACCAGCACTCTGGGGAAAAAAAGCGCTTTTCTTTCGGAAGTAGCGAACCAAATCGTAATGTTTAACGTTAAAACTTTGAACATTTTAAAAGATAATAACGCAAACGCTGACCCAAGCGAGACCCAAACCGAATCTGGAGAAAAACAGCAAGAGGAGCTTAAGGGGTACGTAACCCCCACACTCAAAAGACAGCCTCTAGCGCGAGTGATTCCGTCGGGCAGGTCTCTTACGGGAATCGATTCCAGGGCTTTACCATCAAGGAGGCCTCAGCATCCCCATTGACTTCAAAGCCAGCGTGGCACACTGAAGCACTGCTCCGGGCGTTCCACACACACACACACACACACACACACACACACACACACACACACACACACACACACACACACACACACACACACACACACACACACACACACACACACACACACACACACACACACACACACACACACACAAAAACAATACTCCTGCTGCCTCGGTTTCTCTGACGTCTGGAGGCATGCACCCCCGCCCCACCTCTAACCCCACCCCCCCCCCCATCCCGCTCGGCATTTGGAACCGCCAGAGAAGCCTGGTTCTTGTTTTCCCGTCAGGAGCTTAAAGCGTCTCATCCATACGTAGACTGAAGTCAATTATACAGAAAGATCGAAAGATACAGAACCACCCTCACCTTTCCATTCTCCCTCACCCAACCCCCCCTCCCTCACTCACCCACCAACCAACCCACCCCCCCTCCCTCACCCACTCTCACCCACCCCTCCTCACTCACCCACCCACTACCCACTCTCCCTCACACACACCACCACCGCCCCCCCCCACCCCTCATCCACGGGGTGAGGTGAGGTCGGACCGGATCTCGTTTCCACGTGCGGCGGAAGCGAGCATGAGGCTGTCCTGGAGTTCGGGGGGCCCAGGGGCCAGAGCGCGGGGCCACGGCCCTGTGCAGGGGCCCCCCTGGCAGCACATCCGAGGGCCCGCTAATTAGAGTCAACAGCCGGCGCAAACAAACAAAGCAGGGAGCATATGGCCGCCACATTTTCCCTCAGCTGCACACGGACCAACTTTGACATCTTACTCCTTTTCAAAGAGGGGGGGGGGAGGAGTTAAAGAGGAGGAGAAGAAGAAAGTGGGGGATGTGTGGCGGTGGAGGGGGGGGCTGTTTACCACGGGAGGATTTACGCATGCAGAGGGTGTCTGTAGCGGGGAAAACTGTCTGCCGGCCCGTTGGCTGGGGTTGGTTGTTAAGGGTTAGGCATCACACACACACACACACACACACACACACACACACACACACACACACACACACACACACACACACACACACACACACACACACACACACACACACACAGCAGGGCGAGAGGCTGGCGATCCACTGGAGGCTGGCTGTGGTGCGTTGAGGTTTTGATCACCTTGTCCCGGCCAGATGTTGGGACGGCCAACCGACCGCTGGTGAGTAATCCCTGACTATCACCTCTGTAACCAGCGGGGAATGTGATGCGTCATTGGCCCCAAAGCCTGGCCCTATGGTTATAAAACAGAGGTTCACACTGGGGGCCAGGCCCGCCGATGGAACCAGGGGTTGGTGGACGCGGAGCCGAGAGCCCGGCCCGGGCCCGGCGAGGAGGAGGAGGAGGGGGAGGGGGTGGGTGGAATAAGCGCGTGATGATGCTGTCCACCCCCGGACAAGCCCTGACCCCAGAGAAGACTTCGGGAGAATAGGGTCCCGCCGCAGTGCATGATGGGTTGTCCACGGTTAACCCCCCCCCACCAAGCTCATAGGGTCCCATCCCGCTCAAGTAGTTAAATCACGCTGGGAGTGAGAAAAGGCGAAGAAGAAAGAAAGAAAAAAGAAGAGGTGATCCGCAGCCCTGACAGCAAAAAAGTTTGAAATGTTCGCCCGTCGATTAAGTCCATTTACTCTGTCGACACGACGGAACAACAATGTGTGTACTACGGCGGGGAGAGGGGCCCCAAGCTATCTCTCTGTCTCACACACACACACACACACACGCACGCACGCACGCACACACACACACACAAAAAAAATAGTTTCCACCCTCGCCGAGATGGCCTCGGCCGTCGAGGTCTCTGCGGGTTTGGCAGTTGGAACCACGGAGCGGTCTGGCGCGGATTCTGGGGCTATTCTAAACAGAGGAGACCACAGCTGGAGTGGACGCCGCAATCGGAACCAGATGTGGGATTGAGCCGCAGAAACCCGGTTCTTTGCGATAAAATGAAGAAAGAAAGAAAAAAAAAAAAAAACGAATACGGAGAAAAAAGAATAGAGAAAAAAGAAAGAACAGCCAAACGCAGAACGAAGCCCCTGGCACCGAACCCTGGGTCCATTACCCCCCCCCCACACACACCCTGTACCTTGGAGGCAACAGTGTGCTTGCACGCGATGAGCATAGTTTGTGTGTGTGTGTGTTTTGTAGTGTGTGTTTTGTAGTGTGTGTGTGTGTGTGTTTTGTAGTGTGTGTGTGTGTGTGTTCGCGCGTGTGTGTGTGTGTGTGTTTGCGTGTGTGTTTGTGCGTGTGCGTGACGACATGCATGAAAAACGCCGACCACATCCACGTCCAGGCAGGACTCTTGAGTCGGTCCACTTTGAAAAAATTACAAATAAAACAAAAACGGACGCTTTTGGGGTGGGGAAAGCAAGAAAAAGGGGGGGGGAGAGAGAGAGAGAGAGAGAGAGAGAGAGAGAGAGAGAGAGAGGCCGGCGAAGAGGGGGGCTCTGAGGAGAACTGGTGTGGCTCCGAAGCAGGAAAAGGGAAACGAAAACTTCCACCATGGCCCCGTGTGGCTCTCTGGGCCCTACATGCTAAACACCGGTAGCCTAACCCCCCCCCCGCGATCGCCCCCCATCTTTGGTACCGGCCGAAACTGTCAACACCTTAAAGTGCCGATGTTTATTCAGCCTGTTGCTAGGCAGTGGGTGGCTTTGATGTGGGGTTGGTGGGGGGGGGGGGGGGGGGGGCAGCAGATGATGTGGGTTTCACCACTCTGATGCGATGCGGGGGGAACCGGGGGGGGCCCCCCTGGATGGATGGATGACTGACTGACTGGATGGATGGATGGGTAGAGAGAGGGAGGAGAGGGAGAGGGACGCCGTTTTGACGAGCAAGTGTCAAGGCGACGAGGAAGGGGAACGGGGGCGACACAAGCTCATACTTCAGACTTCAGACTACTACACACCCTAGTGTACATAGTGCGTAGAAAGCCCCGGGCAAAATGTGTATTCTTTATTTTGGAGCAGTTTATTAACACTAACGTACCACCGGCCGTATTGGAAACGCGTCGACGGCCGTCGTCGTAGTCATGTCAAGACCATTAAACATAGTGTGTCGATTTTATCGGAGTTCATTGTTTGGTTATGGGTCTACAGGGGTCAGACATGTGGAAACAATGGGACGATTCTATTGGTGACAGCGGTAGAATGCGCTTGGCGGCAGGACACCGGCCGTGGCTTGCGAAAAGACCTCCCAAGAAGTGACGCTTCAGTACCAAACCAAAAGGAACATCTTACTTTGGTTATTTCGGTTTCATAACAGCCTTATGGACGAGCCGCTCCAAAACAAACGCAGGAAAGACTCAAAACAGGGTATTTATACCCTACACGCTAGAAGCCTGCCTTAAAAAGCACCCTTTGTATTTGTTTTATTCGGTTGATGTCTTCTTTTTTCGGTTTTTCCAAAAATACTATACCGTCAGGAAACCTCATACTTTGCCCCCATGGCCGTAACAAGAGAACGACAGACTGGTACCGAACCAGCCACAAAGACCCTGGTGCTTTTTGGCTTTATGGGGCTACATCGGTGGCCCGCTCCCCCACCACGGGGAGACCACGGGTGGGTTCAGAGCTCCAGCCGTGTCCTTGGCTGCTATTCCTGGCCGCCGACACACACACACACACACACACACACACACACACACACACACACACACACACACACACACACACACACACACACACACACACACACACACACACACACACACACACACACACTGTGAGGTCTTGGACTGGGCACCCTCCAAAAAGCCGTCAATTTCGAAAGCACACCCATTGTGAAACACCTGATAATGGCCCTCTGTGGGAACACCCAGGGTTTGCTGGGAAAAAAGAAAACTTTAAAACCCCAGAGCGATGGAAATATCAAAAATAACTCATGGGAGGCGATGGCTACCTCGATTTTATCCGTCTTGGCGTCGCCCCAGTAGATCTTGCGCTCGTGGTAGTCCAGGGCCAGGCCGTTGGGCCAGCCCAGGGAGGTGTTGGCCATCACCAGCCGCTCCGTGCCGTCCAGGTCCGCACGCTCGATCTTGGGCACCTCGCCCCAGTCCGTCCAGTACATGTACCTACGGAGAGAGGAGCGGCAGGGCGGTTCAGACGTGGGAGACGGGCTGCATTCGTGCCGCACTTCCTCTCACCGGTGGCCACTCGAAGCTGGTTGACAATATCGCCTCACGCTCACCCCAGTCATGCACACGTTCACACACCGACGGCGGAGTCAGCCACGCAGGGCGACGGCCGGCTCGTCGGGAGCAGGCCGGGTGAGGGGCCCTCGCTCAGGGGACACCTCGACAACTCCACGGCTATGAGGAGCCGGGGATCGAACCAGCAACCTTCTGGTTCACTCCCCGGCTCCTCTATGGAGGAGCCGGGGATCGAACCAGCAACCTTCTGGTTACCAGCCAACCCGCTCTTACCTCCTGAGCCACATGCCCGCCAAAAGAAATAAATATTTATATGAAAAGCGACGATGATTCATAGACGCTTCAATCAGTGATTGGTGAGTACTAACGCTTTTAAACGCATGAGGGAGCGCTCCGTTTTATTACGGGACGGCACGCTATTTCCACTAAAACAAAACTAAACGGACCCCCTTGAATTGGAATGCAGAGCAGATGTGAAGGGCGGATTTTCCACGTAAAAATAAAGTAGTCTACGGAGATAAACTTCAGATTTGAATCTGGTTCCGTGAGAAACAAAGCAATGAAAAACATTACAACATAGTTACTTTTTGTGACGGCCGCAAACAACTTCCAACTTCTCAACAACATCCATTCATTCGCACATTCACACACACCCCGACGGCGGAGTCGCCCACACAGGGCGACGGCCGGCTGGTCGGGAGCAGTCAGGGCGAGAGGTGCCTGGCTCAGAGACACCTCGACACTCCACAGTTAGGAGGCGGCGGGGATCGCACCAGCAACCTTCCGGTTACCAGCCGACCCCTGCTCTACCTCCTGAGCTGGGGTTAGTCGCCCCTCTACCCCTCCTCTACCCCTCTACCCCCCCCCCCCCCCGCCAAGCCACTCACCCCGCGACGGGGTCCAGCACGATGGCGCGCGGCTCGTCGAGGTCCTCCGAGATGAGGATCTTCCGCATGGTGCCGTTGAGCCGCGTGACCTCGATGCGGTCCGTGCCCGTGTCCGTCCAGTACAGGTTGCGGGCGATCCAGTCCACGGCGATGCCGTCGGGGTGGTTGACCTGGGAGGTGACCACCAACTCGGCGTCGCTGCCGTCCAGCGCCGCCCGCCGGATGGCCTTCACCTCGTCGTCCGTCCAGTAGATGTGGCCGTCCACCGGGTCGTAGTCGATGGCGATGGCGTGCCGGATGTCGTCCGCCTGCAGGATGATGTCCGTGAAGTCGGGCGTGTCCAGGGAGATGCGCCGCAGGTCCGTGCGCCGCGCCAGCAGCAGCACCTGGGTGGGGCCTGCGGTGGGAGGGGGGAGGAGAGGGGGGGGGAGAGAGAGAGGGGGGAGAGTGGGTGGGGGGTGTCTGTTAGAGCCTGACCCATAGATGGGTTGGCCGATTTATCGGCTGATATTAGCCTATCACAGATATATCCGTATCAGCATATGTGTTTGCGAAATATGACATTTTTTGAAATTTATTAATGTGATCACCTCTTCATAAATCCTCTAACCAGAGCACCACACGCCCAACACTAACAGTGTTACAACATGTTCTGTGTGAAGGTGGGTAGCTCCTCCCCCTACAGGTCATTAGCTCCTCCCCATACAGGCCATTGGTTCCTTTAGCTCTGGGTTTTAAGGCGATGTTGCTGTCGCCTGAAGCATTGAGCGCAGCCAATCCCAAGGAGATGCTCTACCCCCAGGATAGCACGATATATATATATAGGATAAAGAAGAACGGCCAATATCTGTGATCTTGTACTCCCTAATATCAGAAGGGCTCTAGTGTCTGTGCAAGTATATAAGGGGGTTGGGAAAGAATATAAACGTGAAATCCACTATATTTGTGAAACTAGGAAGGCCGAACGTTGAGATTGAAAACGTAAGCTTACCAACTGACAACAGCTACGCCCTTATTGTCGTTGTTAACATTTAGGTGGAGCAGCCTCAAAGTAAGCGCCTGTGCTGTGCACCACGTTCACTTAAGTGCTGCAACTAACCCACCCACCCCCCCCGCCTCTCCCACACCCACCCACCCACCCACCCACCCAGCGTCTTTCTCCAGAAATCCTAATTGCGTGCGTGCGGAGGTCGCATGGTGACGGCGCACAAAGGCGCGGACAAATTAGCAACTTAGGCGGCGCTTTCAACTCCCCTCCTCGCATTGTACCCCCAGTGGGTGGGAACGGGAGGAGGAGGAGGGTGGTGGTGGTGGTGGTGGAGGTGGAGGCCTTTGGGGGTTTAAGGGATGGGAGCAGTGAAGGGGGTATACCCGACAATAGCCGAACTGTGAGGCCCCTGGGGACCAGACTCTGGGATGGGCCGTGCCTCTCGCCAGCAGTAGCCTTCGCTCCGAGGAGTGATGGCAGAAGTACGGCCAGGATGGGAGGGCCGGTAGGGGGTGGGGGGGTTTGAGTAAAATTGTAAATGTAAAACGACCAAACAAAAAGAAAAAGGAAAAAAACCTCCACCAGCCATCCTGAAAGAGTTAAAACCAGCCATTGAAAGGAGGCTATTGTCCAAAGGGTCATGTGATTGGTAACACACACACACACACACACACACACACACACACACACACACACACACACACACACACACACACACACACACACACACACACACACACACACACACACACACACACACACACACAGATTTGACTGGGGGGACTGAACCAAAAAAATGTAAATAAAAGAGTGGCGATGGGGTTAGAAAGGAGGAGGGGCTGGTTACGCAAGCCCCCACCCCCCCCCATTCAAATGGTTATGTTGTAGTTGCTATGGCGACCGGTCAGGTCAGCCTGCAGCACCTTCAGCTGCTGCGACCGCCTTGCGGTAACAGAGCGGGGGGGGGCGGCTCTGAATGCCTGCATGCGGCGCTCTCTGCATTCAGGCGGGCCGAGGGGGATCCGACCACACGGGCGGCCGAGCGACCCGGAGAACCTCACTAAACGTGTGCACGGAGAGGGGTCTTAAACACATCACAGCCCGCTCGAGTGGAAGAGCGGGTTGGGGGGAGTCTTAACCCTGCCCTGCTTAAACCCATCAAGGACGCCTTGGGATTCGAACCCAGAACTTTGCTTGGTTCTCAACTAGTATGGATTCAAGACGGCCTGGGGGGTGCTGCCGTTGCATTGGCCTCCATCAAGGAGTAGGTGAGAGAGTGAGAGAGTGAGTGAGCTAGTGAGTTAGCGGGAGCATGAGAGTGAGAGAGAGTCAGTAGAGTGAGTGAGTGAGTTGAGCGAGTGCGTATAGCGAGTGAGTGAGTGAGTTGAGCGAGAGAGTGAGAGTGAGCGAGCGAGTGCGACGGTGTGATCTCGGTACCGTCGCGGCAGGTCTTGCGGTCCTCCAGCAGCTGGACCCCGGTGGGACAGGCACAGCGGTAGAAGGGCGTGGCCGGGGACAGGAGACACAGGTGGGAGCAGCCTCCGTTCTTCAGCGAGCAGGGAGTGGGCACTGCAGGGGGGGGGGGGACCCAGGGGTAATGCATGGGATTAGAGACCACTGATCTAGCTACGAACCCCATTACTGGTTATTACTAGGGATGCACCGAAATGAAAATTCTTGGCCGAAACCGAAAACCGATTAAATTATTATGCCAATTATTAGTAGGCCTACCATTGCATTTATAGCTATGCCTGTGTACTAACCTCACTAAAATCAAGGCATTGCAATTCAAAGAATAAATCAATTACAATTATTAAAAGTATAAAAATATTTATTTAGCACTGAAAAAACAACACCTTTTTCCGTTTTGCACTTTGCAGACGGTCCCTGAGCTCGCGGATGATAGCCGACATCTCATAGAAGCTGTCAGCACTTTGCGGATATATGGAAATATGCCCACACCGCAGACATGTTGGCGCAGAGGCGCTTATCCAGACAAGCGTGTGCTGGCCGCAGTTTTTGTTTGCATCATCACAATTTCCTGTTTCGGCCGTGTTGTTTCGGTGATAAAAGTGTTTCGGCCGGAAATTTTCGGTGGCCGAAATTTCGGTGCATCCCTAATAAAAATATTTATTTAGCACTGAAAAAACAACAACACCTTTTTCCGTTTTGCACTTTGCAGACGGTCCCTAAGCTCGCGGATGATAGCCGACATCTCATAGAAGCTGTCGGCACTTTGCAGACGGTCCCTAAACTTGCGGCTGATTGCCGACAGCTCATAGAAGCTGTCTCATAGCGAGCCGTCGCTAAAGACGGCTCGTTTGGATGAAAACAAGGTTGTAGCTGATCTGTGGGTCTTTTTCAGATATATGGAAATATGCCCACACCGCAGACATGTTGGCGCAGAGGCGCTTATCCAGACAAGCGTGTGCTGGCCGCGGTTTTTGTTTGCGTCATCACAATTTCCTGTTTCGGCCGTGTTGTTTCGGTGATAAAAGTGTTTCGGCCGAAAGCCGAAAATGCGCTTTTGGGCCGAAAATTTTCAGTGGCCAAAATTTCGGTGCATCCCTAGTTATTACGCTACAAACAGATATGATAAGAGGGCATTTAGGAGCAGGTAGGGGTCAGGCAGACTGCAGACTTTGGGATTCAAACCCAGAACCTTGCCTCCTGGAGTTGAAACACCCTAACGGCTGGACAATCCTGTCCTTACTCACAATGCATTATATTCATTTACATGCATTCACGCACAAACAGAGCCTGAAGCTATGAGGTCTTGCCCAAAGGCACTACGACACCTCATGAAAACAAGTGAATGCACACACACAAACACACACACACACACACACTTATTCATGCTTGGTTGAGACATTTAGTCATGCTGCCCCACTGACTGAAATGTGTGCACAGGCGGAAAATTGCCGGTGTCAGAGGGTAACTGGTTCAGCCAGCTGGTTCCACTGGCTCCCTGTGCCATTCTCAGTGGTGTGCCATGTATTTTGTAGTTTGTTTTTTCTCGCTGTCATATGTCTGCCCACTGCGGGCTATCCTTGGAAGGGGCGATAGCCAAGCCTGTGGGTTCTCAGGGTCCAATATTAACTTTTATGTAACCCAGAGTTTTTTTTACCTGCCAAATGGTCAAATGTGTATGCGAGTGGCTGATGGCATGTGCTCATGTTTCCTTCTCAAGGGGTTTCCCTTTCCTGGCTGGGATTTGGGGGAGGGGTGGTTCTCCCCTTTGCCCTGCCTTAGCCCTTGGGGTCAGGGGGTGTGGCCTAATGTGGTCCAGTGAGGCCTTTGCGAGCGTGACTGACGTTAAGGACTACGCTAATAAACCTCACTATGTTTCATAAGAGGTGGAGGTTCTGACTTTGCCTTTTTTGACGTTGGCGCTAGTCATACGAAAAACATGACAACGATATTGACTTTTAGTGTGTACTAACAACGCACTAATGGTCGTTTAGCGGAAGCAATCATCCAAAGCGACTCAAACGCCAATTACCTTTGCGGAATTAAAACAGCAGGATCAGAAGCAACGCACCTCGATCAAGGACACCTACTGGTCGGCTGCTAACACAAGGGACTAGAACCTAGTACCTTTAAGGCTTAGCTATGGTTCCAGGTCGACACAATGCAAGGGGGTTACGGACCCGTTACGTCCTTGCGGACCCTCCTTGCGTCCACCGCAAGGGCCTGACGTGCGCCTCCAAAAAATCGTAACCTTGCAGCAAGGGCTGTGAATGGACCGCTCACTAAAACCAGGCGCAGACCTAAAACAGGTTCACGAATGTGTCGAAGCGTCTGCGTGGTCGTTGCGTTGCTCGTCAACGTGGAACCATAACTGAGCCTTTAGGCTGTGAGGTGAATTCCCTCGCCCGGACGCTCTCCCGCCCCATATACACATTCACCCGGCAGCTGGGACGAGGGAAGGGGGGAAACGACCACTTACTGGTGGGCTGCCTCCAGGCGCTGAAGACGTGGATGTCCATGGGGGAGAAGATGTCAGAGTGGATCTTGCGGCGGTCCTCGCCCGTCTGCTTGCGGCAGGCGTGGATGGAGTGGGTGTTCCAGTCCGTCCAGAAGAGGGTGTCCTCGTACAGGGTCAGGGCGAACGGGTGGGGGAGGTCTCCCTGGACGACCGCCTCCCTGCAGGGCGACGGGAGGGGTTAGCGAAACGATCACCAAAGGGGGTGGAAGAAGAATGAAACGCATGAACATGCTGTGATGGCCTCCATCACATGGTAGTTGAACACCCTAGGCACAACCCAATTTTTGCCCCTTAAAAACCAAACATCATTTAAAGGATTTAAAAGTCCTGCTGACCAAAGCAACAGGACTATTGGTTTGTTTAATGGGCTTTTGGGGACAGTAAAGACACATGAACCAAAAGGTATAGCCATTTATTTGGTTGTTTCGCTTATAACTTGGCAGAGATAGCGTCTGCTTTTGGCCATTTCAATGGCGGGTGTTAACAGTAAAACAAATGGCATCATATTGGCACTGAATGCATTCATGAAAGAAAATAATAATAATCTTCCACCACAGTAGAACCGAGATCCATCATCATGGAAGCCTACTTTGGATCACGTTTAGCGGGTAACCCAACATTATAAACCAACATCCTGCACACTGAACTGCACAACATTTGTGAACGGTTATTTGGAATATTGATGGCAAATGACATCACTTGGCATCAGTTTAGACTCTGGGGGTAAACTTTGACGTATAGCTACCATCAAATGGTCGATAAGTAACAAAACACTGATTCGATTTCACAGTGGAACCGGGATCGACCTATAGGTGGCGCCGAACTCACAAACGGCGCCTTAAGTGCAGTGCCTCTTTAACGTCGGTGCCCACTGTACCTTGAGGTGCCGTCCAGGTTGGAGCGGTGGATGAAGTTGAACTTGGCGTCGGCCCAGTAGAGCTTCTGCTGGCTGTAGTCCAGCGTGAGTCCGTTGGGCCAGTAGATCTCCTTCTCGATGATCATGGCGCGGTGGGTCCCGTCCATGCCCGCCCGCTCGATCTTCGGGACCTCCCCCCAGTCGGTCCAGTACATGTACCTGGGAGGCAGAAACGGAGGCGGAGAAACCATTAGAAACCAGTATTTCATTGATCTGTCGAATTCATGCCGTTCAGAAGCGGGTAGCACTAGTTTACTTTGGACATCGTTCTCAAGGATTCCTCTTAAGGGGGTTGCCGACATTGGGTATCGAACCCAGTCCCTTTTGGATGAGGATCTGACACCCCAGCCGCCCCGCCACTGAACCGAGTACGTGTCAAAGCTGTGGGGGAATCCCCAGGAAGGAGTATTCGACGCGATGCAGCCGTTTGACGTAAATCACAAAACAAGTCAAGCTTGCAGCCATCCCGCCTGGAGCTCCATGGGAAACGACACAATAAAAACAGCGAGGTGTCTGTTTGAACTGGTACGCTGCGGTGAGAGCCCGGCGCGAAACAAGGGATCCCGTCAACACATTCACCGCCGTAGGCGCCGAGGGAGCAGCAGAGTTCACTGGGCCTGGACTCTGGGGGCGCCCCATAGGATGAGCCTGTCAAGAGTCTGACGTACGACATCAGGCAGGAAGTCCTCCCCCCTGGCTTCCTGTCCGACCTGGCCTTGCCCGTGAGTGGAATGAAGCGGATGTGAATTAACTGCCGACGTGAACCAGAACGCAGTCACTCGTACGCAGTTCATACATCGATTTGTTGCGTACCTCTGATAGCTATAAGCACCACCAATGTTGAATGTGACAACTGTGCATCCACAGCAACGTTACAACGGGGACTAGAGATGCTATGGCCGTGCGTGGACCGTCTGTGAACATCACTGACGGTGCATCACTATGAACTACGACTATGAATTCTACTTCAGGGAGTCTTCTGCGGCAGAGAGGAGGGCCCGGTGAGGTCCTCTTACAGAAGGCCAGCAGTCCACGGTCTCCCAAGCATGGCAAGAATGACGAGAGACACTCAAGCAAGTGTCCGGGGAATCTGAAGTGCACAGCAGAAGGGGCACGGGTGCGTGGCAGTTAGGTGTTGAGGGCCGCAGCATACCACCCAACATTAACAATTTGTCTTCCTCACATAAACAAACAAAGTGCAAAGTCTTTGGAGTTGGATGGAAGAAAAGAAAAAACAAAGAAAAATATAAAACGGCAAGAGAAAAGAGTCTGGCCCCTTAGAAATATTCATGCATTTCGAGTCAGAAATGTTCTGGAAAACGACATCTGTTCTTGTTTTAGAAAAGGCTCGTTGTTTTTTTTATTATTTTATGTTAATACGAGTGTTGTTTTCTCCAACTTTCATGTGCAGGAACGTTCTGCTGGGGCAGAGAACTTTCCCAATCCAAACCGGATAGCGAGGTGAAAACTCTCACATGTGCGGAGGGAGGCAGGGAGGGAGGGAGGGAGGGAGGGAGGCAGGGAGGAACTGGTGAAAACACCTCTGGTTTTAACACATCCTGCCCTCTGCCGCACATCAGCACAACAAACCAGCCCGGGGGAGGGGGTCGCGGGGTGAGGAGGAAGACCGCTGTGAGGCTAATGGTCCTCCTTTGTTTCACCCTAATTGCTTTCACAGCTGGACGCCCTCCCCCCTCTACCACCTCTACACACAGTCCCCGCCCCCCCCCCCCCCCCGCCCGTAGATAAACATCCCAGCCGCGCCCCTCCCCCCCCCCCCCCCCCCCCGTCCCCAGAGAGCTGTCCAGCAGGAGAGAGTGAGCCCAGGTCCAGGGTTTAGGCCCGGATCCACTCTCCACATTCCAGACGGGGACCACAACACTCTCCAGACTCTCCAGGCCTGCGGGGAGACCTCTGCCAGAGCGAGCCCTCACAGCGGGGGGGGGAGGGGAGGGGTGGGGAGGGGAGCACAAACAAAAGCAAGGGCGACTGCCGGCGGGCCAAGGAGATCCAGATTGCCCCGCTGGTTTAAGACAAACAGATAACCTTGAAGTTCAGTGCGTTTCGTTAGCCGGCGTTAGGGCCCCACCGGGCCCGGTGCCAGCCTGAAGGGAGGGCCGGACCCGCAGTGGTCGTTTTGTATTAAGTTTCAATTCAAGTGATTACAGCCACACGATTACACCCTTTATCACGACTGTTACCTCCCTGCGCTCGGCCTCTTCTACCGGCTCGCACGAGGCCGCGCGTAGAAAGCTAGAGGAATGTCTCTGAGTGTACGCACGTTTAGGAACACATTAACACGAATGTTAAGATATAACAAGCTGGTAGCTTAGCCCTTATGACCAACAGACGACGAGGACTTATTTGACGGTTAGCCTGGACATGGATGCCAGGGGCAAACTCATAGATATATATATATACTGACTACATACGTCAGACGTGTGTTTGTGGTATTGATGGTACGAAAAAAAAAAAAGACAATATCGATCTTGTATTTTTGATTTATTTATTTTTTTACATCGGCCCCATGTCAGAAACCAACCCGCTTGGAGATTGCTTAAAAAGAAGCCGATTTAGAGTGAATTTGACTGGGAAAGGACCTCTGCCCCGTCGGACGTTCATTCATTCAGGTGGGCGGTTATTCCGCGGCAAGATGGCGGCGGCAGCGCAGCTCCGGCGATATCTAGTCAGTATATATCTATCTATGGGGCAAACTGACCAGCCTAGCCAGACACTAAAGACGACCTCGTCTGCCTCCTTGCCCTGGATTGCCTGTGGCCACCCATCTGTCCCGGTCCCACTGTGAACCTGAACAGCATGCATCAGTCAAAAGTTCAGGTCTGGAACTGGAACAGAGGAGCCCAGACTGGTTCCACTACGGAACACAAAGCTGGAAATAAACATCAGTATCCAAAACGGCCTGTCTCAGAGTGGGGTAACAAATAAATGATTCAGGATTTTAAAAACACACACACACACACACACACACACACACACACACACACACACACACACACACACACACACACACACACACACACACACACACACACACACACACACACACACACACACACACACACACACACACCCCTCTAGGAAGGAGACGGCCTCTGGTATACAACCCCAACACAATGTGCATGCGCCGTGATTTATAGTCAAGATGGCCGCCTTGACAAGATCTGTCAACCACTGACAACTGTATATTCGCCCGCAGCCTGTTGGCACGGCAACAGTCACAGCAGCTCAGCACCCCCCCCCCCCCCCCCCCCACCCCACCCACTACTACTGGATGTGGATGATCAACACAAGGGCCAACAGGGCCACCGCACGAGGGTCTTACACAATCATCTTCCATCGTCTGTATTTTTGACTGAATTAACATGTCTGCATTAAACGAGTCTGCAAAAAAAACAACAACGCAGACTTACATACTAGTGTATCGACCGTACGGGGCAGAGGTTTTGACAGGAAAACATGACTAGCGCCGGTGCGCCAGCGCCCCTGACACACCACTGTGGTTCACCAGAAACGCTGTTCTCCCTGTGGGCTCAATTAGCCATGCAGCAGGTGAACAGCTCACTGTACCGGGGCGGCTAGCTACACGAGATTTCATTTCTACACCGCACTGCTTCCACCAGGATCGATGCTGCTGCTGCTGCTGCTGCTGTAGCACTCGTGTCCAGAGGCACTTCCAGGCGAAAGTTTGAAAAGTTGAAACCGAGGAAGCTCCCGGTGGGATTGTGTAGAAATGCAGTGTGGAGGCGATGGTCTCTCAAATCAATTCTCCTTGTCCCCCCCCCCCCCCCCACCCACCCACCCACCCACCCACCCACCCCGACCCCTCTGCAAAACCACAACTCAAAACCCCGTCAAATGTGGTGGGACAAGTTCTGCTCAGGCCAAGGTAGCCACACTAGGTAGCCTAGGTAGCCCCCTGGAACAGAGCCGAGCTAACAAAGGGCTCGGGTGAAATCAAACAATGAAGAAGAACTGAGGGAAGAACATTCCCTCAAACTACTCCGTTTCCACAACAGGCATGTCTAGACACTTCCATGTTGTGACTGAGTGTGTGAGAGAGAGAGACAGTATGTGTGCGAGTGAGAGAGACAGCGCGTGTGTGTGTGTGTGAGAGAGAGACCGTGTGTGTGTGTGCGAGTGAGAGAAACAGTGTGTGTGGGCCAGTGTTTGTGTGCGCGCGTGTGTGTGAGAGAGACAGTGTGCGTGTGCCTGTGTGTGTGTGTGTGACTGTGTGCCCCCCCCCCCCACCTGGTGAGTCAGACAATAGCATCGTCGCGGCCCCAGCGGTTGCGTGCGATGCCGCCATTGGCACGCGTCACGGTGCAGGGTTATCATTAATGGATCCTACTGCCCCCCCCCCCCCCCCCAACCCACCCACAACCCCAGCGGTGCGATTCCCAGCACTCGGCTCATTGTTGAAACACCTGCAGGAGCGAGGGAGAGCGAGGGAGGAGAGCGCGACGGCGTTCCGACGGATTCCAGAGAGCGAGACGGAGCTGGGAGATCCTCCAGAGGGGATAGAAAAAGAAAAAAAAAAACCTTTTTTCTAAGCGCCGCCCCGAGCGATGCCGTGTTTGGACAGCTGAGGAGGACCGGCTACTACTTTGAAACCCGTCCAGAAGCCCATCAGCGTTTCTCTCTCACCCCCCGCCCCCCCCCTCCCTCGCCTCCCTCCCTTCGTCTTCCTTCACAGCACAAAAATGCACACACACACACTCTCGGGTGATAAGAGATGGATGCGGAATGCCGTGCCATTTTTGTTTTCATAAGTCCATTGGAGGTGAAAGAGGAAAGACCCGCCCGCCGGGTGACGCCGTCCAATAGGAGCGCAGGAGACAGCGGGGAGCTTAATGAATGCGAGGAGGGCCCGTGCCAGCCGACTGACACTCTGGATCTGGAGCACAATGCTTCCACCCTTCAGTCTCCCTCGGAGCCGCCCGCTATTTGGCCCCCGGGGGAGAGCATGGCAGCCCGCCAGGGACGGCTTGTGGAGTAGAAAGGCATATTATTGTTTTTGTTGTTGTTGTTGTTGGTGGCGGTGGTAGTGACGGTAACCGGGCAGTGGGTAAAGTTGGGCGAGGGCAGTAGCTCAGGAGGTGGAGCGGGTTGACTGATAACCGGAAGGTCGCCGGTTCGATCCCCGGCTCCTCCTAGCTCCTAGACCTAGAGTGTCGATGTGTCCCCGAGCGAGACGCCTCACCCTGACTGCTCCAGACGAGCTGGCTGTCGCCCTGCGGGGTTGACTCCGCCTTCGGTGTGTGAATGAATAGTTGTAAGTCGCCTTGGGTAAACGCGTCGGCGAAATCCCCTAAATGTGAACCTAAAGTTTGGGGTGTGCATCGCAATAAAAGGGGGTAGTGGTGGTGGAGGTTGGGTGGTGGTGGTGGTGGTGGTGGTTGGGGGATGAAGGTGTAGCTGTGGACAGGCCGGAGCCTGGATCACGTGCTTGGGGATGGTTATGTGCCTGCGTGCCGTGTATTAGTATTGCCTCAGTGCCAGACTCTGCTGGCACCAAACCGGATTCCTGTCATGCTAAACCGCATAGCGTGTTGTACCGCCGTGACCTTTTGATGCCTTGCTTTTTTTTTTTCCACCCTGGTTGTTATCAGCACTGGGATCTGTCTCAAGAGCTTCATTGTTCAAATGACCTAGGTTATAGCAACATGTTGCATAAAAATTTTATACTTTGATACTCACACTCGGACCCTCTCAAATACACTCATAAGAGGCTGCGTGTGAAAATGTTGACCGGTTAGTTTACACATTATGCAAGTTACAGGGTTTATTAACCCATTGCCGTGCATGTTAACGAGTCATACGCAAGTAATAACACAGGGGCATCATCTCCGTGTAGAACAGAAAGAAAAGGCGAAACAGGGACGGGTGAGGGGCCTTCTCTGCCCGTAAGTGGCCCTACAGGCACACAGGGTTTGTAGTGATTCTCCCTTTATAAACAATGAGCCGGGCCGTCCCAAAGAGGCCGGGCCCCTCCCTTAATCTAACAACACCGATACTCCGTCGCCGGCCCCTTTGTAGGTGCACCCAGTCCCGGGCTGCAGGAAAGGATTTTCCCACAGAAAAAAACAAAAAAAACACAAACTATCTGGCCCGGAGAACAAAGCCAGTCAAACAGACTTCTCTGATCAGTGAAAAGAGGGGGGGAGGGAGAAAAAAATGGCGGCACTCACCCCCCCCCGCCCCCCCTCCCTCCCTCCCTCCCTTCTCCGCCACAAGAGCAGTATTGTATTTGCTACCTGATGCATTAATCAGTCAACTTGAACCCCGTCCAGCACGGCGTTCCACAGTCAAATCGGCCACCATTATTCCCCCCCCACCCCCCTGAACTATACGATATAGACAGGGGTACATACACACAACAAGTGTGTGTGCGCTCGTGTGTGTGCGTGTGTGTGCGTGTGGTGTAAAGCCGTTTGTTTGCGTGCAGGGAGGCCAGGATGTAGCTGCGCACTTTACAGGGCTGGCATCAAACGAGCGGGCACATGTGGGAGCTAGACGACCGCAGGGGGGCCGGTTTAAAGACTCCCACCGCCCCCGCCCCCCCCCCACCCCCTCCAGCCATCCAAAATAGCCCTAACCTTCAGCCAGTGCACTGTGGTGTGGCTGACCCAAGGAACCAGGGCCCTGGCGATGGCTACGCGCTCTACGGTCGTTTCGTGATATTACTTCCATGTTTTGGACACAGACACGTCCGAGTATTCATTTGCGATACTCTTTTGTCGCTTTGCTACCGTCAGTAGCTACATGGTACCTAAACAAGACGACATGTGACTGATGAGACTAATGGACGGTGCGTATTGATATTATATCATTATATCAGATACGTTTTGATTCGATAATGAAACATGGCGACAGGCACAACCACATTAGAGGGTGATTAGAAGGAATGGGCCCGAGTTAATTTACCCAGCCGTTAGTTCTCCAGCTCTAGAGTCTCGGGGGCACGAGCGAGGTGGAGAACGCAAAGCGAGAAGGGCGTCGAGTGAACTCTGGGAAACAATACGTTGTACATGACCCAGGGGGGTGACTCTGAAATCACAATCCTTTCCCTCATTCCACTTTAAGAGCCCAAAAGAAACGAGAAAAAGCACACACACACACACACACACACACACACACACACACACACACACACACACCCCCCACACTAATACACAATGAACACTGTGCACTTATATCTGCCACGAATAAAGACAACAAAAAACAACACCCCAAAAAAAACAATAGGAAAAATCTAAACCAAAACAACCATATAAAAACAAAGCAAAAGAAACAGCTGGCAACTCAACAATAAGTCCTTTGTGGAGCACATGCATGAGATATGTCCGTCACACAAACAGGCGAGGGAGAGGGGGGCGGGGGCGGGGGGGGGTGGGTGAAACCCCAACGCTGGGCATGAACGTATGCAAGCAATTTGCCGTTTTATGCATAAATGAAAGTGGCCACTTCAAATAGCGGGGCATGCTAATGAAACAGCGGATGTGTTTAGATGTTTACACACACACGCACACACACACGGGGGGGGGGGGCGGGGGGGCTCTTCCACAAGGACAGATGAACGCATGGTGAGCTCTCTCTCTCTCTCTCTCTCTCTCTCTACACAATGATGTGATTACCACTGCTCATCCTCCCCCTGGGTGGACCTTCTGGTGGGTGGGTGGGGGGGAGAGACTGCGGTTTCCTCTCGCGTGCGCCTTTGCGTGCGATTAGGCCCGGACGGACCGTGTGGACGCCATCTGACCCCCCCCACCCCCGTGCCGACGCTGGCAGCGGTGGAACAGAGTTCAGGCCGACCCGGATGAAGGGATGGTTCATAGCGGGAACGGGGCTCACGGAGAAGTGACGTCGTGAACGGCCCCCAGGAAAACATCAGTGTGTCCCGAGGACGTCTGAGGCTTAACCCATCCATTCACTGCTCATTTACGTATATCATTATCTCACCTAGTGATGGTTAGTGCTCGGCACTTGATTCTATGAACATCCTTACTGTTCGCACAGTGATGTATTGCGGTTTCTCTTTCTTCTGCCTTATGTGTAGCCTGGTCCTACCAGACTCTCGTACTTCATTTCGTTTGCACAGAGAGTCGGGCCGCTCTCCATTGACAAACGTTAACTCACTTGAAGGCGGGTGTCTGTTGGAGTTTAAAAAACGTATTGGATCTGCCCAGTGCCACTCTGGATCTGCCATAACCAATCGTTAAGGTGTGGTCTTCTGACTACAACTCAACGAGCGCATGACCTCAACGTCATTGTTCTCAGCCACTCCCTCTGCTCGCTGATTGGACAGCAAAAAAAAATTGCTGCAGAAAACCCGTGAATATACCGCAAATCCAGACGTAGTACTGAAGGGAAATGAAAATTGAGTGGAAGTACGTAGGCGGGCAGGGCCAGGCTACCTTAGGTGCTTATTGTAGGTCGTTTTTGGATAAAAGCGTCTAGGGCTAAAAGCCCTAAATGTAAATTAACCAATAGATAAAAGCTAACAGATGGGGAGGAAATCGTGCCGGTGGAAGATCTGGCACAGACGCACCCAGAGAAAAGCACAAACTTCCAAGTGTGTTGGTGGATGTCTTAGGCATGTCGTTTGCAGGCGACCACAGAGTGGGACGTCACGTGCCACGGGTCGGAATCGATGGGAATCAGGTTCAATGTTACGAGAGCGACGTCACCGGGTCTCCAGAGGAGACACGGAGCGACGCGTTGAGAACGCACACCGCTGATTCCGTTGTGCGCGGCATCTGGTGTTTACAGCGGCTCCAACGTGAGGTAGGAAGAGGTTCTCATGAATAGATGGCCCCCCAGAGAGAGAGAGAGATTTAACTGTAGATATATTGGGAGGAAAGTGAACCTTTATTTTGGGAGGTGTTTCAACACACACACACACACACACACACACACACACACACACACACACACACACACACACACACACACACACACACACACACACACACACACACACACACACACACACACACAGACACAGACAGACAGAGAGAGAGAGAGAATATCCTGGCGATTTAAATAAAACTAATGAATACATTACTGGCCCTCTTTTATCTGGGCCCCGAGTAGATTTACATTCTAATCTATGCGTGTCTCTTTTCCATGTGGGGTTACTCCACACTGGGGATGGCTGTGGTTGAGGTTTCGTCAATGTTGCTGCTTAAATACGACGCGTTGAGCCGTATTTCTATCATTTCAAGTTACTAAAGAGAAATCGTTATTTCTCGAATAAATCAGTCGCCGTCGTCACCTTGGTCGATTACGACAAACTTTTATTCTTTAACAACAGTTGAAATCAATAAACCGTACATTAAAGTCCTTGAGCCTGATGAAAAAGTAGTGCCAGGCGATCAACAGGCACCTAAAACGGCTCACTGACACATAGGTCACCTTTTCAACGGACCTAACTTCTATTGAACACGCCGGTTAAGTTAGTGACCGTGTAAACACTGCCGTAGTAAGTATGTTCATCTGTAACCGCGTTCAGCTGTGCATGTATACGTACTGACTGTCATTCTCCCGCGTGCTACCAGGGAGAAGGATCTAGACGTTGCGCATGGTTTGGACCACTGAAACAGGGATGGCATGGCTCAAGTCTCAGGAAAAAAAAACTGACGTAAATGTATCTTCTGGATTTCCAGGAGTAGCACATTATTGTTATCCTCAGTCACGGTGGCTTGGTTAATAGGGGAAAACCACCACTGCCGTTGACGCTATGAAAACCTCATTAGTATATATACCGGCCAAGATCCAGCCAAGATCCATCATTTCCTTTACAATAAGACCACCACCACATTGCCAAAGTGGTGAGCAGTGAAAGACCGCATGATGGAGCAAACCTTTTGTAATTCACAGTTATTCATGTGCAACGTTTAACGTCCTTTAACCCCCAGCCTTAGTCACAACAAACCCCAAGTCAAAGTGTAACCCGCCCTCTGACCCACGTCCATCGCTAATGAACTCAAAAACCACTTCAGTTCACTTAGCCTCGATCGAAACACACAAACGGAAACCAGAGCTGCAGCTGTTGTCAAATGACTGTAAAACCGATCAAAGCAGGAACACAGCCTCAACCCCCAACCCCCCCCCCTTACTGCCTTACGAGGGCGAGCCAGAGAGAGAGAGAGAGAGTGATCTCCAACGGGGTCTATTGTGTGAGCCCCCCCCCGGTGCTTGGGACTGTATCGCGGACAGGCCCTGCCATGGAGGACCGTGTGTGCATGCACAGTCAACCATACACCAGGATCCCCTTACCTGTCCGGCCCTTTGTGCGCCCACCCCACTCATGTTACCCACTTTGGTCACCTGGTGAGCCCGCTCAGGCCCAGCCTGCTGGGCGTAACACAAGACCAGAGCCATAAAGGTAACGGGTTCAACGCACTCATCGTGTCATCGAGGGAAGCCACGGGTGAATGTTATTCTTATTCTACGAGTACGACACAACTAAATAAAACAGGCGTGGACATAAAAAAATACCAACCGACTATGTATTTTCATATCGTAAACGATGTCCACGCTTATTTAATTTGCTAGTGTTATCCTTCCCATAATAACTGCGTCGCGTGAATGTGGTCAATGAATTTAGCTTGAGGGAAACCGTTCAAATGATATCATGGCGCAAAATAGGGGTCCAAGCAAGCTCTGTACGGGAGATGGCGTTATGTCAATGTGCATCACGGTGAAGGTAAAGTGTCGTCTGTAGTCCATAGAATAACGCCTCCATCAGATGGAGGGTCTGGAGCTGAATCAGTGACTGAAACTGCCTTCACGATGGATTCAAACTGAACAACCCCCTGGTAGGTGGAACAATTGAGACACAAGACTTTGTGTAGGAAACGTTGTTATTCGCCCTTTTTTTGAAAAATGAAAAGGCCTGTGTGGTAACAACAACTCATCAGGTAGATGTCAGACAATACAATACACTTGAATGAATCAATCTGTAGGATAAGAGTCCTATCTGGGACCAGAGAACAGGCTAACATCCACCCCCAGCTGTGTGTTTGTTCTTTCCCTGTTCTCCTGATCAACTCTTCCCACTGGGGTCGGGTTCCATGTCGACCGGCCGTGAGGACAAGGGCTCTCTCCTCTTCACCCATTGGGGGAGCTGGGGCCCACCATGGAGGCCTGTTGTGTGGACTGGAAGCTCCCAGGAATATATTCCACACATTGTGGAAGTACTTACAAAAAACGTGCACATGGGTGTGAAACAGGATTAATGGGAGAATCGACAGACTAACAAGCCATCGTGTTTGTTTCTTTCAGAATGTAATGAAAGTGGAACGTAGATGGGAGGGTGGTTCACAAATGTACATTTTTTTTGGCACAAATTTGTTTATGGTCAAAGCTGTGAGGAAGAACGTTGAAGAATCGCGAATTGCAAACGAAAGCAATGATTTGACAGTCGCCCCAAAACAACCTGACCTTTAATGGCATACCTGTACCTGTGTCATTATTTTAGTGATGCATGACTGAGAGAGAGCCGGCCGAAATAATAGGAGCCACACGCAATATCCAAAACTCCCCCTGGCTTAGCGAGTGCGCAAAAAAGTAAACAAACAGGTTAAAGAAGTCGGACTGTGACGTCTGCGAAAAAAACACTTTCTCTGTTGCCACGGTGGCGTGGAACAAAATACCGACTCCTTTGCAGCCGCAGCACGGCCGGGGAGATGGCCACGACTGCCGATTCTCCGAAGTGAATGGATGAGGTAACCAGAGAGGCATTCTGGGGCTCGCATGTGAAAATAGTGGCAGCGACATGGTGAGATACGCTCGCCCTGCCTCGCTCTCTCACACACACACAAACAATCTTACGCTCTCCCTCTCAAATACAATCGCTGACTCCAGTGGCTATTAGGGCTGTCAAAATTGCTCAAAAACAGGACAAACTAATACAACGAGACATAACTACTTGTATAGGTAGTTTATTTAAGTTTAAACATATTTGACAACATATTACCTACACATAAATAAGTAAATTAACTAATGGCCAAGACCGCAGATCTCGCTCTCACTCGCTCTTTTTCTCTCTCTCTCGCTCCCCCTCACTCTCTGCACAGACTGGTTTAAATAAACAACAATAAACAAATGCTGAGTGCTGCTCAAGAGTTTTGTGCAAGCAATTTAAGGTCCCGACTCTTGTCCCAAATATGGCAGGCTTCATTCAGTGATTCAGTGATTCAGCCGCGGGTGTGTGTTTTTCCAAATTTGAATAATAATTTTCACCTTTGAATGTCTGTTTTTAAAAACTATTTGAATATATATATTAGAATTTAGAATAGTCGTTGACAGCCCTAGTGGCTATCAGCGTTTAGTGGGCCGCGACCCCCTTTCTAGCGCTGAAGAGGTTTGTGACCCCGGCTTGAACTTTAGTGTTTATCTGATTGCACACAAATTGTTTTTACCCAGTCAATATTTGCCCGGTGACGTCAATGTCCCGGTGAATGTAATCACATCACTCTTCGTCACACTTGGTGATGAGCAGTAGTTTTCTCGTGGCTATGAATCAATCGCCAGTCAGTTTGTGAATACAGGACGTCTGTGAGACATTAAAAAAAAATACAAATTGTTTGCTAAAAAGGATCATCACATTATATCAATCGATTAGGTCAGTAATCTCCTGAGACCTCATGAACGTATCAGGGGACCCCAAGTGGGTTCTCGACCCAAAGTTGGGACCCACTGACCAACTCGCTCGCACACACCGTCACTCTGACTCCCCTACTGCCTCTCTGATGTCCCTCCATCCAGGCAGCTGGGGAATGTTCTGTATCAGCTCAGGATAAAGACCTCTCACCCCCACCTCTCCATCCCCAGGAACAGCAAGGAGGAAAGAAACCTCCACACTGCCCCTATTGTTTGTTTTTACGGGGGAATTTGGTAGACACCGGTCACATATTTTGCAGAATGCTTTTTTTTTTTCCTTTCCTTCCTTTCCAACCATGCAACCCAATTCCAGGCTCAGATAGTCTCTGTAGCAAAGAAAGGTGAGTCCTCACAAAGCGTGTGTTTAGACCCACCCTCATATCTCCTGCTTCTCAGGTGAGTCCTCACAAAGCGTGTACAAGAACCCGTCCCCATCTCCACTGCCTCTCAGGTGAGTCCTCATGAAGACTGTTTTACGAAAAACCACATCTCCACTGAGCTCTCAAAAAGCATGGGTTTGGACCGTGCCCCTCTGCAGATGAGACCCTCACAAAGTGTGTGTTAGGTGGGCACTAAACCACGGAAGGTCATGGCATTCATAGTCGCCTTTCGGCTGTTTCAAAATTGGTGTGGAAGAGAAGTTCACGCACTCTCCGTGTGGAGCTTCATGATGTCAGAAGTGCGCGTCACACGACAAACCGAGGCAAGAAACATGTGCAAGGGCCAGGATGATCCTCAAACAAAAATTGGTTCTAGGAGAAGAACCAAATTTCCCTGCCCCTTCTCGCCTGCTCATCAGTCAGTCGTCACAAAGCATGTGTAAAGGTAGAGTTATGGTTGGATGTCGACGCAATGCAAGGGAGTTTACGGACCCATGTCGTCCTTGCGGACCCTCCTTGCGGACCCTCCTTGCGTCCACTGCAAGGGCCTGACGTGCGCCTCCCAACAATTGCACCCTTGCGTCAAGGTGACGCAGCAGCAAGGGCTGTGATTGGTCCACTAACATAAACCCAACGTAAACCCAACACAGAACCAAAACAGGTTCACGACTGCGTCAAAGCGACTGCGTGGTCATTGCGTTGCGTCAACGTCCAACCATAACTCTACCTTTAGGACCCAGCCCAGTCCTGCCTGCCTCTCAGGACTTCATAGATACACGACATACAGAATAAAACAGGCCCCACTCACCCTCGCTCTGGGTCCAGGGCTATCGCCCTCGGCTGGTCCAGCTCTTGCCAAAACAAAACTTTCCGTAAAGATCCATCGAGCTCGGCCACCTCGATGCGGTTGGTCTCCGAGTCCGTCCAGTAAAGTTTCCCTCCCAGCCAGTCGCACGCCAGGCCGTCGGGCGACGCCAGCCCGGACACCACCACCGTCTGGGCGCTGCTGTCCCCCGACTGGTTGAAGGCGGTGCACTTGATGGCCTCCTCGCTCACGTCGCTCCAGTAGATGAGGCCCTGGGCGTAGACGTAGTCCACGGCCGCCGCGTCCTCCAGCCCGCCCACCACCACCGTGGCGTTGGCCTTCCCGTGGGCCGCGTCCACCAGCCGGAGGTCCCGTCGGTTGGCGTACAGTAAGAGGGGCACGCCTGGGGGAGGAGAGGGGGGAGCACACATTGGATCAATAAAGCCAACCGCAGACCCAAGGGCACAGAGGAATTACATTCTGGCTGTTGCAACTCCATATAGTCCTTGGTTAGCTCTGTTTCTGGGAACCAGAATTCTCAGACTTTATGAAGTGGCGTTCTGCCCACACGCACACACACACACACAAAATGTGCAGGAAGTGAGAGTTGGTAGTTGTGGGGGGCGGCTAGGACGTGCGCTACCTCTACTGCTCCTTGGCTCGGTTCCTAACCTCAATTTGACACATCCAGCAACACATACCACGGGATCACTATCAGGGTCAGCCCCCATGGAGCTCCGTCCCCTCTGCACATACATGTCGGCTCTCCACGGGGGCATTTCCTTCTCCAAATATTTGGAGAAATCACAGAATCCCAGACCCACTCAATTATGCCGTGGGAGGAAGTACGGCGGGAACCTGACAAAACGGGTCCCTAATATGGGACCTCCTGTGTGGACATGTGTAAAAAAAAAAAAAAAAAAGTGACAATATATGCAACTTTTACTTTCAGGGCGGGTGAACTAGTGGTGAACTGCGTGTGAGGCTACAGGCTACAGCCGTTAACAGTCTCAGATACAGGAGGAGATGGAACAACTTATTTGGGAGTTCGTCTTAAAAGCGAGGACCGTGGACGGCGATAATAACGTATTCGTCATGAATGCCAACCAGTCAACCGAGGATTGTGTATCGTGATTTGTTGAGTGAATACTTATGCCTGCCCCAAGAAAGATCAGTAATACTTTCAGAAGTTGTGTGTAGAGCAAATGGATGGAAAATGTGTAGGATTGATGACTATGTATGTAGTGGTAAAATGAACCACAAAACAAATCAAAAAACTAAATGTGCACATGCATGCCCACATTGTTTACTTAAACACCCTCAAAGGGCTATTTAATTCAAAAGCCAAAAATAATCTTCCATCCCAAAATCAATACAGTGTGCTGTGGCAGCAAGTAATATTACATTTGGGGTTATATTATTATTAATTATTAGACTGCAATGCACACATTTCATTTTCATTTGATTGGGGGAGGGTCTTCTCCCCCCAGAGAATAAGTACCTTTCTATCCGTCTATCTTGTTTAACCTTGATGAATTAGCTTCGCAAACTAAACTTAGGAAGAGTAAAACTTGAGGTTAAGGAAACAATAGATGTCTTGCATGTTCCATATAAAACACACTCAAACATCTTAACTTGGAAGCAGAAACACATGCAGAGCAGTCTGAATCAGTCTTTCATATAACAACGAACAAGCTCGCACAAACCACATAAAAAAAAGTGTTAATACGCACCACTACACTCTTTCTGTTTGAAAGACATGTTTTTCTCATTTAGGGAAGAAAGCTTATTAAAACAAGGTGAGCCATGTGTTGGGGTGGTAGTATGGAACAAAATCTCTCAGCGTCGGTTAATAGTGGAATTTATTAATGTTGCACTGTGTTTGAAAGTACATCAGTCAAGCCCATTACTAGATGGCAACAGATGCTGGACTCTTAATAGATGATGCTTGGAAGAAGTGGTCAAGCATTCATTGGCCCCTGTGCTTAAAGTCACCTTTGCAATTGGCATCACACCTCGAGTCACCCAGATAACCACAACATGCAATTTACTACTACTACATAACTAATGCTGGTCTATATAGTGTAACACAGGTAGCTTAGGTGGTGCATGGCTTGGTTTGTGAATGGTAGATCAAAGCAGCGAGAAAAGGGGGGAGACAATTTCGAGCCCTTTGGTCTAGACACAGCTATCCAAATAAATACAGCTTGGGTAGGTAACGTTAGCGGCTTGGTTTGCCCGGCCATGCAAATACTGGGGATTAAGTCAACGAAGACAATACAGTTGTTGAAAACATTACTTATAAAACAAGGCAAAATAGTCATTTTAATAGTCCTTATAGTCAGAGCTCGGTTCACCATTCACCCAAGTTGCGCACAGTCCCCTGCAACCTTTATTAGTTTGGAGTCCAACATTCCCTCCTCTGGATGAAAGGAAAGTGATGCCACTGGACATCCACAATACGAAGGGCTGGACTCTCTCCGACGTGGTTTTACCCACTAAAACACGATATACGTGGACTGGGATAGAACACAGAGCCGGGGGAGCAGGGCTGTGCGCAGAGCCGACTCGGCTACGTTAGCTCGCTGCTAATAAAAACCTCCAAGCCTCCAACGGGCCCGCTCCGGTTATAAGTCAACGCGAAGCCCTGAAACCCGTTTCAAAAGGACGATACACACCTATACACAGACGACATTCAACACTGTACACAAGACCATGAACCCGGCGCAGCATTATGGTAAAAAGGAAGACGGACTCACCTCGTATCAACAAACAAAAACTACACAACAACAGAGTGGTCCGCAGCACGGCACCCATCTTTCTCCTTCGTCTCGGCCCCGCCGCCGCCTCGCTTTCTCTCCTCAACGCAGGCTTCTCATCGCTGCCTTCCCCCTTTTTTCCCTTCTCGCACAATCCTTATCCTCCCCCCAAACCCCAGCCTCAACCTCAGTACAAAAAACCGCTTTGGATCCGATATAAGGTGCGTTAAAGGAAGGTCTGGTCCATGTTGGCCTCGGGTCGGGGTGGGTTGGTGGCGCTGCCTCGGCGGCTCCGGTTCTTCTTACACATTGTCCTGCAGGAGCGATACGTCTCCTTCCGCTGGGAGGAAAAAATGCCAACCCTCCCCCTATACTTTTTTTTTTCGCTCCAACCTCTATCGCCTGAACACTCAGACGTGATCCATTGTTGTAGTGGATCTCGCTGCGCTCTCAAGGCAGGATACTTTTGGAGATGAATGCGTAAACTCTCCCCCTACCCACCCAACCAGACTAGTATATTTGTAGGTGCAACTTAGTAGTAAACATGAAGATTAATACAGGATGGCTCTGTTTAGTTCTGCAGGATCTGTTTGTCTACTGCCAAGAAACACATTCCTTTGGCTCTATTTCTTGTATTGTGAGAATTTACTAACCACCAACCCTGGTTATTCCCTGTGATTATTTAGTATTCCGGACAATGACTGGATCCAGAGTCATTCCTGAATTCAGAATAGGGGATGATTTTATTTAAAGTGATTCTTAGAGAAAGTTCTGTACGTTCGTTTTCACCTCATAGGCGAAATGATTTAGATCATTTCGTAAATCATGATAATATATTTGATGACTATATGTTGTATGTCTAGAAATGGGATTTTACCATTGCAATGTGTTATTATTTATTTATTTTTACACCATACAACATTGAAAAAATACATAATCCTGTACTACTGTAGTTTTGTGGATAATAAGACATAATAACAAACATGATGACAAAATTGTTTATTCAAAAGTCACATTATATTTCCTATAGAACAAAACACCAAATTCCAAAGCTAAAATGTAAATCAGCACTTCACAAAACAAGACCAAACTGTTACCTTACACATAATCTTACGATTTCAGAAATGAATGCAAAATAAGTGCCAACAACTTAGAATGTGTGCAACTTAATGCCTTATAAATTAGGCTCAAACTGTCTATAAGTGGCCTTCTGCATGCCAATAGTATCAACATCAGAAGCAGTTTGCAGTGTACCGGCCGCCCCCTCGCGGTCTCCTGAAATGTTATTATGTTAAATGTTATTTACCGATAGGCGTCTCCAATCACACCCCAACATGTGACACTCTGTACATTCACTTATACGCTGACATACATTAAAAAGTTACCTAGGAAAATAGTGTGGCCAGTGTTCTCTTAGCTTTTTTTTTTCATTATTATTTTTTTTACTATTTATAAAGAAGCAAGTCATATCAAAAACGCTGGATACAATTAGTGCATCGGATTCAAGGAATTGCATCCATTATTAAAATGTCATACACATTTAGAACAAGTGATGTGCGGACAAAATACAAAATAATGCTATGAAATATGTGTTATTAAGATCATATAAGAAAGGACTATTAGATTAAGAAACAACCACAAGCTTGTGTGACTATGGTACAAAGCGAGTGAAATAAATTAAAAGAAACATGCATGTGTGCACCTTATACAAACCGGGTGGAACCCCAGTGCAAAGGATTTCAAATTGAAAAGAGTCTTGTAGTAATTGGTTGTCTGTGATCCCGTGTGCCTCTAGAACTTGGCTAGAATTCGGAGGCTTCCTGAGTGTTTTTTAGGGGGGGGGGGGGTACAAAATATTGCTGTTCATTATCTGCATTCCAAAGCCATAGACTGTGTTTCATTGTCGTTAAAGGAACACCAAGCGGCTGTGATGATCGGTTGCTTCCAACGTCCAACGGTTCTTGATTCTTGCATCTTAAAACAGCTGCTGACATCTAGTGGCGAATGTGTGCAGTGGAGCCTCGCTTTACCCGCGTCCTTACAGTGAATATGGAAATAGCCGAGGGAAGAAGGCTCCCGCGTTATGTCCCTACAAACCAATCGTACGCATAGACTTGAGTTGGCACTGGTTATAGCATAAGAAAATATCTCAATCATCGAAATCCTCCACATCACTTGGTGCTCCTTCAAACACGGTGATAAATGATAATTTCAATAAATGCAAAACCATGTGCTATCTTGAAATGAAACATATTCATTAATAATAGTAAGACTCAGCGAAGAAAACAAAAAAGAGCGTTGCATGTGTCTTCCACTGCCCACAATGGGCCGTCTCAGCTTTAGTCTGTCAAACACAACGCGACAGCCCAACTGTGTGTTCCTTCTCTCCGTGTGGCCGTGGTGGTGAACTAAAGGTGGTGCCGTGGGTGGTGGTGGTGGTTGTGGTGGTGGTGGTGGTGGTGCAGGCCAGGCCGGGCCGGATGGGCCTGCGTCTCTCTACACCTCGTAGTGCAGGTCGTTGAGCTCCAGGCGGGTGTAGTGTCGGCGGTCGAACGACTCCATGGCTTTGCGGCCTCCGATGGCGAGGGCCATGGTGAGCACGGCCAGCCCCAGCACCATCAGCACCACCAGCCCGCTCTTGAGCGCTCCGTGTGACGTGGCGCCGTTTTTCCTCACGCCCTCACCCTCTGGAACGACCCCCCCCGGCCCGTCCGGTTTCTTCAGCGCGCGGTCCGACTGGACATCACCCTCGGCAACGATGAACACGCCGGCCACCGTGGAGGTCTGGACGTCCTCCGGCTCCGTGTGTCTGGGGGCGGCCGTGGTCGTGGTCGTCGTGGGAACTGCGGTGGTGGTGGTGGTGGACGTAGCCCTTGTGGTGGTGGTGGTGGTGGTGGTGGACGTAGCCCTTGTGGTGGTGGTGGTGGTTGGTGTCGTTGTTCTGGCGATCTGGGGAGTTCTGGGTTTTTGGGCGGGTTCTGGGGCAGGGGCCGCGGGGGTCGTGGTGGTGGTCGGGACCGGCTCGGGGGCCGCCATGGTGGTGGTGGTGGTGGTGGGGGTAGGGGTTGGGTCAACGGCCACCGGATGCGGTCTGAGTTTCTTTGCGTTTTTGTTGAGCTTTTTGGTGGGTTTGTTTGGCTTCCTGGCGGCAGTGGTGGTGGTGGTGGTTGGAGGAGACGTAGCGGCCGTGGAGGGGGGCGTAACTCGCAGCGTGGTCGTCGCGGCCGTCGTCACAGGGGGCAGTTCTTCGATGACGGGCAGTTCCTCGGCGGGCATCGTGGCCATGATGAGGACGGGCGTTTCTGGCGCCGTCGTGGATGGCAGCTCCCGGATGATAGGGACTGTGGCTGGTGGTGCTGCGGTGGTGGTGGTGGTGGTGGTGGTGGTGGTGGGTTGGGTGGTGGTGGTCGTGGTTGTGGTCGGGAGCGTTGTTGTTGTTGTTGTTGTTGTTGTGGTGGTTGTGGTAGGGGCTAGTGTCGTTGTGGTGGTGGTGGTGGTGGGGGCTGTGGTGGTGGTGGTGGTTGTGGTGGGAGGGAGCGTGGTGGTGGTCGTTGCTGCTAAGGTGGTGCGTTGCGTTGTGGTGGTAGGTTCCGTGACGGTGGTGGTTGGTGGGGGTTGCGTGGTGGTGGTGGTGGTGGTGGCGTTGGTGGTGGGTGGGGGTTGTGTTGTGGTGGTGGTGGTGGTGGCGGTGGTGGTCGTCACTGGTACCGTCGTAGTGGTGGAATGGAGAACCCCTAAAGGAAACGGACAAACGATCACAACAGTAGTACTATAGTAACAGTACTATTGACTTCATGTTATCAGTGATGACTACCAAGCCATGGTTAGATGGGAGAAAATGTGACATTTGGTTATTTTTACTGACTACTAATCTGTTATTTCTTTATAACTTTGACCTTTGTTTGTGCTTGTTTCATGTTACCATGATTGTTTACCATTTGGCACAACCCATCCTCACTATCCATGGAAGGAGGGATCCCTCTGCGGTGTTCCGTCTCAATGTTTATTTTCTGGATTTGGGGACTATCTCCTCACACTTTAGAGGGCATGGGGGTGAGGGGGTATAATGTGGGCCTATGAAGACCTTTGAGACTATAACTGGGCAAGGGCAAGGGCTACAGAAATATTAGCTGTACTTGAAAGAAGTATTTATTAGAACAGCTCAGCTATTCTTTATTTTATCTTGAATGTATAAAAACCACCAAGGAGAGAGTCAAGAGTCAATTTCCATATTAGAAATGATGTAGATACAGAGAGCGAGAAAACAGCCATGAACGGTGCCGGTGTTACCTTTAAATATATCGTAGGTGTTGACGCCTTCCACAGCCATCATGAGCGGACAGTCCTGCTCCGTGTCACAGTGGAACAGGAGGCAGTTGTCAGAAGCGGCCGGTTTCCTGGCCTTAAAGACGGCCATGTTGCACTTGGCTCCTGCGAGGAGGACGGGAACAGGGAGCGGACGGGGAGGTCAGACGTTGGACCGTTACAGGGAAGGTCAGGGAAGGTCAGGGAATGTCAGGGAACGTCGGTCTTCCTTGCTAAATATGTTCCGAATAGCTCGATATCATCATCACAACAACAACAACAAAACAATATTCTACAAACATTTGAATAACAGGATTAATAATAGTATTTTGATCACTATTACTAAATGCTCATTATTATGCGCAGCAATGTCGTCATGGATACGCCTACGGTTCTCAAGTCAATTCTCTACGGGAATAAAATTGTTTACTCAGATTCTAAATTTGAGTTAGAGTTTTACAAGCTTGTTGTTTACCGGCCCCCTGGTGCCACTACCATATACGGACAGTCACGCACAGGGTCTTTTATGGTCATCAAATACCAAATTTGGCTACCAACAAGCTAACGACTACGTCCTGTGTCAACGTGCCATATATATATGGGCGGTCCGTCTATTATTGTTACCTGGCGCCACTTCCTCTGAGCAACAGGCCAGGATGCAGTCGCGGTCAGTTTGGACGATGCGAGAGTCGATGACGGTGCCGGGCCGGCTGGAGGCCAGGCGCACGTTGACCGTGGCCTTCCTGTGCTGCCGCGAGAAGCACGTCTCCGGCTCCAGGCCCGAGACCGACACCAGGCTGGCGGAGAGCATCACCATCGCCATGGCGACCCCGGTTAGCGTGGGTATCCTCATCACGGTTGCCATGGTCACCGAGTGAACCATTTATTCCGGACCGGATCTGTCCTGTCTCTCTTTTAGGGTCGGTGATGTAAGCTCGGCGAAGTCGAAGGCAATCCAGGAACAACTCGTACGGTTTCTGTGGGAGAGAGTGAATTGTAAATATTACCTGTTTTACCAAATGTTATCCTTTTCTTCTTATTGCACCGTGGGTCGGGATAAGTGCATTTTTGATTCCTCTGTATGTCTGGCACATATTTTGGAATTGACAATAAAGCTGACTTTGACTTTGGAGGAGGTGTACATTATGTCCGACACAAAATACAACTCAATATCTGGATCTACCAAAACAGAATAATGAATAACATATAATCCTGTGATAAAGTTGCTTCATCAGAGATATATATATAATATACCGTTTGGTATATTTATATACCGATACCAGTAGCGTACTGATATACCAGTATACTATACCAGTAACAGCAATGCTATAGTCCATATTTAGTGTGCCTGACATCAAAACTACCTTACCACCAGGCAATGTTAAAAGACAACTCTTTGATCAATATGGTTACTTTTAAGGTTAGGGTAACCATCCTTGTAATTCTTGCGATTGGGTGTGCTCCCAATTACACAAACACAGCATAACCTGCTGTACATAATACATAGCATAAACACATTACACCGTTTATCGGGCCTGTACATGTCTCTATCGGCCTAGCATGCTGACTTGACTTGCTGATTTGTGCTGGAACTCATTAACCATTTCTCCCTGTAGTTGCCAAACTCTGTCCTGTCAGCCTCTCGGAAGAAGAGAGCCTTTAAAATGACTAGGCTACCGCTGTGCATAATGAGACGTCTAAGAAAAGGATGTTATGCAACGCTTCTGTCAGGGTTCACAGGTGGAGATAATTGTGTCACTTTGATCAAAACTCTAAAGTATGTAAAAATGTACAAGTTATTTTTTGCCAATGGGAACAGCTCAGGGGTGAAATAGGAGACGAGTGTTGGAAGAAAGACAACATCCACTAAGAAGAAGAAAGACAATCCAGAGCCTTGATCTAAAAAAAATAAAAAGGGGGCTATTTTCTGCTACTTCCAGAAAGACACTGTCAAACGCTGTCATCACTTATCAGTCTACAATCCCTGACAAACTCAAACACCAACTGACAGCTCACCAACTCAGTCCAACACTCAAATCGGCACTGCCTTTAAAACATCTACATACATGTTATCCTATCTAATTTAAATGTAATCACATTGATAGTCCTACTGTACTTACCAGCAGCCAGTGAGTGTGAACGGGTCCCCATAAGATGCTCAGATCTGGCCAGTGGGTCCACAGTCCAACCAACACACCCCTTCAGAGCAGCACTTCGACCCCGGTGTCTCCTGTGTGGGACATATAGCACACGCTGTTATCTTTGCACTAAACTGCTGCCAGCCAGCGGTATCTGCCTTATCACATTGCCATCAGTGCCTGTAATGTTGTTACAATGGAGGGCACGTCGTAAATCAACAGGATTAGTTATCTGCATCTGTAGCCTATGAGGATAGTGCTAAACAATCCACAGAAAAACACAGGCTACCGATACGCGTAGGACGCCACATAGAGGCTATTATTCGCGAATCGGTGGTGTAGGCTATCGATGCGAAAAGCGATGCTCAAAATAAGACGACGGCTGGTAGACTCAGTGTAGCCGGAGGCCTCGGCGACACACACAAATGGTGTTTGGCGAGACACTCAATCCTACCAAGAGACACCCAGCGATGCAATTCTGTGTTTGGTGGTCTTTGCATCGGCCTACATGTGCAACCTGTAAATGATCCAGACCTCTCGCCACCATGTAAGCCTGATACCCCGGGTAGGTCGGTGGGTAAAAGATGGAGAAACAAACGATCTCACTTGTGAGGCACTCACACAATGCAAAAGCATGCTGTAATGTATTATAGCACCCATGCACGTACTTAGCCCGTAATCTTGGAGGACGAATGGACCTCGGCGCAGCATCCGAAGAGCACACACTCAGACACCGGTCTTCGGCTCCACAAACTGGTTTCACAAGCTGCTCCACAGCGCTTATGTCATAGCGACCCTGCTCCGTTCCGAGAGGTACCCGTTACCCGTTGGAGGACTTGTACAGCATCTTGTCGATCGCTACATCCAAAGACTTCTCCAGAAGCAGCTTTGTACACAGGGCTACGTAGTGTGGGCACTGCGTGCCTTCAGATCTCAGTAAACATTCTCCCGTTTGACTTCATCCACCATAGTAGGAATAATAACCCGAGTCCCGTCCGTGTCGGATCCCTAGTCTAAAAACGATTGCTTTACTGTTTCTTAAGTAATCTATTTAGATATCTTAGAGTTGGTGCGTGTGGGATGCGAGAGATGCTCTCCTCCGACTCTGACCCATTTTAGTCTTTGTCCTCTGAGCGACTGGTAGGGGGGAGGGATGCGCGCAGGTTTCGAGCCCAAACAACGCAGACTGGGATTCGGAATTGCCGATGACTCGAAGGTGACAATGTACAGACAAAACCAGTTGAAAAACACAGTGGTCACCTCCCACCTCCAAAAATACACTATAAAAACTGTCATGGCTTTAATGGCGCATTTCACAAGCAGACATCAATAATTAAAGGACATGAACAATACATTTGATAAACTGAACCATAATGACATGTGTACTTTTATATAATATGCTACTAGGCTATATAAACCATTTCAACTTCCCTAAGTTGACTAGATTTTCTATGTTTTCCTGCAACATAATATTTTTTGATAGGGTAACAAAGAAAAAAAAATTCATTAGAGACCCCCCCCCTCCAAATGCAACAGTCATTTTGGTTTAAAAACATGCTCATCAAGATCCATGTCATCTATACAACTTTACTTGAGTATTCAGAATTTTCAAACTTGTTTTCCATGAGGCTTATTGCCAGTATAACCCAGACATTGAACTGTCCATCCATGCATCCAAAATATGCTTGAATAAAATGCAGAAGCATTCAGGCAGGCAGCACTTTCCCAACATTTATCATGTCAGAATTCTCATTCCAGATCAATCAATGCAGCAATGGTACAGGTGGCAAACTGGCCCTACACTGTGACTGAATCATGTCCCTGTTCAGTGTGTTCATCATTCACATCCACCGCCTCTTCATCGAAGGCCGAACGCCAGACGTTTAACTGCTGAGGAACCAACAGTAGGGGCCACTTGGAGCTCTTCTCCTTCTGTCTTTACTCCATGTCCTGCATCACAACGTCCGCTGGGGCCGCGGCGGCGGGGCCCTTCCCCTTGCGGTTCCTCCTCTTCCTCGCCTTCTTGGTGGTGGCCGGGCTCGGAGCCACGGCGGGGGTGGTGTCTGGGTCCTGAGACTTTGGGGCTGCGGACGGAGCCACTATCAAGAGAAAAGCGGAACATGTACAACGTTATGTATTTATACACGCATCTATATGTAGTCATTTTTTTGGCAGGTTGGTTGTGACCTTTCACAACAAACGCATGCTATTTTGGAGCATAGCATTGTTTGGGTCAGTCTATTATTTTTAATGTCATTTATTATTTTACATGGTGCCGGGCATTTACATTTGATTGTAATATAGCTGTTACAGTAGCAGTAGCAGATTTTGTGAAGGGATTTGATGTCTTATTATAATTATTACAAAATGATTTGTACTCTAGGGTGTATTTTTATGATCAATGCACCAATCGGTTCCTAGCCCATCACTTTGGGCATTAGCAACCATATTTGATTAATTAATATGTAATAATTATTAATGTATGGTAACTGGGCCAGATTTCCCTTCAGCAGGTCAACAAATAGCAAGCAAGGGGTTTGATTCCCAACAAGGGCAAATTAGTATCTTATTTTTCTAAAGCTTCTAGGTTAGATCTCCAAAGTTCATCTTTCGGTATCATGAAGCAAGATGCCTAACCGCTACCTTCTCTGTAATGATGCATCTAAAATAATTGTACTTTGAAACAAAAGCATCTGCTAATATGATCGAATAGGAAAAAGCTGATTCAAGTCATTTGAGACGCTTCTCGAAAAGCTTCAGTTCACAGGTAAATCTTTGTTGTTTTATTTTATTCCTAAGTGTCTGTGCCTGGTCTATAATTACCGTCCATGCTTGACTTCTCCCTCTCCATGTGACCCAGCTGTTTGAGGAGCTTGTGCTTCTTCTTCCCAGACAGAGTGATGTTGGCCCTCTTGCTGGTGCTGAACACAAGACAAAGAAATAGAATCAAAAGACAGCACAGCATGAAAAAAACAAAAAACACTGCACCATGAAACAGGATATCAGAGAAGATAAGTCAGTGTTTCCCATACATAGACCAATGTGTGGCGCAGCGCCACAGATTCAACAACGAGCGCCACAAATTGATTCCGCTTTTCTTAGCTCGATTTATTTAAGTTTAACTCCGCCAGCCCGTAATCACCCCCCCCCCCCCAATATAAGCAGTGGCGGTTTTAGGCACGGGCGAAAAATGAGATACGAGAAAAAAAATGATCTGCGCATTTTCTATTATCGATAATACCCACCCCCCAATTACACAATTAAAAAAACAACCAAATGTAAGGAATGTAGCCTGAAGCCATGTATTCCCATGCATCTGACTCAAACACATGCATATCTGTTCCAGTAACGTATATGCTTTTTTTGGGCAACATAAATACTTCATGAATGGATATCAACAAGACCGAGTTGTCTGTTACTGGAAGGGCTGTCAGACACAATAGATGCTGTAATCACGTGCAATCCGTGGACGAATCTCCCTCCTGAACCACGATGCTGAAAACATTACTTGAAGTGGGTAGTTGTAGTTGCATGCACAGCCAAGAAAACTAGTAGGCCTAGCCAAGTTACTAACTGGGTTATTCAAACAGTCAACTCTACATGATTAGACGATGTTGACAATTATACGTCCAATAAAGACACAATCCAATTTCATCTTATACACCGATTGTTTCATTTGGTAAAACATCAAAAGTTTGTTATTTTTCTTTTCCCCAGACCTTTGCGATCTTCACTCCCTAATAAAAACCACGCAGGGCGACAGCCAGCTCGTCAGGAGCAATTAGGGTGAGGCGTCTTGCTCAGGGACACCACGACACTCAGCTAGGAGGAGCCGGGGATCGAACCAGCAACCTTGCGGTTACCAGCCAACCCGCTCTACCTCCTGAGTACAGTACTCACTTTCTCTTCCTCAGGTGATGGATGGTCGTGAGCCCAGCGTCGATGATGGCCCCAGTGATCTGGTGCCGCTGCCGCTTCTGCTTTCCCTGAACCCTGCGGCGCTTGAAGACATTCCTCCCCAGCTCCTGTCCAGCAGAAATGGTAGAATTGAATAAACAACTTTGTGCAGCAACCAAAAACCTAACACGTCACCGCAACAATGTTTACATTCTGTTATCGTAAAGTAGTCTACCAAGATGGTTCACGTTATTTCTCAATGAGAACAGAAGGTGTCTGATCTGGTATTGATGGTGTGACGCCATTTTTGTAGTTCTAATGCATTTACAGTAAGAATACTTGACTAGTTGAGGAGCTCCTTAGGAACGAGACTGAGTGAATGATACAAATAACAGCGCGAAAAACAATGTCGTATAAACATAAAGGATCAGTTGTATTAACTTAAAGTAGAGTAGGTTGCTATCGCAAACACTTGTGCTACAAAGTAGCCAGATGGTGCTAGCTACTTCATGTGCAAAACACGGTTTCATTGTGACTACAGGACATCGCGGACTTAAATCAATACTGTGAAGTTATTATTGAAGCATTGCTCGCGTTTACTTTTCATCTCATGACGGATAATCGGGTTTTCTTACTGTTTTGGGCCTGTTGATCTTTCCCCCTGGAGTGCTACCCATGCTTGCGTTGCGCTGTTCACGTGGAGAATGAAAACTTCCGGATTGCATTCTACTTCCCTGCGCCTATTGGCTGCAGAGGTCTGACGCATGGCTGGGTACCATCTTCTGCTGGAGCATCTTCGCGTCTGTTGTCTCCATCAAGCGGTTCTCAAACATCTGTCATCATTAGCTTTGTAATATGGATTAGATGAATAAAACCACAGTTAAAAAAGAATAATTGAAAAGGTTTAAGCAAGCTTTGTAAACCCAAACATTGTGATTATATAAACAAATGAATACAATGAAAAGTAGAACGCTTATCAGTCTCAATGTCTGTCCTTACCGTGAAGTATGAAAGCTTCACACATTTGGCCAGGTCAACCTTGCATAATGTGTCTCCACCTAGATAAATCACACACACACACACACACACACACACACACACACACACACACACACACACACACACACACACACACACACACACACACACACACACACACACACACACACACGGAAGGTGGAGGTGAGGGTGGAGTGTGTGTCTGAGAAACGAACTAGTTGGGGTGTGTGGCACAGTAATTCCAAAACAGTAGGATGACACGACAGTTGGTCGGTTTCTCTCTCTCTCTCTCTCTCTCTCTCTCTCTCTCTCTCTCTCTCTCTCTCTCTCTCTCTCTCTCTCTCTCTCTCTCTCTCTCTCTCTCTCTCTACTCTCCCTAACTGTATGGACAATTTATTTCCACCAGGGGGAGCACTTATCCCTTTTTAATCATAGCCCAATGTATTCTTCTGTCTTGAAGGGAGCTATTAAATGATCCCTTTCCCAGATGTATTTACCACTGAAACCTCGTGGGTTTAACATTGACAGTGTGACAAAACAATACACTTAAATGTAAAAACAAATATGCATGGTGGACCACTGTGCCGTAAAGGCTACAGGTAGGCTATTCATAATCATAACATCCCAACATATTGCTTTGGTTTGTTAAGTTGAAGCGTGCTGCATCTCACCATCACCAACCAACACTTCATCTTAAATGCTGTTGCTTCGACTGTTGAACAATCTTAGTCACACTCTGCCAGCCTCACGCCAAGCCAAACCTGTCATGTTGCAGAGCCCGCTGGAGGAAAACGCTTTGAGGGTTCTGGAGGAAGCCAAAGCATTCGTCACGCCACATTCTTCTGCCTAGAAACTGTTGATCATTTGTAATTGAATTTTGGACGGACTGCACGATGAAGAATGGCAATTTGTTGTCACGTGTTCCTCTATCGAGTGGAAAGTTGTAATTTATGTGCAGTCTGTGAATCTGTATGTGCCATGATATAAATGACCTTGAAATGATGAAGAGGTATTCTCCTGGTGGATGTCAGACATTTATTCTTTGCTGATTATTTTTCTTGTATAGCATTTTGATCTCTCATAGCCTAGTTCAGTGGTGGAGTCTTTCCATGGAACCGTTGAATAATAACGTTATGTCACATGAAATATGATATATATATATATATATTATACATATATATAATATATGTATAATATATATATATACAAATATCAGCACACTTATTCAATGTATTTTAATATACCAGATTCATTTGAGACTAGTGTAGCACATTTTGCTTACAGAACAGATGGAGTACCATTTATAATGTGATTTAAGGAGATGGGAAACCTAATTACTAATCAATACATAATTTGACCTTCTGAGGAACTGCGTCTATTCTGGTCTTTACATTTTCTGTTCAAAACCCCTTGAGGATGTTTGGATGACAAACCAGTAGGCCACTGGTGTGTGGTTCCTGTACTCTATGCTGACACCTACTGCTGCAGTTGAACATCACATTTCCAGAGTGGTACGGCTGAGGAGTACATGGGGACAACGACCACACACACCTGATACATTCACGCATTATTTATCCCTGACTTTGAATTGAGTTAAAGTAGTTGCATGTATAATATTTTAAACCATTATGAAAATATATTTGTGTCCTGGATGTTGGGTGTTGTTTTGCTGTTTTCACCTGGTAATGAAAAAAACAGCATATTGCTGTGAATCCAAGTTATTTTAAGAACAGAATTTAATACGACTGTATTGGACATACAGTCTATCCTGAATGGGTGATGGAAAAGAATATATGAGTTCCTTCCCACCGAATGTAATGCTGCTGAAGTGCCCTTTTGCCAGGCATCAAACCTAGGACCTCTGCTAGCTGTTCATTGCCCCCTTTATTCACATGCATTACATCAGAAAATAGAGTAATAGAGTATTTGACTACCAGCCAAAAGGTTGTGGGTTCAAAACCTCAATGTCTGTAGTGTCTGTGGTCATGCAGACAAGCAAGATCCCCACCCACAATCTACCCATTAATCATATGCACCTAAACCTCCATGGGATAGGTCTTGATATAGTTATAATCTCCAGTCTTAATTATGATCATTGTTATGTGTGTGACTTGTATGTAATTGTGTAATTTTTTTGAATGATTGATGTGTGATTTGCTGCTACTTGCCCTCTTCTGCTGCCCCACAGGGACCACAATGGAAATAAGCCTTTGGGCTTTTTTGTTTCATCCCTGACTATGTACGTATGTATTGTAATGTATGACACAGAGTGCTGTTTCATATTTTATATATTTATCAAATAAAATCAATCAATCAATGTGTGAGTGGACATGCCACGCCCCTACACTGGATGGGACCTGCAGCGGTCCACAGCCATGAAGTGGTTCTGGATACAGGGGTTCTTGTGTTTTCTGAACGGGAATAGGTGCAGTTTATTCAAATCGGCTGCATCTTTATCAATGGACGCATGGGGACACTCACACATACACACACAGCCGGGGCAGAGTACTGGCAAAATGTTTTAATTGGTTCATTATAGAGTGTTGTCTCAGTGCAGGGGCCAAACAACATCAACATCAAGCAGTTATGTGTTCAGTTTATGTACAGAGTGAACGCTGGCGAGTCGAAGGACACGAAAGGTTTTCCAAGGAAATTAAAAAACAAAACGGGATTAAAAAAAACGACATTTGACCTCAGTGAGAGGGGCGTGGTCCGCATCGAAGGTAAATGATACCTACAGTTTCTCTAAACAGCAGCGACAGGAACAGAAACACAAAGCCAATAGTCCAAAACACAAAAGACACCGACGATTGAAATCCCAAACGGAAACGATAGTAACACACATCGACCGTTGTTAATTCTTCATTTCAAAATTGACCACAAAAAGAAAAGCCACTTAACAAAACATACTGGTTTATATTTTTTTATATTTATATATCTAAAGTGCATTATGGTACAAAAATATAGAAGGTCAGCAGCACCTTGATACAATTTACAAAATAAATACACAATTCAGACGAAAATAAATTACCGCAAATCATTTTAAACTGGTATAGTCAAAACAAAAAGAAAAAATTGCAAGGATTCACAAAGATTCAAATCTGTTGTCCTCACAGATCATCAAATAATGTTTAATCATATTTTTATTTAATATATTGTCATCATTGTCACTATCCGGCTGTATTAGAATATATACAGACAATAAATATGTTCCTATTACTTTCCTAAACAATCACAATTACAGAAGACTGTAACATGAGTTTATAGGTGTCCACGTTAACTTTCTGCAGGATTCTGAAAGGAAAGAAGTGAGAAAAGAGTTCAGTTAGTTTATGATTTTCTTCACTTTCTTGTGTTCAGAATAATTAACACTCAGTGAGATAGTCTCAAAGTCAAAGCTAAGGAAGAACTTCCGACATTTATTCAGGCTTAAGTGTTTTTTAACATTTTTGTAAGTGTGGGTCTGTTTGTGTGTGTGTGTGGGTGTGGTGTGTCTGTTTGCGCGTAGTGCGCATGTGTGTGCCTTTGTTTGATGTGCGTCGACACAAATATCCCAAACATTTTATGAGCCGGGCGCTGAGTCAGACGACAGCCATTTGCACAGGTGTTTGTAATCACATCAAAGAGAGACACCTCGCTACGCAAACAGGCCTCAACATCAAACAGCCCCGAATTTATCTGAATGGAAACAAGAGCCGGCAGGCAATGGGAAATGTGTGTGTGCCTTGAATCTGTTTATGTGTCTAAGCGAGTTGCTAGTTTACAGAGTGTGTGTGTGTGTGTGTGTCTTTGAGAGACTTTGTGTGGGAATGCTGGGAGTTTGTGCCGTGTCTGTGTGTGTGTGAATACAGGTGTGTACACGTGTATGTGTCCGTGCATGTGTCCATGCATGTGTGTGCGGGTGCATGTGTGTGTGTGGTGTGTGTGTGTGTGTGTGCGTGCATGTGCATGTGTGTGTCCACATGTGTGTGCATTGTGTGCGTGCGTGTGTGAGAGCCAAAGCTGTCACGGTCACACCAGGCGTCTCACCTTTGTCAGAAGCTGACAGTGTTATCTCTGGGTGGGAGTGGGGGGGTGGGGGGGTGGAGGGGCGGGTTGGGGGGTGGGGGGGGGGGGGGGGGGGGGGCTGGGGGGGGGGGAGAGGATGCAGCCCTAGTGGCCCGCCCTCGGTAGACCCCAGAGAGGCCTCCACCCCAGGTGGTACCCGCTCCCGGCCTCGTCCCGGGCCAGCCACCGCAGCGAGCGCGCCCGCCTCTTCCTCTTCTCGCCCTCGCGCCGCTTCCCCGACCGGCCCTTCTTCTTCTTCTTGCCCGTGGCGCTGCGGTCCTTGTAGGCCTGGGACTTGTTGGTCTCCTGGGGCAGGTTGGTGCCCCCGCCCAGCTCCTCCTCCTCCTCCAGGCGGAAGCTGATGGGCAGGTTCTTGGTGCCTCCGGGGGGCTTGGAGTGCAGCGTGCTCCCGGTGGTGCTCAGGTTGATGGTGGTCGCCAGGCCCGGCAGCACCACGCCCACTCCTCCTCCTCCTCCTCCTCTCCTCCTCCGCCGACTCCAACTCCGCCCACGCCCACGCCGACGGACGCGGCACTGCCTACGCCCACGCCGACAGCGCCACCGCCTGCAGCACCTCCACCGCCGCTGCTACTGCTGCCGCCTACGCTGCTGCCACCGCTGGTCACGGCGGGCCGCACCGGCAGCTCGCGGATGGCGGCCGTGTGAACCTCGTGCAGCAGCTCCTGAAGCCACATGCGCCGCTTGAAGTCCTGCAGCGTGCGGCCTTTGTCGTGCATGAGCTGAGCGTGAGTCACCGAGCGCTTCCTGTGAGGGAAACACAGAAGCACAGAAAGGGCGGTCGAAAGGTTAGGGCGTTTAATGTGGACGATTTTTGTGCTACAATCCCTTTTCAAGTTTTTTCAAAGGTTCAATTGTTGAACGTACAGAAGCAGTTATGTTAATTGGCCAGCAGAGGTCAGTGTAAAACAAGCAAATGAGTGCGCCGTTTCACACGCTTCCCACACGCTATACCAGGGCAAAAGCAGGCGTCACAATTGAGTTGAAGCACAAAATGAATGCAGGCTTTATGTCTTCCTTTTGTTGTTGTTATGGCATCCGAGACATGGCGATGTCTTCCTGTTTCGACGATTACAGTAATAGTATCCTGGCGACCGCCCGCAGTCCTCTCGTCTTCCCTTCTGCCCTGTCACTCCCGGTTGTCGTTGACAACACTGCTTTCATTGTGCACTAGTCCCGTTTTTTCTCTCTCTCTCTCCCTTATTTAAAATATTTTTCTGCTCCTGGATCCATGCAATGAACTCATGGGCTATCATCATAACATGATTAATAGAGCCAGGGGACTGAAGCCTTTTCCAGGCTTGTTAAAGTGATACACGAGAGCCTACCTTGCCAAAGGGGTTCAGATGAGTTTTCCCTCTCTTTTCGGAAAAATGGCCGCCCCCATCACCTCCCCCCCCCCCCCCCCCCCCCACCCACCCCCAAAACGATAGTCCATTAACTATGACCGCCTATCACTGGGCCATTTGTGTAGTGGACTACAGTGCGGGGGAGCGGCCCTCATATCCTAAGGGCTGTCAGTTTTCATTAAAATCCACTAACGCCCGCTCCATTCCTCGCGGCGAGAGAGTTACCGTAGGTGTTAAGTTTTTGATATTTTTTTTGCACCCGCCGCCAAGTACTTGTGTGTTCCCACAGCGAACGAAGACGACTTTGGTAGCGCCTGCCACTTACTCTTGACTTTTCTATTTGACTTTCTTTCCTCTTCCTAAAACAAAAACAAACCAACGCCACTATACATTGCGCCCCCACACCACCGCCACCACCACCCTCCACCACCACCAACCCCACCATCTCGTCTTCACCCGTCAGTCCTGTAATGTTGACAAAGAAGGACTTCATGGAAGACCCCTGGAGTACTCAATTGCTGCTCCTCCATTTGACTGCTCCTCGATTTGACTGCTCCTGCCAGGATTCACCTGTGACCTGTTATCGTTTCAGGTGCTGTGCGTGCGTGCGTGTGTGTGTGTGTGTCTGTGTGAGAGAACGCCAACAGGGCTTCTCATGCCTCGCTCTTTGCTTTGCCCCGGTGTCCCGTTACCCAGGCCCAAATTCTAACGAAAACACGAGAGAGAGAGAGAGAGAGAGAGAGGCCGAGAGCGAGCGAAGGGGCGGGAAAAGAACAATGTGTAGAGTTCGGTGGTAGCTTCGGCGGCGTGGGAACGGCGGAGATAGCGCTGGTCTCGGTGGCATTAGCGCCGGACTGTAGCGCTATCTCAGGTGTCTTGAACACATAAACCAAGCAAAGCCCCGACGAAGACGTTGCGTATGCGTGCGATGAGCTAGCTAGCTAGCTAATGTGGGGCTGGACGCGCTAACCAAACAAACGCGCGCACACAAACAAACTGATCTTAGTGTCTGATCGCTTTGATCTCGAGTGGCGGTGTGTGGTGGGGAAATCTTCTGGCGGGGATTTCGGGGGTATTGGGTGATTTTTTGTCAGTGAAATAAACTGTCAGCGCACACACAATGAGCCGAGAACTGAACACAAACTCCAGGCTCAGGTGTTTTCACCCCCAAAAACTTGACACCCCAACAAGGTTACATAATCCACCCATTCCCAAATAATGAGTTCCTCCCAAACACAATAGTCCACAGCCATAAGTTGGAGAGTAGTTGCTTACAACGCATTCGCATATTTCCCATAAGCCCCCCCAAAAAAAGACAAAATCACAAACATCAGTCACGCACACAGGACGTCGCGCCGTAGAATCAGCCTTTCTTCCGAGGTCCGACAATAACTGTGACGACGTCAAAGAGAAACTCCCCCCCCCCCCCCCCCCCCCCAACCAATCAGAGCGCTTCCTTCCGCTTCCTTCTCCTCAAACACACCGGCCGTTGACTGTGTTCCGGAGAGACCTGCGTCGTTGCTCATGGGGCCGGAGCCGTGCTCCCAGTCCCAACCGACACCGTGGGTCCTTTACAGCCGGGTGGGATTCTATCTTTTTTACTCCGTCTGCCAGCTGATTGAAGCTCTGTGGCTCGGGGGCTGTGGCCCGCAGTCAAACCAAACATCGGCCTCGCCTCCCTACCGCTCCGGTGGCCCGTCGCCAGACTGTATTGATTGCTCACATTTCTCTTCGCCGTTCCCGTGCCTTTGGGGGCTGGGGGGGGGGGGGTGGGGGGGTCGGGGGGGTGGGGGGGTCGGGTGGGCAGGCGGGGAGTGGCGGGGTGTCTTTGATGTGTGCGTCAGAGGACAGGA
>NC_140292.1:1251362-1273186 GCF_964030765.1 Micromesistius poutassou
TATCAAAACAGCTGCCGGCACGTCCCACAAATGAACACATTTTCCGTGCTATTAGAGGCAAGCCGTTCGCTCGCCCACCGAGCGCGGCCACTCGTGTGTGTACATGAACAGAGCCAACTTCTGAACCCCCCCCCCCTCAAACGTATCCCAATCTTGTTTTTTATAAACACAGTACTTTATTTATTTCATTCGTTTGTTATTCATAAGGATTCCCCACCCACACTCCTGCACTGTCTTAAGAGTGTGTGAACCGTATTCATTGAAAAAGCATGCTTTGTGGGGACCGTGCGATGTCCCCACAATGTTGTATACTATTTGAGTCATGTGTGTTTTCCACAAGCGGGGACGTCGTTAATCACACAACAGCAGGCAGGTAAACAAACACATCAGTAAAGCCAGAGTCTTCTCACGGGGACGAGGACTTACATTCTGTTGCTCAGGGCGTCAATGGGCCGTCCGTAGTGAGGCACCGGCGAACAGAGCAGGAACAGCGAGAAGCACCATTGTTGTAGAGCTCTCCTGGAGCAGAACATCTTGGGACCAGGTTTCTGTAGCGAGAGGAGGGGGGGTGGGGGGGGGGGAAAGGTCAGACAGGTCAGCGACGGTGACTCAAACGGACCGACCTTCCACACTCGACGTTGGCGTCTGAGAGCCTTGTGTGTGTGTGTCAACCTACATGGTGGTGGTGGTGAAAAAGCGTTTGAGAGAAAAAACATTTTAACTTCTCGCTTCTCTTTTTGAGAAGAAGAAAAAAATGCTAACCCAAACAGGCTCCTGTTATTCCTGGCCGGTATCTCCCTACACACTGTGTAAGTGTTTGTTTGAGCTTCAGTTGAAATGATTAGCATACCCAGCTTCATGCTATTACCCAGCAGACAGACGCAGTCATGCCAACATAGACGGAGAGACCACAGCCTTAATTGAACTCAAACCAATCCAACATGTTTCGGGGGAATACACAAATTCCATGGAGCCCAATTTGCCACAACAAAAGCCAACAGAAAACCAAACCGGCCATGTGAGAAAACAGCCTGAACTTACTTTCCCAGGCAGATGGGTCTGTCATGCAAATGACAAGACACAAAAAAAAGTATGAAGACTGAAGAAGTTGTTTTTTCTTCTATCCAGTGTTATTAGTGTCCTGGCTCTTAAGAAATAACACGGGCAAAGGGAAAAAGAATAAAATATCCAAAAGTTGTTCTTTCTTGTTCTCGACTTGTCTTCAGTCCGTTCAACTGAACTTCATCTCTCTTCTCCTCCTTCAATAATGTCCCAAAGTGAACTCAAAAACCACGAAAACAAACCCCAAAACGCCAACGATCCTGAGAAGAATGAAGCAAAAAGAAAAAAAAAAGACGAATAAAGAACAAAAAACGTTTAAAAAAAAAGGCGGTTGGAGTTGGAGGTTGAGGTTCGGGTCTGAGGCGAGCGGCACAGCGATGGTCCTCGTCTCCCAGACCAGGTGTGCGTTCGGCGGCTTCTTGTCCTGTTCTGAAGAGGAGGAGGAGGAGGAGACGAAGGTTCTTTGGAAGTTCTCTGAGTAGCTGGGAGGCTGACCTCCTCCGTCACACACACACACACACACACACACACACACATACACACACACACACCAGGGCTGCTACAGCAACTGGTTGAGTGGGAGCGGCCCGGGAAGATCAACCACTGGCGCTGATGGGAAAGTTTGCTGCATGCTGTCTGAGTTTGTGTATGTGCGTGTGTCTGTGTGTGTGTGTGTGTGCATTATGTATGAGTGTGTGTGTTTGAGACAGAGAGAGTGTGTGTGTGTGTATGTGTATGCATGTGTGTAGATACATGTGTGTGCACAAGTGTGTGTGTGTGTGTGTGAGATAGAGAGAGAGAGAGAGAGAGAGAGAGAGAGAGAGAGAGAGAGAGAGTGTGTGTGTGTGTGCCATGTGTGCTATGTGTGTGTGTGCTAGAGGAGGAGGGCTTATCGTGAGGGGCAGGGCCCTTAGGATGCCTCTGTCCCCCCACCTCCTGCTTTGTGAGAAGCTCTCTCCTATGTGTGTGTGTGTGTGTGTGTGTGTGTGTGTGTGTGTGTCTATGTGCTTGCGTGTGCGTGCTAAGCACCGTTGCTGGCTCCTCTTTAGCAGTAAGAGGACTACGTGAGAGAGACAGAGGCTGTTGTGTTTTTTTCTTCTCATTCTTTTCCTAAAGAAGGGACGTATAAGTTTGGCAGGTAGGTGGCGCCCAAGCAACAGTGTAAGTGTAAGCCTGACTGATTGCAAACCCTTGGAGTTGTGAGTGTGTGTTCACGTGTCTGTGTGTGTGTGTGTGTGTGTGTGCGTGCGTTAAATATTCCCATCCTCCGGGTGCGACTGCTGACACCCCAACAAAAACGCCTTCGGGTGATAAGTAGAAGCATTCTTTACACTCCAAAGCGGTGCTGGGGTGAAGCGTGCAGAACCACTTTAAGATACATCGCAGAGCGCTAAGACGCAAGGATTTAAACAAAACGGCATTTAATAGACCAACCTTTCCGAAGAAAAAAAAAAAATCGTACTTTATCAAAAGCGATTATTTAATAGGTGCCCTCGTGTTTTATGATGACCTGGGGGCCGGCTTTGGCGAGCGCAGTCAGAGGGTTTTCCACTTGGCACCGAAACAGGCCAGTGGTGCGTCACTCCACGTCCTGGCGTGCGGTGACGCGCCGTGACGCGCGGGGCGCCCCCGTCAGACAGAGTGACGTACTGTGGGCCATTGTTGGGCTTTAAGTGTCAGCTGTAAACGGGTCTCTGGTGCTCCCCCTCGCCTTTCAGCGGCGCGTGTCGACACATCAGCAACAGCCCTCGTGAGTCGCCGGCGGGTTCGTAACGTTCTCCGGCACTCTCTTTAGCCTGACTTGTCGGGCCGGTTGTTGCCGGCGGTGGCCGCGGCCAATGGGAAAGACGAGAGTCTCTCCCGACGTGTACGTACAGACCCCCGCATGCTAGGCTCTGTCGAAAAACATAGGTGGTGCTTTTGGCCTGTGATCAGTCATAATCTGCAGATGAAACGACGGGGATCAGTTCAACTTGAAGTAAGCAATTCGGTGCCAGGCTGTTGTGTGTGAGTTTGCTGTCCAATATGAAAAAAAACATGCGTCTTGGTCGATCAAGATGTGTTGAATCATTGAATCGTCGTCCTACTGAATGACCTATGATGTGGTATAAAAGCCCCCCCCGCTTTCCACCCACAACTGATTTCATAGCTGATAACTCAGATAGATACGGAGGACGACCCCCATCGCGTGAATCCAGTGATCTCGCTCCGTTCGTGTGCCGAACGGTGCGGGCCCCCCGCGGGACCGAGGCCCCCGCAGCTGGAATGCATTGCTGATGTTTCAGCCCGTCCATCAGAGCGCCGGAGCCCGCACCACAACGACGTGACTGACTTACTGCAAATGTTAACAGTGGGAAACACACGGCAGGACCTCGCTCTCTGCGACTGGACCCCGTTAAAAACAGAGAAAAAAAAAAACCTCGGGTCGACGTTTGTTTTGGGGCGAGTTTGAAGGGGAAAATCGAGCAGAAGGCAGCAATAAACCTCATTCAATAGATCGGCTTACTGCTGAGTCCTCCGTGGCTCGGCCAATGGAAGCTCTCAGAGACCAAGCCGCGGTGGTATTAGCGCTACCGAGGAGCCAAATCGCTCTAATCGTATTGATCAGACTTCCCTTCTGGCCGTGTTCGCCTGATGCGATACATGAAGACAGATTTCCTTTTTATTCGATGCCTTCTTTCTTTTCCCCTTGTGATCGTTCCTTCTCGTGATAGATGATCTGAGCGCCTTGTCGCTGCTCGCAAGAGGAGGACGAACGAAAGGTCAAAGGTCGGCCCAGACGACTGCCTCCGAAACAAGCGTTCCAAGGCCGTGTAAATGTGTTCCCTAACGGCGTCCAGCGTTTGTGAAAGGGGGACGACAAAGTCTGCCATGAAAGGAAATCCTATATGCGTACATAACTCGCGCTCCTGCGCGGATGTAGATATTTATCGGGTCTTCCCCGCGTTTGTGACTCACCGCCGGTCGCCCGAGCCAAATACATTCAAACTATGTTTTCAATTTAACCAATTACACTTTTTTTCCCTCCCCCTTCCCATACCTCCTGGCACGGCGACTTCCAGAGTTCTCATGGCATGTCCTTTATTATGTCCCATAATAGTGGCTTGCCACTTAAAGGTTACTTAAAGACACACACAATGGACGCATTCTTCTTCTGCCTCTCGCTAAGTGGGTGAATGACTCGTGGTGGTGGTGGTGGTGCAGGTTGGCGTCCACATCTGGGGGCCTGAGGTGGAGGATCTGAGGGGGCCGTAAACCTGTACGGGGGAAACCCTGCAAGTGGCTCGTATTAGCGTTGAGACCGCCCTAGCCATGTCCTCCGGGCTGGAGTTTGGATGTTTTAAAAGCGGAGAGAAAAAAAAAACAAGAAAACCTCTCTCAAAAGATTCCACTGTGTGTGGGATGCTACTCACTTTACCTGGGCGTAAACAGGTAAAAAAAAAAAGAAAAAAAAGAAGACGAGGCAGCAGAAGTAGAAGAAGAAGTTTAAGAAAAAATAAAAGTAAAAAAAATCAGTCTTTCCTGGCAGCCAAACGCCACACGGGTCCGGAGCCAGGAAAGCTGTTTTAGATTCACAGAAAATTGCCGCGTCTTGGCAGAGCGCAGCACACACAAAACAAAAAGTCTGCTTTAATCTGCCGGCTTCATCTTCGCTCTCCCCTCCTCTCCCACCTTCTCTCCCTTACCTCTGAAAACAATTCCCCCTCACAAAGGCTAGCACTGTTACCTCCACCCCCCCCCCCCCTTCCCTTACCCTCCCCTTACCCTAAGTGCTAATTCTACCACCCGGTAAGGTCGTCCCTGGAGGGGGTAACTCCCCCGGTAAGACTCTGATCTCAGTGCGCCCGGGCTCCGTGTTCATTCTACATGAATAACACGTAACACACCAGTCGCTGCCGGGCGACTCTGACCGTAAAACATTAACAGACCTGAACCCTTATGGTGCGTCAATGCTACGGCGGTGGAGCGCGGCAACTCCCCCAGAAAAAAAAGTTATTAAAAAAAGTAATCTTAAATTGTCGTCGTCGGATTTTTGTTTTTTTTCCCCTTTCCTGCCTTTTTTTTTTTTTTTTCTCGCACCGCATAGAAGCGTCGCCATGGCGACCCAGTGAAACATCAACCAATTAAAGGAATGATACGTTAAGCAGAGGGATCAGTGTTGAAGTGACGGGGAGAGTGAGAGGGACACCGAGACGGGGACCGGGGTGGGGTGGGTTCGGATGATGGATGGGGCGGGGGGGGGATTGCTCTACGCTGGAGTCTGGATGAGGCTCGCACCTCCACCCTAAATGCACCGACCATTATCCATCTCAGGGGTGGCCCCCCCCCCCCACGCTCGCTCTTTTGCTCTCTCTCTCTCTTTTGCTCCCTCTCGCTCTCTTTTTTTGCTCTCTCTCTCTCTCTCTCTCTCTCTATCTTTTGCTCTCTCTCTCTCTCTCTCGCTCGTTTTCTCTCTCACTCATTTACTCTCTCTCTCTCTCTCTCTCGTTCTCTCTCTCTCTCTCTCTCTCTCTCTCTCTCTCTCTCTCTCTCTCTCTCTCTCTCTCTCTCTCTCTCTCTCTCTCTCTCTCTCTCTCTCTCAGTTGAACCCCTGGCTTACCTCTGGCCCTGGGATATCTTGGTGGTGACATGTTTGAACAGTGGATACAGTATTTTGGATGAAGCTACAGGGTGTGTTTTCGGCTGTTTTTCTGGCACGGCCTCAAGACAGTGGAGGGAGAGATGAAGAATTTCAATCGTTCACTTCCTGACCGAATGCCGTCACGTTTTACGAGCGGCTGTCGAAAGTCAAACTCTCGCTATCTCCTCTTCTTTCTCTCTTCTCTCCCTCTCCCTGCCTCCCCCTTTTCTTTGGTAATATTTTGTCCACATTGCACTACACACACACACAGCCACCGCCACAAGCAGCACCGCAGAAATGCCTGCTTACTACGGCTGTGTGACCACGGGGGAATAATCCCTCAGAGACATGAGATTCCTCCATGCACTCACATTTTCTGAATACCTTCAGGGTCGTTCGGCTTTTTCTCTATGCAAGTTTCACCCTGTGACCAGGGGTTGACCCGGCGACATCGTTAAAGATGACCTTTGGTTCAAAACCGTTTGTTCGTAATTACTGGAAAACAAGTCACAAATCACTCATTTTTGGGCGATTTGGAATTGATGAAAATCAAACAAAGAAACGAACAGTTGCGGCGTTGTGAAATAAACTTAGATTAAGATTAGGATATACTAAATCCAAAAATAACAGTAAAAACAAATAAAACAAATATTCTTTAGAAAAATCGCGTCTACGTTCCTTCTCATGACGTAATGATACAAAGACTTTGAGGTATATAAAACAACCAACCCAAGTGCGACCCAAGTCTGAGTCAACGTAACCACCTCAATCATTCATCCCTTCACAGGTGATCCCCGCTGAACCCAGAGGCATCCCCTCCTGGTGTCAGGTCGTTTATCTTCTGCACCCCCACAGGGTGAGGGTGCCTTATGAGCACGTGCACCCCAGGGTGTGGAGGAGCACCCAACGACTCAGGACCTGACGGATCAGAGTCTGTGAATGCCTGTCTGTCAGCCTGTGTGTCTGCCAGAATGTCTGTCAGCCAGTGTGTCTGTCTGCCAGTGTGTCTGTCTGCCAGTGTGTCTATCTCTGGATCCGATTACTGAATTTGGTGTACATGTACTGTCAATGTTACTGCCTGTCCGTCTGGCTGCCTGTCTGCCTGCCTGCCTGCCTGTCTGTGTGTCTGTCTGCCTGACTCTGGATCAGAGGACACTGGATTTGGTGTACATGTACTGTAAATGTTACTGCCTGTCTGTCTGTCAGCCTGTCTGCCTGCCTGTCTGTCTGTCTGTCTGTCTGTCTGTCTGTCTGTCTGTCTGTCTGCCTGTCTGTCTCTGGATCAGATGACCCTGGCTTAGGTGTACATAACCCAGTGGTGTGTCACACTTGGATCTCACAGAGGCAATGGAGTCCCTGCTCCCAATTAGCTCTGATTATGGTTAGCACTTAGCTGCCAGGGGAGAGAGAGAGAGAGAGAGAGAGAGAGAGAGAGAGAGAGAGAGAGAGAGAGAGAGAGAGAGGGGAGTGTAGATAGATGGCGGTTTGGAGGTGTTCTCATTTGCTGTGCATTGGGAAGACACATGACTTTGGTATGCCCTGAAACTTCTTGCTTCCTACCTTTAGTACATCTGTTACTGTGTCACGATGCTGAGTGACACAGCATCATTCAAATGAAGGTCTTTAGATGTAATGAAGAATGTAAAGATTTAATACTGACACTTTACCGACCTTACCCCTCCCCATTGTAAACAGAACGATTCATTAAGTAAATCTATGAAGAATGGAAAAGAAACTAGCTAAAAAGCAAAACGTGACTCATTTGGAATCAGTTGGGCTGTCCTTCTCTGATTTCCAATCGACTCAATCCTTTCTATATATGTATCCAAGAAATACACAAATAAACACCCAACCAGACACGCCAGCACACATCCAGCTCAAGCCGACGACCCAACGAACCCAAAGTCGGTTCCCCCATTTCCCAGAAACCCCTCTGCTCACCTGAAAGAGATGGCGTCCTCCCTCCGTCGTTCTCTCAGCAGTACAATCACCAATCCAATGTGGGTCGTCTCCAAAGAAAACTAAAAACTCTTTCTCACTGGATCACTCAGTGGAAACGACTCTGGCAATACCTTCCTCAGATCTAGCAGAGGAACACGCACACGCACACACTCACACATACACACTCACAACACACACAAACACACACCGACACCCACCGAAAGAGCAAAAAGACACTAAAGGGGACAGCAGAGACACTTAGGGGGTAGCCTCCGGAGTCCGGCTGAGGCGTCCTGTGCCTGATGTGGAGTTGGTAGGAGTTTGGGAACCGGTATAAAAAGAGGAGACTTGGGGGCCCTCCCTCTGACATCACGGGTCGGTCATCATCATCATCATCATCCTCATCACAAGCATCACGGCAGCACACGCCGTGGACTGCATGTGTAATTAGACGACGGAAGCTCTCTCTCTCTCTCTCTCTCTTACTCACTCGCTCTCTTGCTCGCTCGCACTATCTCCTGCCTCCTCCCACTTGCTTTTCCTTTGTTATTTATCCTCCCTCGCCCATTCCCATGAAGGAAATTGACACACACGCACACACACACACACACACACACACACACACACACACGTACACACACACACGCACACACACTCATGTGGTGCATGTGGGGCAGGACACACACGCGGGCGCGTGAGCGTGTGCCCACAACCACACACAAAGACACATACAAAGACCACCACAGACACGAGTGTGCGTGTGTGTGCGCACACACACACACACACACACACACACACACACACACACACACACGCACACACACACAGACACACACACACACCCACACTTGTGTGCCCACAACCACACACATACAAAGACCAGATAATGTGCATGTGCCCACACACACACACACACACACACACACACACACACACACATACACACACACACACACACACACACACACACACACACTCACACTTGTAAATGACTCACAGTCACACACAGACTTACACAAATACACATCAAATACACACATGAAAACATGACACACACTATACCATCAAACATGGCAAGGGTGTCGATTAGTCACAGACACGCTAACACTGAAACATTCACACTTTAATACCCAGAAAAACAAACAACATACACAAACACATGTAATCCTTTGTAAATCAGTGACCAGGCAGTGGCACCGGCGGGGGAAGTTTTGGACTTTTTGTGGGTCTAATGTTTTAGACCCAGTGGTCGTCGGTGCAGACGCTTCATTACTTCATTATTATCATCTTCCTCGTTCGAGAAGATGCACGTCACTGAGGTATCGCACCGAAAACACAAGACTGTCCCACCTCAGAGGCCAGGCGCAGCCAGCTCTCAGAAACAGCCGCCAACGTTGACTTGGGCAGATTCACGTTATCATTTAGACGCCCGCTAGGAAAAACAACAGTTACAGCGTCTGGGTCACGTCGTCTGTGTTTCTGTCTCAGTTTACGGTCTGTCCCATCTTTTTTTGGATCACGCTGTATTAAGTAATGGCTGTCGTCCCCCCCCCACCCTCCCATGCTAACCAGACATGAGGGGGATAAGGAGAGAGAAATGGTAGCTTTAGAAAGCAGTGGGGGTGGTGGTGGTGGTTATGGTAATGGTGGCGATGGTGGGGGTGGTAGTGGTGGGGGGACCAGTGGTCGGCTGCCTTCACTGCCACCGCTGTTTGCGTAGCGTCCCTCCTAATCTTGCGCTCCAACTCTTTAGCGCGCACTCTTTCACACGCCCTCTCTACACTCTCTCTCTCACTCTATCTCCCTCCCTCTCTCTCCACTCTCTCTCTCTCCTCTCTCCTCTCTCTCTCTCTCGTTCTCCCTCTCTCTCCCTCTCTCTCTCTCTCTCTCTCTCTCTCTCTCTCTCTCTCTCTCCCTCTCTCTCTCTCTCTCTCCACTCTCCCTCTCTCTCGCTCTCTAGTTTCCATGCGTGTGTCTCGTCTGGCCTGAGGTTGGTTTCTCTATGTTTAGTAAAAAATCTGGGGGTTCGTGTTGGGGTTTCTGCACCGCGGATCAACCGTCAGACCCCCCCCTGTGCTCCTGACTGGCAGAACGAGACTCCTTCTGAGTCAGAGGACTCCTCCCCCGGTTCCTGGGGTCTGTTGACGTCACAGCACCTCAGCAGCTCTGACAGCACTGTTGGATCCGCAACAGTAGGATTATATGTGCTGTGTTTATGAATGTTTATGAAGCTGGTTGTAGTGCTGCTCAGTGTACATTGTGTTTGTTTGTATGTATGTATGTAAGTGCTGTGTTTATGGATGTTTATGAGGCTGTATGTTGTGTTGCTCAGTGTACCTTGTGTTTGTGTGTATATATGTACAGTATGTATGTAAGTGCTGTGTTTATGAATGTTTATGAGGCTGTATGTTGTGTTGCTCAGTGTATCTTGGTTCAGGGTCTGATCCAGAGTCTGATGGTAAGGGCTCTAGATAGTCTAGTCTAGTGGTTATGGGAGTTTGAGTTCCACATGAAAGGTTCTGGGTCCTTAAGCGAGAAGCCTAACCACTGCCATATATTGATGAATAAAGGCTTCTAAAGACTGAGACTTCTTTTTTTATGAGTGTACGTGCTCTAAAAAATGGATCCTTGTATAAAAAGGATTTCTGCATGCCTAGAAACACTTGCATTCACGGCTGAAATTACCTCCTAAGCTAATTGATGTTTATCTTATCTTATAATGAGTGAAAAAGTGGTACGGTATAATGGCTGCTGCCAAACAGTAATTTGAAAAGTAATTTACCACAGAAGACATTAATCAATTCCAGGTACGTTCAAAGCTGTGATTCCCTTTGGAACAATCCCTGTTCTATGAGGCTTTCCTGTCAACGACAATAAGCGCCAGAGAACAACGTTATCACGTTGTCTCAGGGAAAGGTAAGAGCCTCAATCATCTCATTAACGGATCCCAAATTACCCCCTTAACTGCATATCGTATCCAGCCATCTATTGGTCTATGGTTTCCACGGCAGCCGCACTCACCCCTCTAATTGCACTAATCTAACAATTAGGCTTCATTTCTCTTCTCAACACAGAGCGGAGAATATGATACCGACCCCCGGTGCCTCTTGGTGAGTCTGTTCAGCCTCATATCTGTCAAATTACTCACCACCTACCCCCCCGCCCCCCCCACCCCTGTTCTCCTGTACCAACGGCTGGGTGAGGCTGACGCGGTGGGTCAACACAGGAGCGGTCTCCGTATCCCATGACAATGCTGCTGCTGCTGCTGCCGCACAATGGTGCGTTTCATGGCGTCGATCGCACTTCTCGCTGTTCGGGGAGGCGAGCAAGTTTTTGGAAAACTTTTCTCATTTTCTTTTTCCTTTCGCAAGTCAGATGTGCCGGAGCTAGAAGCTATAGGTCAAGGGTGTCTACGTTTGCCGATATTAATGTTAATAAAACATGCGAAAATGACCGCAGTTTGTGTATTTGCCCACAGATCTGACCATTGAGCAGTGAAATAAGTTTTGCTGAAACCATCGAAACAACTTTGCCTAAAATGCCTAATTTCTACATCAATTCAACGGCCCTTGTTTTATAAACATTATACTAACATTTCGTGGATCCAACGCCGCGATGCCACGTCACACCCTCACAAACGTGGCATAGCTTAGCTTAGCTTAGCACCTCAGCTGCAGCACTTTTACCACATGCCGGTGTGACGACCCCTCCAGAGCCGGTGCAGATCCACGCTGTGTGGTCCGGTGTTCCCCCAGGCCCCCGGGCCGCCCGCCGCCAGCTGCCTCCAGGACCGTTCCCCCTTCATCTACCCCTCCTGGACCTCGCCTCACATTCCAGCCGTCTTACTGGAACATAAAAACGTCCTCGGACAAGACTTCAGTCACTTAAAACGCCCAGAGGTTGTTGTCTTCTTCTTCTTAACGCCGTGGACCACTTGACTGATGTTTCCTTCCCACCGGAGGGGGCCGAGAAGGTCTTCAGACGTCCGGACCGGGGGTGGGGGTGGGGGTGGGGGGGGGGGGGGTGATGGGTGGAGGTAACAAGGAGCCTTTGATCCCTACCGTGAAGGTTAAGGACATCCTGGTTCATCTTACCCAGGTAGGCGGTAATGTCGTCCTCCACATCTGTCCGGACTTAAAGCGGATCAGCTCTGAGAACCCCCATTGTGCCCGACCGTGTGGGGGGGCGACCTCGTAAACAATGAACACAAACGGTATCGAGTCAATTGATGTTTTAAGGGAATTAAGAAGGTTAGAGGGAGGAGATGCAGACGGGGCCCCACCACAAGCAAAGCATTAACACTGGCGTTGAACAAAAGGACACTAATACACACTAGACCCTGAATGAAATCAGACAGTTCCAATGGAAAGTTTCACTTTCTTTACTTTCTTAGGACAAATGTACTTACAGTAAGTCGCTTTTGATAAAAGCGTCTTCCAAATGCCGTAAATGTAAAGTGGTTCAACAAAGTAGGGCGCCGCTTTGCATTCTGACCTGTGTTGGCCTGGTCCTACGTACACACCCGTGTTACATAATGGCCTTGGGCAGGGTGGGGATGGACTGGAGTGAGTGTGTGTGTGTGTGTGTGTGGCCCCTTCATAAAACCCTAAGATGCTCCTAGCAGGCTGAGACGTCGGCGGCCACCGTGCCAGAGGCTCTGAACCGATCTGCTCCTCTCCGGGTCTGGTTCTCCGTCTGCACGGCACCACGGTTCCGTTGTTCCGTAGATTTATGCCCGGGCGAACGGACCTATTGGATATGGGGGATAGAGCCTGTCTCGATTGCCAAGGGCGGAGGCCCGGTCATTTTCCTTCGCACTCGCTGAGAGGATTATTAATAGGAGACATGGGCATAAACCGGCCATACATGGCGGGCTATTTTTAGCGCGGGTGTCAGAGAACATAAAATCTCGAGGGAAGTTGTTATGTTTTTTTTTTTTTTTTTTTTCTTTTTCTTGGAATCTATTAGTCACCAATTAACCAACATAAATGTAAAGGAGTGTTCATAATGAAGGATCCGGAGAGTGCCCGGGGGCGGTTACTGTCAACGCTACGAGTTCATGTACACACGCACGCTGAGAGATACTCCACGGACCGCTGAGGAAGAAACGCCGCGGCTGTTTTTAGCTGTCGTAAATTATGCAATCCAACTGGGAACCCAATGGGGGCTTTTATTTTGGGTTTTTCTTTGTGAAGAGACGATTTAGTGGCATGTTCTTTTAAAATGTCGTAATGTCTTTTTTGGGGGTGGGGAAAATAGTATTTTTCTATCGTTTCTCGGGATGTAAGTGGATATGGAAAGCGTCGGCCCAATGTGCAAAAGATAACATGTCCGTAAAGAATCTATAACTACTGAACATTAATCTGAAAATCTCGATGCAGTGGTTTTGTCCTCTGCATTTTATGAGGATAAACAATAGTTTCCATGTTTTTATATGAGTTGACACTAGTGGCAAATAGTAGCTCAGTGCTCATTAATGTAAGTTATGCCCATGAATCAAAACAATTAGACGAGGAAATTGCATTATGTGTAAGAGATCGAGCATTCTGAAAGGGTTACGAAAAATCCAAAACATTCATTATAAGTGCTACACTGACTAATTAAATGGCCCATTAATTACTTAATGATTAGTCTAATGCGCTTGATACAAACTTATTTTGAACTGTTTTGGTTTGATTCTAATAAAAAAAGTAAAAAAATATGTTATATAAGAAAAGGCCTAGTTTTTTTAGCTTCACTGCCTTAACCATGAAACTATGCATGTGATTGAGGCAGTAATCACATCTAAACCTTCAAAGGAAAGGCACAGGAACTTGCTAATTTCCAATTAGCAAATTCATCACACATGCTGCAGCTTATATTACAATATAATATCCTGTGATTGAATTTAGATCAAATTAGTCGCATCAAAATTAAATTTGACTTTTAAAACCAATGCTAGCCAACACCTCAAGCGCAAGCTTGCACTGTAAACACTGGATATTACTTTTAACGCTAGTTAGCACTTCAACCGCTAGCTTGTGTCAATTAAGTTTATGTAACAAAGAAAGCTCATCTTGGTGTCTGCTTTTTAAAGGGTGAGGGTTCCCTTAACCAGACGGGTACATTTTGATGTACACACTGAGATCTGTTTGAGGGGACTTTGATGCTGCTCTGACACCACTTAAATGGAGTAATGGAAAATGTGGCAACGGTTGCTGTCTTTTTATCTTTATGGAGAGACGTGGTTCTTTTACTTGAATGTAAATCGTGTATGTAAATAAAAATACACCATTCACTCCATAGAGAAATTTAAACCAATGCCTTGTTTAGGTAAGTTGTCCAATGGGGACATATTAACACATGTTTCCTTGATATTGTAGAACCGTCAATCTAAAATATGATGTCTGCTCTTATAAAATATACACCACAAATATACATACATCGTGCCCCTCATGACACACACACAGACACACACACACACACCACACAATCTATCTTTCTAGACAGACACTTTCCACACCCACCCACACATACCGACGTACACACATATACATACGTACACACAAACACACACAGACACACTATCTTTCTAGACAGACACCCAGCCAACCAACACACACGTACACATGCACACACCCACCCAGACACACACACACAGACACAAATACCACACACATACACATACACCCAGGCACCCACACTCACACACACACACACACACATACATATAACGCACATGCACTCTGGTACGTATGTCAACATGTGGCTTTGTGGTGTCTGTTATTAGTAAGTGCTATTTTCTTGCGCTATTAATAGCCGCATGATCTGTCTGATTTGCTTTGTGTGGCAGCGAGTCAACGGGGAATCGGAGCCAATTGAATCCAACTGAAAGCATTTCATGAGAAGCCAGGCAGACGGCTCGGCAGGGCAGGAATATAAACTCTGTTGGCTTGTCTCACTTTGCGTCTTTCTTTCCTTTTTTTGGGGGGGGGGGAGCATTTTTCGTATTGGTCCACAGTCTTTGTAACTCGGGGTAACTGATTAATCCGAGGGTACCAAAATCAGTTGGGGTGGGGGGGGGGGGGGGGGTGGAAGGGGGGAGTTGGTGTCTTACTGTAATTGGTCTGACTCAGGAGTTGGCATCACACACACGCACGCACACACACACACACACTCACACGCACACGCACGCACACACACGCACACACACGCACACGCACGCGCACACGCACACGCACACACACACACAGCCCTCAATAATCGATCCGTTCCTGCAGGGTCTCTCCAATCACCTACATGTGTGCTGCGGAGCTGGAGAGAGGTTCATTAGTCGCCCTTTGGAGAAAGCGCTCGCTCTCTCTTTTAACTGGAAACTCCAATTTTCACTGGCGCCCGCCTCCTCCTCCTCCTCCTCCACCACCTCCTCCCCCTCCTCCTCCTCCTCCTCCGCGGGAGAAAGAAAAAAGAGAAAGTCCCCGCCGCTTGGCCGTCCCAGCGTTACTGTAGCGCAAAGCAGTGGAAGAAAAGGAGGTGGAATTACACATTCTTGCTGGAGCCTCATGCCCCGAGACACCTTTCGCGCATGGAAAGTCGCGTGGGCCAATTGCAAAATAAAACAACAACGACAACAGCGGGACAACATCACACGCGCACCGCTGCGATGCGGGTCTGAGCTGTGAGGAGGCGAGCGACGCTTCAAAGGGGGGATGCTTGAGAGATTCTAAAGGAACCTGAGTCGCCTTAAGTGCCGATGTCAGAGTTGATTTTACGTCTCCGAGTGGTGAAATTTGTTCACATGCTTTTTTTTTTATTTGTGGCGTTGCCAGCACTGGGAGGAATTATGGGTTTGTGTTTAGCGTTTTTTTTTTTCTTCTTTTAAAGCTTTAATTGTCCGAGGAAATGTTGAAATATGTGTTTCTGTGAGTGCGGCCCTGACTGCAGTTCGTGTGGGCGGTGGCTAGACTGAGGTCGGACGTCGGAAAATGAGTCTGCAGCCGGCCAGAGCTCCACTTGTGTTCAATGATCTACTGTCTCTCCTCGGCTGGACTTTATACATGGAGTTTAGGATGGAAGATGGATGGGCCATTTATACAGAATTATAAAAATAAAAAACAGAATGTACACACTCATAAATCCACACACTCACACACATATATTAAATAAATAAATAAATAAATAAAATAAATATATAAATAAATGAATGAATTTGAAGTGAATATATATATATATATATATATACATATATTTATTTCACTAGGGCATTACAGTGAATGAATCATTACTTTATATTCAGAGGTGGTGAGAAAAACTAAAAAAAAAGTTTTTAATATACTGCTTCATCAACTACTGTATGAATGAAGGTATTAATTGACACTGACAACTAACTAACTAACAACAAATGCAATTATCACCTTCAGTGTGGTTAATTAATGGGCTAGTCTATCATTCAGTCATTCAGTCATTCAAAATAGAAGTGTCTTCATCGATCACTGTCATCGCAAAGTCTTAATTGTCAACGCATGTATTTCACGCCACAGTATCTGACCCCAATGTGGTGGTGGTGTGTGCGTATGTGTGTGTGTATGTGTGTGTGCGTGTGTGGAGGAGGGGGAAATTTGGGGTGGAGGGGGAGAAATTTGGAGGGGGGGGTGGGGGGGGGACACGGCATGTTGAAAATGTGGGGGTGTGTTTGGGGGGGGGGGGGGGCTAGGTTGTGAGGGGGTATTCCCCCCCAGGCCAGACATGGTGGATTGGATAATACCATAATAACAGAGCAGGCTTGGCAGTGCTGTTTGGGTGCTGGTGGTGGTGGTGGTGGGGGGGGTGGGGTGGTGCTGCTGCTGCTGCTGGTGGTGCTGGTGCTGCTGGTGGGGGTGGTGAGAGGGGTGTAGTACAGTCAGACAGATCTGCGGCTCTGTGGCAGCGCGGCCCAGTGGCTTTATCTGCTGCCGGGCGCGGCTGTGGTGAGCCGTTCTTCACAGCTCCCAGCGACCGCCGCGATGGCCGCCCCCGCCACCGAGCCAGGGCATTAAAAAACAAAATGTTCCTCTTCGCTGACGCACGCTCTCGCCTCCTCGGTGGATCCCCCCTCGATCTCAGGACTTCAGGACTTCAGACACGGGGACAGAAAGGCCCTCCCTGCAAACCAGCACCCCCCCCCCCCCTTCTCCGACCGACGGCCCGCTGCATGTTCCGAAACCCCCGAACTCGTCGTTCCCGTCCAGAGATAGAAGTCTGCTGCTATTGTTGTTCTTGGAGTTGTGTCGTGGCCGGTAGCGCTTGAGGAAAGGAACCCAGACGTCTCCTAAAACCAAGAATAAATGTTGACCTTTTCAGGGAAGCTATGCTATAAACATAAAAACTTATAAACATTTGGGGTTGCGATGAATCGGACAAATGAGGCTCAGTAAAATGTTGGCGTGAAAATATTTGATCCAGTTTTCCAGTTTTTAATTGCAGCTCAAGCGGAGCGCACGGCGAGGCTACAAACGAAGCCTCTTTCAGCTACCTTTAGCTCGTTGTTAGCTTGTTAACATGATGCGATTTAGTATAGCCTTGTTTTTACACCTAACAAACCGCATTAAAAGTGGAAAAAGTGGAAATAGTTGAGCGGTTTCGGAAAGCGAGGTTGCCTCAGGAGCCCTTTCTGATTGGCCGTGTTCCGGAGTGATGTCACTCATGATGTCATCTGGCCGACACACCGCGGCAGGCGGCGTCACCTTGTCGACGTTTGTCGTGCCAATCACCTAAGTGCAATGCCCCCTCTCTCTCTCTCTCTCTCTCTGTCTCTCTCTCTCTCTCCATCTCTCTCTCCATCTCTCTCTCTCTCTCTCTCCATCTCTCTCCATATCTCTCTCTCTCTTTCCATCTCTCTCCATCTCTCTCTCTCTCTCTCTCTCTCTCTCTCTCTCCATCTCTCTCTCTCTTTCCATCTCTCTCCATATCTCTCTCTCTCTCTCTCTCCATCTCTCTCTCTCTCTCTCTCCATCTCTCTCTCTCTCTCTCTCTCTCTCTCCCCCTCTCTCTCTCCCTCTCTCTATGTGGTTTGATCCCAGGTGATGTTGTGACTCTCCAACAGCCCGTGCCACCGCCAGACAGACGTCCACCGCCCCCCCCCGCCCCGACGGACGCGTGCCATCGTTCCGTCCACCGAAGACGGCGACGACGGGTGGGAAAGAACAGAGGTTGAGGTTCACATCGGCCTGCTCTCCGCCCCGAGACGTCGGCGCTCAAAGGGAAACTCAGCCGTTCGGGGGGGGGGGGGGGGGGGGGGGAACCGAGGACGAAGTCTGAGAGGAGACTTCATCCCTCCCTCGAGGCCCTGATGAAGTCTGAGGGGAGACTTCAACCCTCCCTCGGGGCCCTGTGCCTGTCCCATCGCTGTTGATTAAGTGTCGTGGTACATGAGAGTGTACTGTACGAGTGAAACTCTTTAATACCCTGGGGCGCCATCCGTCGGAGAGTGACAAAAGAGGGCTTGGGATCGCGCAGGGTTGGGAGATGCTCGTATGTGTGTGTGTGTGTGTGTGTGTGTGTGTGTATGTGTGTGTTTGTGTGTGCGTGTGTGTGTGTGTGTGTTTTTGTTTGTGTGTGTGTGGATGTGTGTGTGTATATATGTGTGTGTGTGTGTGTGTGTGTGTGTGTGTGTGTGTATGTATGTGTGTATATATGTGTGTGTATATGTGTGTATGTGTGTGTGTGTGTGTGTGTGTATGTATGTGTGTGTTGGTGTGTTTGTGTGTGTGTGTGTTTGTGTATGTATATATGTGTGTGTTTGTTTGTGTGTATATGTGTGTGTGTGTGTGTTTATGTGTGTGCGTGTGTGCGTGTGCGTGTGTTTGTGGATGAGTTTTAGGAGGCGTGGCCTCGAGGTCAAGGGGAGGGAGGGCGAGGTGTGGGTTGGTTGGGTGATTTACGGGGGAGGAGGTGGTGGTTATCCACTTCAACCACATTTTTAATAAACGTAATCCCTCACACACGCGGTGATGGATTTGACACGCTTGGCCTGTTGTCAAGACGTTAACACAGCGTGTGACGGCTCTTTTGTGGTCAAATGTCAACATTCGGATTATACAATTCAGAGTCTCAGTGAGGCCTTCAGTTTGTGCTGTAACACATTGCGTTGTCGCGTACGACTTGTTGTCAGTGGAGCAGTGGTTTACGTACTCCAAACATGGAGAGCGTTACCGTGGGACCAATACTACCGTTGCTCATGCGACAATTATAAAGTGTCCCCCACGTACAAATCAATTCCACATCAATCCAGTTCACATTTTGACAGGGTGTGCCAGGGACAGAAAGTGAGTTGCTACAGCCAGGCTCGCTAGCTTTTCAGTTCTCCAAACCTAGCTCGCTCTCATAAGCGCCGACATCTGGAACCTGTAAGCCTTAAGGCCGACCTGATCCGCGACGTCTCGCGTTGAATTTGTAGCTACACGTCCTTCTGGAGCCAGTGGGGGTTAGAAGGTGAACACAGTTATAAGTCATTTCAGGTATGGGCTTTTGCCTCCAGACCTTGGAACCAACCCAAGTACCTTCTGGGTGGCACCCTTTGCCACAACACTACCCCTGCCCCCCCCCAAGCTGGGCAGGATCACCGGGGGCAATGAATGCTCAGTAGAGAGGTTCCTCAGTGGGGAGGAGAGGGAGTAACCACAGCGGTGGTGGTGGTCAGGTGGTGGTGGTCAGGTGGTCAGTGGCGGTGGTCGTGTAGACAACGCAACCCAGGTTTGATTCCGAACTTGCGGTCCTGTACCGTATGTCATTTCCTCTCTCCTCAACAGCCTATCTTGTCTCTCTACGCTGTCCTATCGCTTAAGGCTTCCAAACTTGTGGCACAGGACCACAAGTACAGAATCAAACCACTTCTTCCTCAGTTTGAGAGGCTTACTGGGAATTTACACCGCAGGCGAGAGAGAGACGTGAGCATAATGTAGGCGTATCAATTCAAACCGCCGCCGTTTATTTCGCTATGTTTTCAAGATTCATCAGATAATAGGCCTACACATCATAACCGAGACACTTCAGAAACGCTTGAAAATAGAAGTGAAGCGTAAAGTTAAGCTTTGGTCGGCCGTGAGACAGGCGTACAAAGCTGCCAGTGTAAATCACTGGACTAGTTTGAATGGAATTCTATCTCTAGCTGAAGTCTGACGTCTGACGGCCGACTTAAAAAACATGCCTAAAACGGCTCTGGTGTAAATTGGCCTTCATGTGACAGGACAGCGTAGAGAGACAAAGAAAGAGGGTTGAGGAAGAGAGGCAATGACGTATGGCACAGGACCGCAGGTTCGGAATCAAACCTGTGTTGCATTGTCTACATGACCACCGCCACTGACCACCACCACTGCTTTTCATTAATCGTTTGAATACCTAAAAATACCTACGCTTAGAGCCCAGCGCTATTGTTAGCCCGGCCGCTAAAAACGCTTTGGAAAACACGCTCCTGTAGCTGTTGGTCTGCCGCCAGTCGCGGCGCAGTGGCCTTAGTTTAAAGCAAGGCCCCTCCCCCTCCCCCCCCCCCCCACTCTCCGACCCCCCCACCCGTCCAGCCCGCACAACGGTAGCCAGTGTGGGCACCCATGGGGGGTGGCGGTGGGAGGGGGAGGCCTCGAGCCTTCGGTCTGTGGTCGCGGCAGCGCTTCGTCCCGGGCCAGAGCAGCGGGTCCGAGCCAGCTGGACGGAGGCTAAGCTCACACAGGCTAGACAACACAACCACCACCACCACCGCCACAACAACCTCCACCAACAGCAGCACCACCAGCAGCGGCAGCAGCAGCACCACCCCAGTGCACTGCCCCGGGCCTCCCCCCTTCTTCTTCCATCTCTCCCTGAAGTTCTCCTCCCCTCGGCCCCCGTCGCTCCTCCAAACCTCAGCCATCGCCACAAATGGCCCCCGCGGCCCTGCCAAGAAACACATCGCCCAAACTTGTCGTCTGAGCCCGGAGAGTTTAACCCCCCCCCCTCCCCCTGCCCCCCTCCCCCCCCCCCCCCCGCCCCCCACCGCCTCACCACCACCCCCGGCCCCCGGCTCTTCCATCCACCCGGGGCCCTCGGTAAACATAGCTCGGTTGTAAAAGCCGTGGCATCGTCTGACGAAGGCGGGATTCCGCACTGTTACTAAATTCGGCTTTGTCTCGTGTGTGTGTATGTGTGTTTATTTTGCTCTGTGGTTTTTATCCGCGGCGGTGGTGATGTCACACACGGGGGTCTGGGTAGAATACGCGGCCGGCCGTGGTGTCAGACCGTGGGCGAGGGATACCGCGCTCTGATTGGCTGCCATGCAGGCCATGTGGGGCGGGTGGGGTGGGGGTGGGGGGGGGGATAATATTCGTCATAACAGGGGTACTGGGATCAGGGGGGAGTGTCGGTGCTGGTGGTGATGGTGGTGATGGTGGTGGCATGACCGACTGCTGGGAAGACCCACACTGGGTGGGGGGGGGTTGGTCGGCGGGGGGGGGGGGGGGTAGATAATGGACCTCCATCATCACTCATCGAGATCCGTAGTTTCGTCCTCACAACTCACTGCCACGTCACCTCCGACCACCCCGTCCACCCTGTCCGTTTTCGCGGCGATGCAGAAGCTCAGCCTTTTAGAAACATTGAGTGGGTTTCATGTTTATATATTCAATTAACTCCGACCGTTAATTGCTGTCCCTTGTCTTCCCCCGATGTTCAACGACATTCCAGACAGGGACTTTCCGCACCGCTGAAATGTCCGTTTTTTTAAGCATGCACACGACAGCGTGCGTCGAACAAACCCCAGAGGTGGATTTCACGTCCACGGTGGCCTCTGAGTTAAGTTCCACTTGTTATGATCCACGCGGGGAGGAGCAGGGGGTGGGGGGGAGTCACTGTGTGTGTGTGAGAGTCGTGTGTCGGGGGGGGGGAGGGGGGAGGGGGCCCCATGGCGGCGGTTTGAGATCAGTGTTCTCCCATCAAAACCAAACCGCCAGGGAGAGGCTGGCTGCCAAACTACAGTGTCTGTACCCCCCCCCCCCCCCCCCCACCACCACCACCACCGTCCGCAGACTTACAGTAAATCAGACACGCGTCTGTCTGGGGCCGGGGCAGACGGCTGTACGTTTACAGTAAGAGACTGAGCTGAACGCGTTGCTCACCGGAGCCGTACTCACGGCGATGTGTCACCGATGGGAGAGAGACTGCTCCTCTTGTGTGGGTTTATTAAGACGGCAAAACGTCGTCCTATAGGGTTAGT
>NC_140292.1:1273386-1340886 GCF_964030765.1 Micromesistius poutassou
CTCGTTCTTGCGGTGTTGTTTCCCTGGTCGAGCACTTTGCATTGCTGTGCGCATGAAAAACGCTCTGTAAATACAGTTTGATGGATTGATCTGTAAAGGGGCTGTGTAGGAGCATGAACCCCTTTGATTCTCGCTCTGTGGGGACGGGCGAGTTTATAACGGTTATGTTGATGACGGGGAGGAAGAAAGTCGAAAGAGGCAGTTGCGCCATCCTGCCACTAGAGGTCAGTGCTGATAACATTTGCGGAGCATCACGGATGCAGTCCTGAACAGGCCTCTGACTTAGGGCTTTGATCATGGATACAGTGGAGCCAGGCAGTATCCCCAGGGACCAGTGGGTTCACATCCCATCCTGGGCACAGACTACATTCAAATCTATCTTCTCCTCATGGGCCTGTCCCATTTATTCAGCGGGGACAGGCATCGATTCCCTTCAGGTAATATGGCTGGATGGAAGTTGGGATCTGGACCCAGGATGGCGCCAACATAGAAGAAATCCCCTTCCATACATCAAGTACCAGTCAGCGAACACGTGCGGTTTTACATTTAGAAAAGGAACATAAACGACAATTAACCAATGTGATGTGTGTGTGTTTCACAGACACTGTCTTTCATTATTGCAAATCAGAATCAGCCAGACCTTTGGAGGGCTTGGGCCATTTAACACGTGTGTGTGTGTGTGTGTGTGTGTGTGTGTGTGTGTGTGTGTGTGTGTGTGTGTGTGTGTGTGTGTGTGTGTGTGTGTGTGTGTGTGTGCGTGCGTGTGTGTGTGTGTGTGCGTGTGTCAGGTTGTGGGCTTCCTTCCAGCGCTGCATGTGTGCGGGCTACATGCGTGAGAAAATTCAGACCTCCCCCCCCCCCCATGTAATTATTTCCACTGCTACTCTGCGTCGTTGACTACTCTGACTCGCTAAGGGCCTTCCTGAAATTATTTTCTTGGGGTCAATATGGGGGGGGGGGGGGGTGGGGGGGGGGGGGGGGTGGGGTGGGGTGGGGTGGTGGGGGGGGGGGGTAACTTCATGTGCTCAGTGACACACAAAGCCTCCACAGTACCTGGGCACCTCCCACCTCCTATCACTCCAGGCCTCGAGTTCATTTATTTTCCTCGAGGTGGGGGACAGGGGGGACGGGGGAAATGATTACTGACGATCGGGGTTCACTACGCCGCCTGTGATTGGTCGGTTTCAGCTCGGCCTCCCGGTTCGCCGGTGGGGCTGACATCGCTCACCCCTCCTCCCCCCCCCCCCCGGCCCTCTCCTCTAGGACCACCAGCCCTGAGCGTAAGCGATGGCGCTTGCTTGCTGCCATCTCTTGTTCTCGGTTCTTGATCCATTTTGGATCTTGTGGGTTTTTCCGACGGGGTCCACAGTTCTGTGAACCCCCCCCCCCCCCCCCACTCAGCCACACACCACCTCCACCATCATCCCCCTCCACTTCCCCCTCCCACCCTGGTGGTGGTGGTGGTGGTGGTGGGGGTGGTGGGGGTGTAGTTCCTAAGATGGATTGGGCCTGTTAAACTCCCGGGCCGAGGATGCAAAACCGGATGACCTGCAGCGTGCTCATTGTTTATGTTCCCCCCCCCCCCCCCCCCCCACGGTGGCACCGCCGAACAGTGGCCCCATTCACCGGACCCGGCCAGGAGTGTGTGTGTGTGTGTGTATGTGTGTGTGTATGTGTGTGTGTGTGCGCGTGTGTGCGTGTGTGTGCGTGTATGTGTGTGTGCGTATGTGTGTTTTCGAACTCCACCTCGTCTTCACGTGAACTCGGGGGGGGCTCGGCAGCCAAAGGGTACGAGGGTGTCTTTTATTTCGGCGTTCTCTGCGTTCTTTCTGTCTGGTTCTGCTTGTTGCTTTTAATACACAGCGGGCCCGGCGAGTCCCTTCTACTGATAATAAACTCCCATGATGCATAGCGCCTGAGAGGCTAGACACCCCTCGGACCCGAGGTGTGGCTGTATTAAGGGAAACGTTACACCGACGCCCTGATTTCTGAACGGACGGCGTTTCTCATTTCGAGAGGGGTTCAAATCAAGGTGTTTAGTCCTTGTGTCTCTCGCCATGAGTTTATTTTCCCTAAGTTGTTATTGTTTTTGGCTTGCGCCGTAAGAATTAAACAAATACGCAACTCAACTGTGCTTTTTAATCCACTGGTCAGTTTAAAACCGACTTGACACTGTCAGCTTATTATCGTTGTGACGCTATTCCCCTTATCCAGGTCCAATCAACACGGCTTCCTCTGCAGCTGCTAAGGAACACTGCGATGACGTTCACTTGTCCCCGCTGGAAGGCTTACCGTTACATCCCATAATATCACAACATGCTCCCATTCTCACAGCTGCCCACAATGTTTTGTCAATTTGGCACGATCCAATCAAATCCTACCGGATCAAATCACCGTTCTCATAGGTTTAGCCCCGCGGTAATTACCGTTTTTACCTGGAAGTACGTCACACTGTGGCAGTAATACACCCGGTGAAACTCTGTTACACGTTTTCTTTACGGCACCGAGGGGGAACCACTTAACTCTCTGAGAGCTTTCTCAGGTCTTTCAGACACTGCTCTGTTGATTCAGACCTTTCCCTGTGATGAGAGTGTGTGTAACTGTGATAATACAAAGCTGTGATAACAAAAGGGTAGCCCTATATGAGAAAATGCTTAGCCTGCACCATATGGGCCGGCCAGGACTCTTTGTTCAAACTGGACAGAAACAAGAATCTGCTTCACCTCTTTGTTTCCTTAACGCACATCAGTGTGATCCTCTCATTGGTTTAAGTTGTGCACAGGCACAGGCAGAGAGAAGGCAGCAATTGTATGGTATTGTGTACGTTGGGGCCATACTTGTTGTTGGGGCCATAATTGTTTCAATAACATGTTGATATCTCTGATTGATTATTATTGGTTCCTAAAGTCTAAATACGTGTGCCTGTGTTGTGGTGTTTCATTTATTGTGATGGCGTGGACGTTCTGAATGTGAGAGTTTGGTTTAATCATCAGTCCGTGAGGATATTTTAAACCGTGGAATTTGTTTGGATGCATGCAGATCGTTTCTTTAACTGTAATGACAGCGCAAATGTGCTTACACCAAACCAACCAGTTTGATTTTAGGAGCCGTACACAGAGAACTTTATTTCTTAGTACTGGCACACAGACTGGCTTTCCAACTCGAACTGATTTGAATAGCATTTGGTCGACTGAAATCTTTTAAATCCCACTTAGTAAATACTGATTCAGGGGAAATACAAGGCTGGGTCCTGTCTTGACAAATAGGTCACGTAATCACGGAAGAATAGTCAGGCATTCACACACAGAATAAAATGTAATCCCCTCGCCATGAAAATCATACGTATAACCTTTCTGAACCGTTCATTCCCCCTCGCCCCAAACCCAACGCAGTGTTTTGGGTGGCAGCGAGGGTGTCAGCGGCGAAATCGGGTAATTGAACACGAATAAAAGTTCTTAAACGCACGCATTTTTATGTAATCACTGTCATTATTGGGGCTACTAAAATAATCGGGCCCCATTAAAAGCTCTTTCGAGGCCCTCGGTCTGCCCGGGCAGCCTCCACCCCTAGAAAGCCTTTCCCCGCGGATTCCTCCGCCCGCTGGCACCGTCCCCCCGTCGGTAACCGCAGCCCCCGGCGAGACCCTGTGCTCCGGGTGCAGGATGGGGTTGGCTGGGTGGGGGTGAAACCGCTGGGGTGGCGGCGGGTGGGAGTCGAGAGGGAGGGTGGGATGATCAGCTGTCAGGACCTTGGCCGCTGGGAGGGCAGAAGCACAGGCACCACTCAAGCTCCCCCTAAAGTAAACCTGTCAGGAGAAACTCTTTTCTCGCTTCTTTTTTTTTTTTGCGCGCAGACAATATTTATAGTGTGTGGCGCGATGCGCTCTCTTCCACACGTCCACCTCCTCTACCCGGACGATGTCATGGGGAAGAGAATAAGGGGCGCCGGTGCCGTGCAGTCGTGCACTACGTGTGTGAAGTAATGGACGGATCTGTTGGAAAAACATCCAACAGAGTTTTTTCGCCGGGGTTGCGTTCGGCTGTCATCTGGTGATTTGACAGAAAGGGGTAGGCCTATGTAATTTAGGAGAGGTCTTGTTCAGTCGTGCGCACACACACAGGCGCACACACACACGCGCGCGCGCGCGCGCGCACACACACGCACGCACACACACATGCACGTACACTCACATGCACGTACACTCACATGCGCGCACACAGCGTCGGCCCTGGGCCCGAGGGTTGCGGTGCTCGATCGCTAACCACACTCTCAGCTCGGTGGGAAAGGTAGACGTGAGGCAGCGCTACACGGCCGCAGCAGGGGCTTTCAATACCGCAGGAGCGGAGGAACCCGGCGTGAAATACGACCGAGGCTGGCTTGATCATCCGTCGAGACTCCAATGTGTCCAAAGTGTTGCTCCGGTATCTGCCAAAGCGCTCTTTTCATGCACAAAAACAGAGCCAATGAAATCGTGATTATAAAAAACAAATAAAATAAAATATAATGTCCACATGAAAAGTTTCTTTGTGGGGGGAACCTTGGACCTGCAGTGTTGTTTCTGGTCATGTTTTGGGGGGGATCCAGCTACCTCACTGGTTGTATTTGGAACATGACAGCCCCCCTCGCTCTGTCTTGGGTGGGAGGCGAGTCGGTGGTGAGGGCGATCAAGTTATCGGCCCCTCGGGTAAGGCTGGTGTTATTGTTCCTTAAGAGGCAGAAACCAAATTGAATTCAGGAGTTTGACCTGAATAGGAGACCAGAGGTGTACGTGGTTCCTGCTTGTGCCCCCCCCCCCGTACTTTGTTCAGTCAGGTTTATTTGAACAGACCTTTATCATGTGGCTCAGGAGGTAGAGCGGGTCAGCTGGTAACCGGAGTGTCGAGGTGTCCCTGAGCAAGACGCCTCACCCTAAGTGCTCCTGACGAGCTGGCTGTCGCCTTGCGTGGTTGACACCGCTGTCGGTGTGTGAATGTGTGCATGAATGGGTGAATGTTAGGCCTTATTGTAAAGCGCTTTGAGTGGCCACTGGTTAGAAAAGCTCGGTATAAATGCAGTCCATTTACCATCAGAGTTTGTCTCAAAGGGGGCTTCCCAGGGCCACGTCGGATCCATAGGGGGGATCCTTCCTTCCAGGGATGGCTCGTGGTGCCGTTTGCAGAATGAAGATGAAAGCTAACCCTAAGCTGAGCTGAGATCCACACCGGTCACCTCTTCAGTGTGTGAAAATGACCCCTTTTCTCAGGTTTTAGGTGTTTTTATCTGGGTCAACATTGACAAATCCCTGGTATGCGCTTAAAAATCCAAACCTCTTCGGTGGTCACTTCGCCAGTAAAGAGTGCCATAGCACAGCGGGGCTGGCAATCCCACCGCACTTTCTTCTAAGTGGACCAAATTCTTCAGAGACGTCCTGTAGATTAGGTGTTCCGGGCCATAAAAGAAAAGCCTACTAAACCAGACCTAGCCAAGGAGGTCTGCCCCATTTGAATCCTCCGTTTGTGGTGCTTTGTCTGGCGCGGGCCGCGTTATCCATCAAGCTAGCTCTTCCATTTTAATGGTTGTATTTATTTAGCTTAGCGTAATTCACTTACTCTATGTGGAGAGTCTGAGCTCTGGGAAGTGCAATGGATGCAATGGTTGACTAATACTGTTCCACTGATGATAACCACATAACAATAGCAAATATGCAACAGCAGTAGCAGAATTTTGTTGCCATAAACAAGTGCAAGTCTTTTCCCTCTAATTTGGGAACTCGTATTCAGAGAGGACTTGCTCAGTCCTAAGCCTGACAATGACCATGATCAATGTGATTAATCCACTTTGTTTATTTAGGGGGCTTTGTTCCCATATAAATATAAACATTTATATTCTGTCTTAATACAAAGAGTCCAGAGAGGCGCCGTGATTGAAACATCGATTGAAGCCAATGAAATGAGCTCATATTTGTGGTAGTGGCTGAAATTTGCATGTAGAGTATTTAGATATTCATTTTTTTTTTTTCCGAGCGGGTTTATTTTGCCTTCTTTCAGCACCTGAAACCCAAAGAGTAAAAAAAAAGTCTAAAGTATCCCCCATCTCTCTTCTCTTCACGGGGAAACGTCCTTCCACAAATCAGTTACACAAACATCATTCTCAAAATTGGGACAAATTGAATAATTTGTCCCAATTACCTGAACAAACACACACTTCCACGCATGTAAAATGGGATTAACGAGCTGTGCTCACTGTCTGTTGACATTTTTAAAGGGGGTCCATTTTAGCTTTCCATCTCTAAACCAACATCCTCTCCTCTTCAGGTCTGGTAAGTGGTTCCTCCACTCGGTTCCTATACAAACTCCCAGAAACCTAACGAACGCGAGCCACCGGATCCTGGACCGACTGGGTCGCTTGGACGCTTGATGCCTCTCCTAAAACAACCTTCAGAGGCTTTGAAGTCTGAGAGGAGGCACACACACGCACACACACACACAACAAGATTTAGTACCTGTAGTGTCAAGCCAAGCCCACCAAAGTAGACACTTACACACCCGCTCCACAACCAAAGGTCAATGCCATGCGGTGGCACTGTCTGTATACACCCAGGCTACGAGGCCTACATTAAAACATGGACAACTCGTTCCTTTATTAAGAACTTAGATATAAGATTACTTTTCCGCCCTTGGTGGCAAGTTTACTGCTTAACATTGTTCGATTTATGAAGCTGATGGGCAGTTTGTTTCTTTATATTTTACCAGGGTGGACACATTTTTAGTGTGTTCTTCATTCTTGGAGCATGTCTAGACACAAATCAGTGGATTACACAGAAACAACACCGCATTACAACACTAAGCATGTATGATTCAATAACATGTAGCCTGTGTTTCCTCGCTCATCTGTTCTTAGTCTTTGTAGAAGACATATTTTTGTAATCAGGGTGTTTCAACAAATAAATAAAAAGGCCTTACTTTATTACATTTCCCTGCATAAACTTTTATGATTTCCCCATTATATCTCATACTAGGTTACCGGTTCCCAGAATGCCAGGGAACGCCGGCCAACACATTAAAATATTACAGAGAAAATCATACGATTAGAGACGTGACATTAAGCAAGTACTACACACGTCAGGGCCGATACGTCTACGCCCCACCACCACCGCAGTGATGATGCTCCTCATGGCTCCTCATTAACTATTGTTAACGTTCCACTGCTCAGCCTTATGGGAAATAAGGCCAATATTTCCAACGTCAGGATCAAGGCCTTGTCTTTTCAACTGGCCAGGGGCATGTGAGGAAAGGAGAAGACAAAAAATAATCCTTGGTACAGTGAGAAGACAAAACACATGTTGGAGCTCGGCACAGAAAGGCCGACTCTGGATTTCCTTGATTTTTTCCTGGTAATGATTCCGGTCTGGGGACCATTCCAAAGACAAAAGACGTCGGCCATTGAGAGGAATCGTAGCATATGCGTGTGTTTGTGCGTCTGTGTGGGCGGACAGGCCCCCTGGTTTCTCATGGTGTTTACATTCTGGTGTCTGGTTCCTTAGCTCACCAACACCTAAACGGCCCCCGTTAGTTTGGCCCCCAACCTCTCACATCGGGGGCCCTCCTCTGGATCCGGAGCGTCCGCTCGAGACAATGATAGATGACCTTCGTCACACCCCGTGATCACCGTTCAGCTTTTTCCCGTTCTCCTCTCCTTCATCACGTACCCATTCGCCCCCCCCCCCACCCCCGTCCAAACGACGGTCCAACTTTATCCCCGGAGGAACACGCGCCTGCCATTGCTCCAGGCAACGTCTAGGTCCGAGTCAAGGTGTAGGTGGCCAGAGAGAGAGAGAGAGAGAGAGAGAGAGAGAAGGATAGAGAGAGAGAGAGAAACTGTCTCAACCTGCCTGAGGAACAACTAAAGCAAAGCCAGGGAACTCTCTGCCTCTTCTCAGCGCCTGACAGCTCGGCGTGGAGGTGGTCCCTGGGCTACACTGCGTTTTGTGACACAGCAGCGAATACAGAAAGCCTTCTCCTTTCTGCAGCGCAACATTGAGCGAAGCGGCGAGGTTAGTCGGTTCACTTTGTCGTGTGCTTATGGAATGAAGGGGTCGGGTCTGGTGAGAGCGAGCACATGACAGAAAACCACGGAATTCATCTCCTGTGTTTTTTTTTCTGTATTGGCTGGAGTGTAGATGCACCGTTGTGCATTAACAAAGACGAGAATGGCCTGTTGTATCGCAGTATCATAGTGTATCATTATTGCTTTTCCATCAGCGTGCTCAGATCGGTCAGAGGAGTAGTCGTCACCCACTGGGTGATGACTGCTATCACTGCTGCCAAGAACCAATCCATGAGTCCCTGTTTTCAGAAATGTGTGTGTCTATGAAATCTATCACCAAGGGGACCAATAACTGAAGCCAGGACCAGCATGAGCTGGATGTTCATTTACATTCTGTTATTTTTGCAGATATTTGTATCAGAAGGGACTTCCAAGAAAGGCGTAGCTTATCAACGCATCGATGGACCCAACATGCATACTTTTAGGATTATTGAACAAATCAATCCCAAAATATGAATAGTATATTTCGGGCATTTAGCAGACGCTTTTATGCAAAGCGACTTACAATAAGTACATTTGTCAGAAGAATGAGAAACAATAAATCGCTATAGTGTTATATAATATTGAGAATGGCTGCATCATTTTACTGATCTATATTCCGGGCCAAAGCCCAAAACACTTCACATACCTTAGGTTCCCATGTCTTATACAGGCCACATGGCGCCTCAGTGATCTACGCTGACGTCGATGAGAAAACTAAAAAAAGAAGAAGAGAGGAAAAGAAACAAAATCGCATTCTGGAAAGAAATCACTGCAGGCCTTTCAAAGTCATTGTCATCGCCTGTCCACACAAGCAGAGAGATCCTAACCTCTCTACTCATCACCATTCATACATTGTTCTGTGCGCCATAATTCTGAGCCAGTCTTTATTGGTCCCAAAGAAAGCTGACACAATTACACATTGAGTCTGGTCCTTGTTATGGTTTGGCTCTCTGACCTGTTTCAGTCCTCCCTTGGACTGTATCCTCTGAACTCGGACCCATTTTCACGTTGGAGGTCTACTTTACGATTTACATTTCATGCGAAGATATTTCATCCTTGTATCACCACTCCAAATATTTATTCAATAGTCAAAGCTCCAATATCTCAGGTTCAATTTCAGGATACTTTGCTGCCGTCGTTGGATCCTACGTTCACATGATTTGTCCAACATCATCCGCATGCGCCAACACGCACTTGGAGACTGGCGAAATGTCTTCAGATGAATAACACGGTCGTGATCCCCCAGCGCATTTGTATCAGGCCGAGGGAGGTTTGATCGATGACAACCATGTGTTTCAGACCTCTGCTGTCATGAGAGCCGAACACTGGCCAGCACTTCCTGACCGTGTGCCAATAGCAGCGATGAGAACTTCACAGGCAGTTAATAAGCAATAAATATCAGACTAAATAAAAACACATTTGAATTCAAAGCCTCTCTCCGTGTGTGCGTCTAAAAATATAACACAAAGCGAATATCGCAATTGTTTTTGTGGCTCTCAAGAGTTTGGTTGCGTGTGTATGTGTGCGTGTGCACGCGTGTGTATGTTTTGTTGAGTAACTCATATCGTCTTTATTAACTGCGTTCCCCTGGACATCAGTGAATCCCGTCATAGTTCCCGTTAGTACACCATGTTGTTCCTCACGTGACGGCCGCCATCTTGTCTCACATCTAGACATGCAGCACAGCGTCGCTCCTTGAACAGAACAAGGCCAACGTATAAGGCTAGCATTTACACAAGGATGTGTTTTTAAATGCCCCATCCAACATCCCCTCCCACCCCCGCCCTCACCCCCACCCAGCCTCCACCTTCCTCGTCTGGGGCTGTGGAACAGTTGCCATATTTCAGCCAGAGTTTGGCTCCTCGGCGGCCAGTCCTCCCGGCTCTCCTGCTCCGGTTCTCTGGACGAGAGACCAGAGCGCGGCCCTGACTGCATTATACAACATCAACAGCATCCCCCCCCGCCCCCCATCCATCTGAACCGGCGGTTTCTCCTCCCTGTTCCTCTCTAAGAATCATGGAGCATGAACGCATCGAGCCCTAACCAAACACGACCTCCGGTGCCAAACGGATCGGTGCTTCAAAAACGCGCAAACTCCTACGTTCCATCCCCTTTCCTCCTCCATCTTCTTTTTTTTGTAAGACTCTTGTTTGCTCGGCTACCGCTCTGAATTATGGGATTGTTTTTTTGCAGTGAGTGTGTGGCACAGGGAGAGACGAGCATGGTGCTCGCTCGCTTCAAAACTCTGGACTCGGACCCTCAAATCATTCAGGTTATTTTTCTTGCACGGTTCTCCTCTGCGTGACCTTCTGTGTTCTGCCACCAGCCCGGTCTTTCCTTGTCTCGACTACGTCCCTGATTTCCACCCTGGCGCCGGGGCTGAGGAGTGTTAACAAAAAAAAAAGAGGCAAAAAATACCTCTTCTCCTCTCCTCTCCTCTCCTCTCTTCTCCTCCAAAAGCCAAAGCCACTCTCTAGAAGCTTCTGAAGCGCTGTATTGTAACAGATACAGATGGACCATGAGTTTAGAGTCGCCGCTCCTTCGTTGTGTGTGTGTGTGTGTGTGTGTGTGTGCGTGTGTGCGTGCTTGTGCACGTGTGTGCACGTGTGTGTGTATGTGTGTAAGTGCGAGGACCCTCACAGAGAATAATGTGCTCTCTGTATGTCCAATTTGCCACTTCATTCTGGGGTTTCTAGGAAGGCTGACAGCAGTTTTCATCAAAATTAGATTTCAGATGACAGTTGGCTGGCCTCGGCCATCCAGCCCCCCCTCCACCCCCCAACCCCCCTCGGCCAAACAGGCAATAAACGACAGTCCTGAGAACTGATGAACATGGAACAACTTCAAACAAGACTTTCCATTACCCTTCTCTTCTTTTAAAAGGGTTTTAATATTTTTTTCATGAATTAATGTTGACTTGAGCAGAGATATGCTAATGTCTGAGTCATTTTCATAATACCCGACTGGTAAAAAACATATCCAATACTATGTTTTAATACAGTCGGTTCACTTTTTCATTTTTCATTTTCATGAAAGGCCTGAGAGACGATGTAACTATACAGTCTCTTCTCTCGTTTACGTTTCTTTATTTATTGAGAATAAAAACAAGTTGACATTCGATGGGGTGTGATATGATGAAGGGGCCTTTTTCATGAACCACATGATATGACGTCAACCACAACATATACATTATGTAGAAGACTTCGCCATCTTGATCACTTGTGAGAGTTATTGAGGCTGTATTGGCCTTTGTTATAAAAGCCTGACCCACACCCCTGATCCACGATATCACCTTCATCATCATCCAAATACCGACAGCCCAGGGATTCCTGGCCGGCCGAGAGGCTTGTGAACACAAGGGGAAGGTGCTTGGCTCGTCATGAGTCAAATCTCAGCCTACTTCAAGGCGGTTGTCATAGTGCACTGGTGTGTGTCCGCAATCTAGTCCTTGATACAGGCTTATCTTAAATCCAGTGAACCGTCAAAGTCCAATTTGAAATGAGTGTGAGAAGTTTGTTTCCAAGGTGATTAACCGACATGAGGTGGCTGCTGGAAGCTGAGTGTAGATTCTTTGTCTTTCGATCAAAGGAAAGTTAAGATCTAGGAAAAAAATGACATTAGACAATTTCTTGCTGATGCTCCCAATCTCTTGTAATACTTTTCGTCAACGTGTTCCTAAAACCCGATTAGACATTCCTGTATGTGCTTGTACTTAGTAGTGTTCCTATTTACTTATTTAGCAGACTTAAGGAGAAGTTAAGACACATCTTGCTCAAGAACCCCTTACACACGGGCTGCAGACTTTGGCAATCTAACCGGTACATCTCGGCTGGTAGTCTCACCACCTCTGCCCGTCACTACAGGGTTTCTGTACTAATTAAAAACCACCTTTATTGACTCGCCAACCACTGGACCCCAGCGATCCGACACTAACAGCCCCAGTGGTGCCCTGTGGACGCTGTGGCTTGAGGCTTGGTCGGTTGGTGAGGAGGCCGCATCTCAGTAAACACGGCCTGGGCCGCACTGTGGTCATGTCTCCAGCACCGCTGTGGCTCTGGTTCATGTCTCCCAAATTGGTTGTAGATCAACTCATGCTCACTTCATGCATGAGCCTTCCTCTCTCTGGAAACTCTGTTTCAGACCCTAACCCTAGTCTTTACAGGATACAGAATTGCCCATTTGTAAATTTGCAAAAACGCAATACTTTTTAGCAATTCTTACACTTTTAGTCGAAATATCATAGCAACGCAAATGTCTTCAGTCACGTCCGAGTCTGTTATTTTTCTCTCCTGCTCATATTGACTATATTGAACATAGAAACATAGCATCACACAACGGCACCCAGTGAGGTGACAATGACGTTCTCCCCTCCGTCTCTGAGCAGCCGCTCTGAGTCACCAGAGGACAGTAGATGACAGCAGTTGCCATGGCAGTGAGAGTTCGTAAATAGTATTACTTTCTCTGCTATAATTTCCCCATGCTCATCATGCAGTTAAAACTGAGTCTATTAAAAATGATTGCCTGCGGTGTTGGTATAAAGTTTCATTGCACATCCGGCCATACACATTTGTTTGCACGTGCGCATGTTGCATTGCACACATACTAATGATAATGTATTCTTACCCTTCCTGCTTGAAAGTGTGTACCTTCTTTTAGTAAGAATTTTACACAAGTCTGACATAAAAGTACAACAAAAGTACAAAAGTAAAACAAAAGTACAACAATTTATTGGTGTTAATAAATTGTTAAGGTCACAGTCATCAACACCATTCCTTTGTGTCAGCGTTTCATCCAGAGAGAGAGAGAGGGGGACTCTAGTGTAACAATAACTATATCAATACACACCAATTCTACTCAATAACCTCCACGCTCCACGGCCATGGCCTTTGTGCTGACCAAGAAACACACAGAATCTATTTGAGACATTTTTAAACGTATCCAAAGGCATCATTATCGGTTTGCCGGGTTAACACCACCGTGACCGAGCTCCTTTTGTTCTGAGAAATATTCCGGACACATAAATCCTATCCTCTGCTTTAATACTGGACATCTTAATAGATCACAAATGATGGAAAATGGTTACAGTGGGACCTCTCTCATAAAGTTGTGGCTCCGCAATAATCTTTTGATTTACCGTCTCTCCTCTTTCTATGCGTAACCCCCCAAAATCCCCCTTCCCTTCGTTATTTAATTTTAAGTCTTGTTCTGTGACTCATTGAAAAAAATGCAATTCATAATTAGGTTCAACAAGAGGGGTGGTGCCCTCTTGCTCTCTGTCCTGTGTGACACACACACACACACACACACATACTGTACACACTTACACACACACACACACACACACACACACACACACACACACACACACACACACACACACACACACACACACACAAACATACAAGCACAGACCCCCACACACAAACACTTAGACTCACAGACACAGGTTTTTTTATGTCCAGCCCATATACTATTCATTGTCCCGCTTTGTCAACAGGCACAGCATGTGGCCGATTAATGAGTGAACCGAGCAGTCGTAACGAAACAGGCCGTGCTTTATATCTTTATTCTGTCCACTTGGAGCAGAATGAGGCAGAGAACATAGTAAAAACCCAACTCTAATAAACAGGGACATGCTCTTAAATATAATTTTAACCCTAGCTGCCTGCCTGTCCACCGTACTCGATTGTTTTTGTATATTCTAGAAACGCTGTTGAACGTTGTGTCAAACACAAACTACCTTGGACCTGTTGTTGAGTACTACACATATATACTTTAGATACATCGGCCTACATATACACAAACACAAACATTGTTGACCAAAAGCCATCATTAGAAGAAGGCTACATACACCTAACTAATTGCTAATAACATTGTTCAATTAAAAAGTTAAAACAAAAAAAGAGACAATAAAAGGTCAATAAAATCAAATAAACTGGATTGATTTAACCTCAAATTATATTGTTCTGGAATGGACGACTACTGTTAATGATGATTTGTGGGCTAGACATCTAGCCTTGTAGGGATCTTAACAAATTGGCCAGTGTTTGTCCAGTGGACAAGACCCTTATTAATTAAATGAAGACTGAATAAAATAATCATATATAAATCAATAGTGTCAGATATTCAATCCATTAAAGTAAACGAATTGAATCGACAGTTAAGTGCTGGACCACCTAGTTTACTTAGCTCATGCAAAGATGAAAGTGAGAGAGACATCTGGAATATGCTTTGGTGTTTGTGACTAAGGATTCATGGAATGTGCTTGCTAATTGGCTGGCGTCTGGAGACCTATTTATATAGTGTATACAGAAACTTAAGTATGCTCACATACTGGGCCTCATGCTCTGTGTATACGTTGGCAATGTTTATCAGTATTATCTGTAAGTACCCCAACACATACATGAATATGGCTCCTAGATTGTACCATGCACTTTTGGTTTATACTCTAAAGGAGCATTTAAGCACACTGAGAACATACATCTGAATATAAACAGGGGATCACATCCCTCTTGGGTTTGTCAATTTCTCTTCAATTTACAGATGCTTTAATCCAAAGTGACCGAATTAATTCAGATAATACAGCTCATTCAGGAGCAGTAGGTGTTAACAAGGTATTTAACTCAAGGATGGATGCATGGTAGACTCTGGATGTTAGGATTAACTTTTCTCCCTGGATGAAATCTCTGTATGAGCACAATCAGCTGCACAACTTATTTATTTAGGTCTGAGCATGGAAAGTTTTGTGATGTTTGGGGAACATGTGCTCTCAAAGGTTTTCAAAGGGAAGGCTTAGCTTGGCTTTTTAGCAATTTCACAAGGAATTTAAGTAACTAGGAGTAACCTTAACCTGAATCAACTGTAGGACTCTTTGAGTCATCTTAATTTATTTGGGGAGCTGTTCCCTTTTTTGGTCCTAACAGTGAGCAGGCAGGGAAAATGCCATGTCTTAGGGAAGACTGCCATCGTGTGGTGCAGAATTCCTGATTCCAACCATTAATCCTTTTACCACGTCCCACAAATTGCTGGATATAGCATTGTACCAACAGGCTCACAACGATCCTCGGTGGAAATCTATTTCCTCTAGACCAGATAGAGCATTTTGTGCTACAAAAATACATGCAGTGGGGAAAGTGGAGACTTCCCATAACTATTGAAAGTATCACCATTATTTCATATGTAATACAATGTAAAGATTAATTTATGTATACAAACATTTAAAGCACACACAAAACATTACAATTCACAGAAATGGATTCAAATTCTTTATTTTGTTCAATTCAAATTACAGCTATTAGATTATAATTCCACTAGTTTCCCTCAAAATGCAGACACCAATGTGGCCTTTAATGTTGGTCTTCCCTGTAATGCTTGAAGAGAATTTACATGTATCATGCAAAGTAGCTCGGTTGTGCCCATGTGAAGAAAATCAATAAAGCTCATCCATATTCCTAATCAATGATTTATGACTGCCATAGGGCTCACTTACCTGGTGAAAAATCATACAGAACCTAACCCTATAACATAGGGGTACAACTATACAAATTAAATGACTGTCCATGCCAAATGTATTGCTTTAATGCATTCAATTTAGAGAACCCTAACAGCACACGTATGCATCAGAGGGTGCCCAACAGGATTCAAATGGAACAGATTGTTCTAAATGTGTTTAAATGTGTAAATTTGTTGGACCTTGGATTCACTTTCAACGGCACTACAGCATCAGAGAAAGGCGACAAGATTCAAAAATTATTTTTTGCACAACACATTAAGAGCCTGCCACTTGTTAGACAGGACCTTGGGTTTGTGTGCATACAAGCCTAGAACCGCGGAAATTCAACCAAAGCCCTGGGGGTTCTCTCCAGACAAATATAAAGTTTGACGAGAGAATGTGTTACGTCTGTGTTTCAGGAAAAAGAAAGAAATTCAAAACGGCATTTGATGTTTTCTACAAGTTTTTATTATATAGATATAATAAAAACAAGAAGTTTTTATGTTCCCGCACAATGTGATAACAGACAGTTCCTCTAGAAGAAGGTGTTTGGCCTCTTGGTGGTGAAGCGGGGAGCGTGCTGGCGACGCAGAACTCTGTGGGGCAGAGGGAACTTGATCTTGGAGTCCTGCAGACAAAGAGCACAGGGGGAGACACAGGTTACGGTGGAGCACAAGATTTACACTAGGAACAGTATGGACAGACACCCTTCGTTTACAAGGCAACATGCCAATGTTAACAGGCAGCAGTGCATCAAGACTACTTTTAGTTGACATAATACACAGGAACCCAGTTAGGACCGACATCAGGCCAGGACCAGCCAACTCCACCATCTAAAGCCAAGAAGGGTGGAAAAAGACGGTGGCTTTGAAAACCTGTGAGTGTGAATGGGGGAGAACTCACGTGGAACTGCTTGATTGCCGGTCTGCGACATTTGTTGGCGGCAATTTCTTGGACCTTCATGATCTGGATGGCGTGAGCACGGGCACGATGACGGGCACCCATGTCGCGGTCTTAAATAAAAGAACACGTATAAATATACAAACAAGGCATCTAGAAACTTCTATCAAATTATTTAAACATCAGTCAAACCATTCATTAATACCGCACAAGAGCCACTACTGGAGGATGGGCAACACAATTTGAAGATAGGTTTGAACAGTGGTAGATATTTAGGTTGCTTTTACTCACAGCACTGTGTGACAGCTCCAGAGGTGGTCAGGTCCCTGTACTCTCTGTACATGTTGTGGGTGCCGCTACGGGAGTCATAACGCAGCCAGATACCGAAGTTCTTCACCTTCAGCGGGGTCTTCTCGTGTACCTGATGACAAATAAAAGTCTCTTAAGCAACAATGTGATAACGGATAATTGACAATAGCAGCAAGAAAGCATTGAGCATGCCGCATTAAGTGGTCACATCACGTTCATCTGTTGAACTTTAATCCCACGTCTATATATTGTCTATTGTTTAGTTTTGTAGCATTTATTCTTCTCACCTGCCCAGGGACTACAGGTGGAAAATAGCAATTTACTAAAACCTGGTACAATGCATCTGTCCTTGCTCTGAACAAGGTTCATGTTTCTTTTGTACGTTGTCCCTGTTTAAATAAAGTTACATTACATTACAAAGAGTTGTTCTCTTACCAGACCACAGTAGACGGTCTCGCCGGAGGCCTTCTTCATCTTCCTCAGCTGGGAGACGAAGTACCAGAAGCGGGACTTGGCCACCACATGATTGGGGGCGAAGATCCTCATGCGGTACAGAGGAGGAGCGATGAGCTTGGCGGAGGGCAACAGGCGCCCGACCACTTTATATTCCCTCAACTGTCAAGTGAAGAAGGAAAAAGTTAATTCATGCAACGGCATAGGAGGGGTTACAGAGTGGTTGAGTGAGGACAACGTGTTAAACCTTGGATTCACTTTCAACGGCACGGCAGCATCAGAGAAAGGCGACAAGATTCAAAGATTTATTTTTGCACAACGTATTAAGAGCCTGTCACTGGTTGAACAGGGCCTTGGGTTTGTGTGCATTCGAGTATAGAGTTGAGTGTCAGGCCGACATCAACACAAAACCAAGCGCTTGAATGAGGCCACGCAGCTCCCGTTAGCATTGATGCTAAAGCAGCTACCGGCTGGTTGGGTTCAACTAGGTTGCAGTGGTATTTTACTGCAGATACCATTTTAGAAATGCCAGTTGCGCACCAGTAATAACTTGTATAAAATCATCTCATCTGATCGGGATGTGGAAAACTATCTAAGAGCTTCCTTCGTCCACATGGCAGAAGAGACGCCATGTTGTATCGGCAGGAGCCTGGACGCGTTTAACGTTATAAATGTAAATTCAACTTTAAATTTCCATACAAGTCAGTCCCAAACCACTAGAATATCGTTACTCAACGATATTCTTCCAAAAGGAGCCGTGTAAAATACATTTAAACTGATAAATATGAGGTTTACGTACTGTTCCCGACGCCTTCATGGTGTCTCTCGCGGACTGCCACAGTAAAAGAGGAAGTAGTTGGGCGGAGACTCCGCACGTCAAGTACGAAAAGGCAGGGCTTAACGAGGTAATACTTTTTTTGTGTGGGGCGATAATTAATATTTTTTGTTGTATGTTGAAATGTTTGGTGGTAAAAAAAAAGATATATTAAATTCTATAATTCTGAAATAGATTAATTTGAATGTCAGTATGAAATAAAAATGCGCAAATAAAGCCATTCTGACACCCGTTAGTCATATAGGATTGATTCAATCGATATATGATTGTAATATTCACTATAACTAAAACTAATATGCATTTATAAACAGTTTTATATTAAAACAATTATATCTTCAAGATAAACCCCCCAAAAGCAGTAATTTCTTCCGGCGGTTGTGACCCGAAAACACGTTACGTCACTTCCGCTGAGTGGACACGCCGTACGAGATCCGCTCACGCATCGCCCTGGTAGTTCGTAACGAACCGCAGATTTCTGGATCGATCTCCACTTCTTCACCATACACAGACATAGTGTATACATGTGACACGGCGACCCCACTAAGGTGAGATGTTCAGTGTGCTCGTCTATGTCTGTATGCGTTGTTTGAGAGGGGGAAAGAAGCGGAATCGTGAGTTTTTTTCGCCCCACATTGATGGGATTGAGGGCGCTCAGCATGCCGTTAATTCGGTGGTAAAGACCCGGTGTCGGTGCGCCGTGGGTTGGCCTGGTTCACACCTCACTCCGGGTAAACGCACTTTGCTTTGAGGCCACGGTGGACGGGAGTGTGTTCATTGTAGCCCGACCACTCGGTGATCACCAGCTTTTATTATGAACCTGTCGGCTAACGTTAGCTCCCCAAGTAGCTCGACCCGGCTAACTCTAACGTGACAGCTAACTTAGCATCGCGGTGTCAACTTTTTAGGAGTGGCCTGCCCCGTCCTGATGGCAGTGTACCCCCCCCCCCCCCCACGGCGCTCACACTGAGTATCTGTCAGATCACTTGAGAGGAGATGTGCCGTTTTTGAACACTTATCGACCTCGTTAATCATAATCATGTAGATGTTTGTTGCCTATAGGACACCGTTACTACAGTGTCGAGTCTGCGTTGCATCATTCCCTATCACGGCAGGTCGTCTGCATGATTCATTGTGTGGGTTTAGATAAAGGGAGTCGACTCTGTCACACAACAACAACTTTGGTTTGTTTCCACTCTGGGGTTCCAAGGGTTTTGGTGGTGTTTGTTAGGACCGCTCATTCTAGCAGGCTTATTGTCTAGTGCTCACACCGCAACGTTACCACAATAAACGCCTAATAACGTAACATGCAAGCCTAGGTATAATATGTGACTAGTATGTATGTTTTCAGTCGTCCTTTGGATATAAATACACAGTTTTTCCAGTTCAGTATAACAAATGTAATTTCCCTCCAGATGTATGGAGTCTGCTTGATGGTAGCAGAGTGTGGTGAACCTGTATTGGAGGAAAGCTAGTCCACGGATGGCCTGCCAGTCTGTCCAGTCTATCGCTGCAATCATGGACGAGCAGGCTCTGCTCGGGCTCAATCCAAATGCTGATGCCCGATACAGGCAGCGGGTAAGAATTTGAATTTTGTTATCAACATCTGGTTTAACATCTATGCTCAGTTTGTGAACTATAGATGTTGACGTATTGTTTAATAATGGAGCTTGACTACAATGGTTGGAACCTCGCTGTTGCTATCTTGGTGAAATTTGGGTGTTGTTGTTCACGTCCATTCATGTGGATTTGATGACCACGTAGGTGGAGGTATTCATTCCTCGGAACCAGAAAAACTTGAAGTAGTTTGAGTCATTTATTCAATCTTCTAAAACTAGTGTTCAAATTAGGCCTGGGCAATAAAACAATAAATTATCATATCGTGATAGACTTTTGATCAATAACAATATAAAACATGTTCAATATATATCGATAAGAGACTGGACCACTGAATCTAGCAGCTGGGTTTGTTACACAAACACGGTTCCATACTTCTTTACAATATTTGAGTGTTTTTCATTGTAGTATCGACATTGGAGTATTTATCAATGAAGAGCAGTGGAAGGTCATACTAAGTGTTAAACAGAAGTGTTTAAATCAAGCATGGTAATCCCGAGTCTTTTTAGGTCATTAAAATGACCAATAGTTATCAATATTGCTCAATATGATCAAGTTATATCGTGATATTTATTTCAGCCATATTGCCCAGGCCTAGTTCAAATACCGTCAACCAAACAAGTCATGCCTTTGTGTTTCCCCTGTGTACAGTGCCATGCTAGGGTGGAGCTTTGGTCATATCTGGTTTGATTTGACTTCATTTCACGGTTCATGTTTCCCTTCTTCCTCCTCAGGCCATGGCCTATTTCGAGCAGCTGAAGGAGTCCCAGGATGCCTGGGAAGTTTGTGCCGATGCACTGGCTAAAGGCATTTACAAGTATGTTTTCTAAGAAGACCTCAATCAAATAATACACCTCTAGAAGGCCACACCTGCATTAGAATGACCTCATATTCACATTTAAATACCAAACAGTACAGTGATTTATATTTTTTCCTTTGTCTTCAGTGATGACCATGTTAAGTTCTTCTTGTTCCAAGTCCTGGAGCATCAGATCAAGTATCGGTAAGAAAGGCCTCGGAACTCTCCTACAATGTGTTTTTGGGATAGATTAAGTTTTGTGAAGATGTGTAAGCCTCTCTTCTCTCACTCTCTCTCTCAGACACGATGCCCTGAGTGGCCCTCAGCAGCAGCTCATCAGAGAGACACTGATGAAATGGCTGCAGGGACAGGTAGCTGCATATGGATACTTCTGTGGTTACGTTATGAAGGGGGCTGGAGCGTCTAGTCTTTAGGGTGTTTTACCCCAAAACGTAGGGGTTCGGGATTCAAACCCCGATGTCCACAGGAGACTTGTCCTTGAGCAAAAGGTCTAACCCCCTCCTGATCATGGTCGACATGTAGCCCAAAAATGAATCCACAATCACTTTGGATGAAAGCGTCTCCCAAATGGCTAAACACTAACTATTTAGGCACTTAGGAGGAGTGTTACTTGGGTCTCGGCTCTGCCTTTCCAACCCAACTCCTGAGCATCTCACCTGCTGGTGCTCCCTCCTGACCTCTCGTCTCTCCCCCCCCCCCCCCCCCCCACCGTCCAGCTGATGAACAGCCAGCCCGAGAAGCCCTTCATCCGCAACAAGGCGGCGCAGGTGTTCGCTCTGACCTTCGTCATGGAGTACCTGACCCTGTGGCCCAAGTTCTTCTTCGACATCCTGTCGCTGGTGGGGCTGAACCCGAACGGCGTGGACGTGTACCTGCGCACGCTCATGGCCATCGACGCGGAGGTGGTGGACCGCGACACGCTGCACTTAGCCGAGGCAAGGAATCTGATATACAACAGCACCTTTCAAGTAGGCACAAACTAACGCAAACGCCCCCTCATCTCTAACACCCTTTAAGGCTTTTAAAATGGTGTCATGACTTGTTGTAAAGGCAGGAGTCCTAGTGATGTTGGTTTGGGTTCAAACTGCCAAGTCACCTTTTTGTAACCCTCTAAAGAAATGTTTGTTATTATGTTTGTAGTACTTATTGAAAGGCAGGAGTAGAGAAGTGGTTAGCGGGTTTGGTTCTTGGTTCTGAACTCAAAGGCACCTGTTTGTAGCCCTTGAAGAAAAGTGTACGTTATTAAATACTGATAATACCAGTTTCAAAAGCAGGATATTCCAGTGGTTGGTCGATGTTTGACTCAAAACCCAAATCTCTACCTTTTTAGACTGTAGACTATCTACTCAGTATAATGACATGTATCTAAACAGCATCACTGTAAGGCACTTTGGATTAAAGTGTCTGCTATAATTGGCAAAAATAAAAACATGAAACAATTACAACATTCCTGACATTCAAAGAAAGCGTCCACCTTTAACAGGAGGCTCAAAGCTGCTCTGGGTGTGTTGTGTTTTGAGTGTGCTGTGGGCCTCAGCGTGGCGTCTCCCTGACTGACGGGGCATGCCTCCATTCCTCCAGGACACACGCAGGAACACCCTGATCAAGGACACCATGCGGGAGCAGTGCATCCCCAACCTGGTGGAGTCCTGGTTCCAGATCCTGCAGGCCTACCAGCAGACCCAGCCCGAGATCACCTGCCAGTGCCTGGAGGTGGTCGGCTCCTACGTGTCCTGGATCGACCTAAACCTCATTGCAAATGACCGGTGGGTTGGTCCTCTCAAACATCCGGGGGCAGACTTGTTTAACGTGGCAGTGTATAAGGTTGAGCCCCTCCCAGTTAGTAAACGTGACTGTGTGTTCTCAGGAAAAGCAAAGACGTGGTGCGAATACATACAAAGTCAAGACGCAAATAGATGCTAATTTTCCGATGGTCAGGCAAAGCCGTCATTCGCTTTAATTATTGTATCTAACCCTAACATATACAGATGGACATTAAATGGATTTTCATTGATTTTAAACTCACTAATATTGAGTATCTTCTACACAAATAACCTCTCCACGGGATTTATTACGATATCTTCACATATTTCACTACCCCTGCCTCAAGATACTAAGAAACATGTAATCTGGCTATATTTAGATTCCTGTATCATATTCAATACATCATCAGATGGCCTGAGGAATGCCATGTGATCCAAGTATGCGATCACCACATTGTGTGTGAAAGCTGTGGCTGTCGTAGTGAGGCCTCTGCCCCGGTGCTTGCAGGTTTGTGAACCTGCTGCTGAGTCAGATGTCGGTGGAGGAGCTGAGGGAGGAGGCCTGCGACTGCCTCTTTGAGATCGTCAACAAGGGCATGGACCCGGTGGACAAGACCAAGCTGGTGGAGTCCCTCTGCCAAGTGCTGCAGTCGGCCGGCTTCTTCCACGTCGAGCAGGTACCGCTTCCCCCGCTTTCCTTACAATCGCGATTGAGGACCAGCTCAAAAGAGGCCAAAATAACATTAAAGTATCATTCTCCGGGTAAGGAGATTAGGCTATATGGTTGTGATATAGATTATGATGTAGGGTCTGTAGAGAGAGCGGGTGAGGTGCCAGTTCGATCCCCGGCTCATCCTAGCGTGTGTCGAGGTGTCCCTGAGCAAGATACCTAACCCTCAATGCTCCTGACAAGCTGGCTGTCGCCTTGCATGGTTGACTCCGCTGTCGGTGTGTGAATGCCCTAAATGTAACTTATATTTACGATCACGTAGTTGATATTCTGGATTGGAATAGCACTAGAGACACTTCATTAAACACAAACCTGTAAACGGCCTGTAACGGTTAATCACACTCACACCTGGTGGTATAATATGTCACCTTTTAAAGGTCCCATGACATGCCACCAGGTATGGCGTGATTAGCCGTTACAAGCCGTTTTGGAAATCTGCCCCTTATGACATCACAGGTGGGCGTGTCCACCTAGATGTGTGATGGATAATCACACCATCACCTGGTGGTCATGGGACCTTTTAATGCTCTTTTATCCTGTTTCCGTCTCCTCGCTACTTCCTGCCTGCTGTGACTCTGACCCCCCCCCCCCCGCCCCATTTGACCCCCCCCCCCCCCCCAATCAGGAGGAGGACGTGGACTTCCTGGCCAAGTTCTCGCGGCTGGTGAACGGCATGGGCCAGAGCCTGGTGCTGAGCTGGACCAAGCTGGTGAAGGCGGGCGACGTGAAGGCAGCCAACGACACGCTGCAGGCGCTGGAGGGCAAGGTGCCGCTGCTGCTGCAGCTGCTGGTGCACGCCGACGACGACATCTCCGCCAACATCGTGGCCTTCTGCTACGACTACCTGCACGTGCTCAAACAGGTAGGGGAGGGGGCGGGGTGTGTACGTTGGTATGGGATGCACGTGTCCCGTGTTTTTTTTTTTTTGAGTCAATTTAGTTTTGAGATATTCATGTTTTTGTGACTGGGTACAAAAACTGTGAATGTCTCTTAGCATGTGGTCGTCTTTAATTGTTATTGAAGTTAATTGTCTCTGACCCATTTTTATCGATTTGGAAGGATGTGCTTCTTGGATGTGGTGCTGGTTGTGGGAAGGGAAGAAATGGCATAATTGGTTAAATCAGTTTGTTTTCTTTTGCCTTCCTAGCTTCCGCAGCTGACGGACCAGCAGAAAGCCAACATAGAGGTGACTTTGTCATGTGAACGTTTCATTGATGTTAACATTCAAACATCATTCGGTGCAACAGGGATGAGCTCCACAGGTGCTAACGAGACCTTCTGGTTTCTCCCGGCAGGCGATCATGCTGGCCATCATGAAGAAGCTCACCTACGACGACGAGTACAACTTTGACAACGAGGTGAGCTACTCTTCCGAGACTTGACCTTCTTTCCCCACATGTGATGCACATGCACACTCATGATTTACACCCCTAGCTGCTAGCTAACTCTGCGGCTGTACCCCTGCTCTAGGGGGAGGACGAGGCCATGTTTGTGGAGTACAGGAAGCAGCTGAAGATGCTGCTGGACCGCCTGGCGCAGGTGTCCCCCGACCTGCTGCTGGAGGCGGTGCGGAGGGTCTTCAACAACACCATGCAGTAAGACCCCCCGACCCCCGCGCACGTTGAATGACTCGCCTCCCTGCTGGTTCCCGTCGAAGGGAGCAAGGGGGTTAACTTTGAGTTGAATGCGGTGCTCACAGGTGTTTGCTATGTCGTTTGTTTGGCTTTTGATTGGACTGGATGTCCAGCAGCCGAAACGGACAGCAGATACAATCTGGATTTTAGCATCATAAACACGAGAATTTAGAGAAACAAGCATGTAGAGATACACTGCACTTAGGATTGGCATCTTAACTGCCACACAATCGCTCAACGCAAAGATAGTTACCCTCAGGTGCATTCCCTCTACAGCCGCTTCCATGAAGTCCACAAGCCAGCGTTGCCAATACCGTGACCTGTGACTGCTGTCTCGATGCGGGGAGGCGAGATGTTGCATGTTGTGTGTGTGTGGTCCTTCTCCTAAAACGGTGTGTGTTGATCCAGGAACTGGCAGACGGCGAGCTTCATGGAGGTGGAGGTGGCCATCCGGCTGGTGTACATGCTGGGCGAGGCCCTGCCGGCCTCCCACGGGGCCCACTTCACGGGGGACGCCACCAAGGCCAGCGTGCTGCAGGAGATGATGCGGACGGTGAGTCGCAAGGTTCTGGGTTCAAGACCCCGTCGCTCTCAGTCTACCTGTAGTACGTCCTTGAGCGAGACACCCTAACCTCCCAACAGCTCTTAAGGATCTGAATCCATCAAGTATTTAAATGGTGTATTTCCGATTGTTCATCATAAAGGGTTTTTGTATCAGATGCCTTTTAGAAGGGACTGGATAGCGTTAGGGGGCTTGTATCCCAACTGAAAGCTGGTCGGTTTGAATCTTGTGGTCCGAAGTCAAAGCGTTATCATCTCGCTTTGACTGCGGAACTCAGCATCTCAGATGCCTATCCCCCTACCTGCTCATACATAACCAAAACAATTCATCGAAAATAGCTTTGGATTTGAGCCTCTCCTGAAAACTATTTGAACAGCCTGTTTGACTCAAATCCCTAGTACTACTCCTGACTCTAGGGTCGTCATTCAACCACAGTGGGTGAAAACCTCTTTGTTTTGCCCTGATCAGCTGGTGTCCTGCGGAGTGAGCGGCTACCAGCACACCTCAGTGTCCTTGGAGTTCTTTGAGACGGTCGTCCGATACGAGAAGTTCTTCCTGGTGGAGCCCCACCACATTCCATTAGTTCTGGTGAGTGGTTTTACTTTAAGGGCGTTCAGCAGACTCTTTTATCCAAAGCGACTTACAAGAAGTCCATTTCCCGTATACAACAAGCATAGCTAGGATAAGATGCTGCGCGATGCTAAGTACTATTTTTAAGTGTCAGTATTCATCAAGTATGTTTACGAATACCATTATCATCATCATAGAGCTGAAACACATGTGCACACACATATGGGGTCATTATTCAAGGCATGGGAACGTTTTGGTGTGCTCTCCTAACCTACCGTCTTCTGCTTCCCACCCCTGGTTCTTCTTTCTGCCAGATGGCGTTTCTGGACCAAAGGGGCCTGAGACACGGCAGCCCTAAAGTCAGGAGCAGGGTGGCCTACCTCTTCTCTAGATTTGTCAAAACCCTACAGTAAGACTCCCCATGGCTCTCTTTTGAAATCATGAATGATTATTTGTTTTTTATATATCCTATGGCTATATCGTAGTCCATGTGTGGCAGTCCATGCTTTCAAGTTTAAGATAAGATAATCCTTTATTAGTCCCACAGTGGGGACATTTGCTCTGTTACAGCAGCAAAGAGCAAAGACGATAGTGCAATAAAGATGGTAGTTTGGTAACTATACGTCAAGTTTCAATGCTGCAGATTTTAAAAAGCTTGCCTTTAGTGGTATTATATCCCCCTCCCCTGTATCCTGGACCCCCCCACCCCCTGGGTTCTGTGTGATGCTATCCTCCAGCGCTCACCAGCCGTCCTCTCTGTTCCCAGTAAGCACATGAACGCCTTCATCGAGGACATCCTCAGCCAGATCCAGGACCTTCTGGAACTCGCCCCGCCCGTAAGTGTCGACGCCCGATCGGACACGGGGATACCCTTCTGTTTACTCACTATCCCGACCGGCATTTGATCACCAAAAGCAACGACCCACCAGTCAACACACACTTAATTATTCAAACCAACCATTGGTTTTGATCAAAATCTCACATTAAAATAATAGTGCAAGTCCTCCCCCCAGGAGAACGGCTTCCCAGCCCTGCTGACCAGCGACGACCAGCTCTTCATGTTCGAGACGGCGGGCATCCTCATCGTCCACGGCGACAGCTCGGCGGAGCGCAAGCAGGGCCTGATGCGCAGCCTGCTGGGCCCGCTCATGGAGGCCTTCGGCCTGCTGCTGGACAAGCTGTCCCGCGAGACGGAGGCGGAGCGGCAGGCGGCGCTGGGGGACTGCCTGAGCCACGCCGTGGGCTTCGCCAGGTGAGCCGCGTGGCCGCGCCTCTCAGTGGGTCGGTCAGAGTGTACGCCGCGGAGAAGTAGACTCCTGCACACATGTTCACTGTGTGTACGATGTTACCATGGGAGTCGTGGTTGGATTGATGTTTGGGAATATCTTGATTGGGAGCATAGCCGAGCCATCTGTATGGTTTGATTGGCTTACTCTACGGTTAGAGATTCAACAATATCAAATGTATTTATTGTATATTCTTATTGATATTGATTTTATATTCTTAAGATATTATAGGCATATACCGATAAGATACAAAAAATCAATAATTGCATGTAAACACAGCGTCACAGGATGGGAACACTGAGGCTTTATTTTATGGTTTACTACTGCTGGCCGAGTCGGTTTTCACCAATTACACGCTTACAGATCCATCCTCCAGCGACATGATTGGTCGAAACAGGCGAGGGGAGGCGAGGGGACCATGAGGCGAGGGGAAAAAAAACCTGTTAACCAAGTTTTGAGCTTGTCCACCATCAGACTCTAGATATGAATCTAAAATCTGATTTGCGAGAACACAGCGTACATAACATCAAACCCTTAACCGATAACTCGGGTGGATGTTCCTCATGTTAAATCTATCACCCCCCCCCCCCAATCCAGCCGCACCAGCAAGGCGTTCAGCAACAAGCAGACGGTGAAGCACTGCGGCTGCACGCAGGTGTACCGCGACTGCCTGCAGGCCTTCCTGCCGGCGCTGGGCTGCCCCGTGCAGCGGGGGCCGCTGCGCAGCTCGGTGCGCTCCTTCCTGCACCGCATGATCATCTGCCTGGAGGAGGAGGTGCTGCCCTTCGTGCCCGCCGCCTCGGAGCACATGCTGAAGGACTGCGAGGCCAAGGACCTGCAGGAGTTCATCCCGCTCATCAGCCAGATCACCGCCAAGTTCAAGGTGAGCGCGGGGGAGGAGACGCGGGCGGGGGAGGAGACGCGGCCGGGGGAGCGTCTTGTGAGGCGACGGCTGTTGGCTGGGAGTCACCCCCTCCTTTTTCTCCTTCCCCCTCCTGTGTGGGAGCAGGCCCAGGTGTCGCCCTTCCTGCAGCAGGTGTTCATGCCCCTGGTCGTGGCCATCTTCGAGATCCTGGGGCGGCCGGCGGAGGAGAACGACCAGACGGCGGCGCTGGAGAAGCAGATGCTCAGGAGGAGCTACTTCACCTTCATCCAGACCATCGCCAGCAGCGGCATGAACGAGGTCATGGCCAACCAGGGTGAGGACCGCCACACCAACGGACTTAACCGATAACTGATCTGAGATGACCTTGGTAACTTATGCGTTAATGGACGGTATGTGACCGTGAGGATTGATCGTAGGAGTGTGAATCGATCAGTATCTCATTCTTGGGGTCAAGATTCGTTATAAAATCGCTTCCCGATTCGAAATCGATTCTTGATGCAGTACATAGGGGTCCTAATTCCAAGTGTGCGTATGTGTATAAGGTTGTCGTTTTTATATTTTTAAAAGGTATATCAACTAATTTAAACACACAATGGCAAAAACATTTTTTGCTGTTTTTTGGAATCAGTTTCTCATGTGTTGATTCTTTATTCTTCGCTCTGCAGGGGCGGAGAACATTGAGAAGGTTCTGTTCACCATCATCCAGGGAGCGGTGGACTTCCCCGACCCCATCGCCCAGAAGACCTGCTTCATCGTCCTGTCCCGGCTGGTGGAGCTCTGGGGTGAGGACCCAGAGGAGTTGTTGAACTAATTGTATTGGATAAGATGACTTTTGATTTACATATATTTGGGAAAAGAGGACTCAATAAGCCGCCAAATACAGCAGTTCCACTCACTTTTCAAATTATATTTTTTGTATTCCAGGAGGGAAAGATGGAATGGTGGGCTTTCCAGACTTTGTCTACAAACACATCGTTCCTGCATGCTTCCTGGCCCCCCTCAAACCGACCTTTGACCTCACAGATGCCCAGACCATCCTGGTAAGCTTTCATACATTTACACTTGAGTTTGTGTGGAGCCACAATTTTATTGCATTCTATGGTATTTTTAAGATTCACTTTGAATTTCTTTCCTATATTTCCCTACATTATGTTTATATTATATTGTATGCCGTATGTAATGATGTTCTCTTCTCCTCAGACACTAGCAGAATGTGCACTTACATTGAAGATGATTTATAATAAGCGGGTACGTTGACTTACGTTATGAATATAACAGTTGTGACTTTGGTTGAAATGTCCTATTTTTAACTAGCTTTGCGGTATTGGCTCATTCTGATTTCCAGGGGCCGGAGTTCATCCAGTTCCTGCAGCAAGATTACCTCCCCTCACTGCAAGTGGCTCCAGAAATCACACAGGTAGGGCAGCTTGTTCGGTCCAAAGCAATACACAAATCACACAAATAAGGCCAAAACTGTGGTCAAAGGCGACACAGCGTAGATATATATTCTGAGTTGTATCCGGAAGCTATAACTCCACCTGTGAGATGCTCTTTGTCTGATATAAACAATTATTTGTTTTGTTCCCATCTTTGACCCAAGCTTGAGCACAGCAGGCATTACGTTTAGTAACCAGTAGGTGGCAGCACTCTAACATGTGTCTGGTTTTCCCTGTCAACAGGAGCTGTGTCAGGTGCTGCAGCAGCCCGACGTCAAAGTTTTCAAAAACTACATAAAGGTAAGTGCCGACTCTCTACTCATCTAATCTAGATCTCATTGATGTATGTGGAAATGATGAATAGTTCATGAAGCATATGGTCATTTAATAATATAAAAAAATAAAAAAATAAAAAATAAAACTAAATATGTTTATTATCATTTAGTTGGTGCTGTATTGAGCAAGCGTGCAGTGTTGTCACAAATGTCACCAAGACCAGTCCAACTGGCAAACCATTTTGCACGGCGTTTTATTTCTTGTATTTGTATTTTAAGTGTTAATTTATTACAATATTAATTTGATATCGGTTGTATCATGACACATTCCTTCCTTCATCTCTCCGCCTGCAGGCATTCTTCCAGAGAGCCAAACTTTAGCTGTGCAGTGAAGGACAAAAGGACAAAACGACTGGAATTCATTGGGACTTCAAAGGACACTGCCGAGAGAATAGTAGCCTGCGCCGTTTACAGCAAAGATAAATGGAACTTTAGCATAGGAGCTGCTTTTTGCACTTAGAGAAGACCCCTCCCCCACACACACGTACAGAGTCAAGCTGCAAAACAAAAACCTGATATAAGCCGGTTGAGGTGGGGGGGGTGGTGGTGACGGGTTTGGAGACCCAGCTCGCTAAAGCCAAGTCGGGCCTGGAGTGGCCCCTCAAGAGTGGCCCCTCCAGAGGCCTAACCTAAGATACGACTGCTCCACGTGTGTGTGTGTGTGTGTGTCTGTCTGTGTGCCACAACGACGGGAACGTGCTGGATTGGTGATGAGCCGAGACGGCGAGACGGAACTCCATATATTTGGAAAAAGGGCGACCAGACAGGAAGTAGGAAAAGACTTCCTCAGAGCTGGAACACAACGAAAGGAAGCCCAGGTTATTTTTTGTTGTGTGACCGTGCATCTCGGAGGATGTGCTGAATACGGCCCCACGGTTCGATTTTCTGAGGGCTAGCTTTATTAGTTTAACAGTTTTTATTTAGAAATGATTTGTTTCAACATTTTGACTGGTTTGGTGCCACACGAATCATTTTGCATACATTTCACTTTTTTTTTTTTTTTTAAGGGCTGAACTTTGTTTTATGAAATGTGTGTGTTCCTTTTTTTATGCAGATGAATGCTTGAATGAAATTGTTTTGTTTAGAGTGACATCATTTGGGAGCTGAGAGCTTAATGGTTCATTGTACACCGATTTATGGAAGAAACAAAAACGACTTTCTGTCGTGCAAATGCAGCAGCCTTCTGACATCTCATTTCCCTGACCTCCGACCTCCTGTCGCTTGACAATTCTATTTTTGTTACAGGGGGTCAGCTGTAGATATCCATGTGCTGTTTTATCTCCTGTACGGTGGTTCTCACCCATCAGCCACCCCACCTGTCGAGTAAACGGTCCGAGACGAAAAGCGCACCTGGTGGTCAATGCGTTGGTTCAGGGGCAGAGGAAACGATAACCCCATAACGATGGAACTAAAATGTAAATAAGAGAATACGATGTACATACATTGCTGAGGTTTAGCTTTTAAAAAAAAGAAATGCGGAGAGAAAAAAGGAATGATTCTCATCACTAATGTTACTAATGCAAATAGTGTCAGAAACTTGAACCGGTTGGCCCTGTATCCAATATCCACACGGTAGACTCAATCTCTACCGCTGTCAGGACTCTCAATGAAAGGATTATGCAATACTGTGAAGCAACCGGTCAACCTGCAGCCAATAAAAAAGGGTTTGTTCAGCTAACGCTATGTAGGTGTTGAGGTTCCACCAATCAGTGCTGCCTTGGGATCGAAGTGTGTTTTGTTTATTCGTTTTACTTGTCCGTAAAGTGTACCACCTGCAACTTATCCACATCCTGGTTCACTAATCAACCTTTTACTTTAAATCAAAGCTATGCTCCAGGGAGGGAAATGCATTGTTGTGATCACACACTTGAGTGCATCTGAAATAACCACACATCCATGAACTCTAATTGCATCTGAAATAATTATCTATTTACTATACCCCCCCCCCCCCCCCCCCACCTGCACTCAACTGCTTTGAAGTGGTATTGACAGGCTATTTATATGCAGCAGTGGATTAGGCTGCTCTTAGTCTTCTTTTAAACTTTCAAGCACATTACTGAAACAGATTCAAAGTCTACCCCCCCCCCCCCCACCCTCAAACCATTCAATAAGCTTGTTTGAAGTCCTGTGACCGCAGCAGGTAGAGAAGTGCATCAGTGGGTACTTTCAATAGAACGGTCTTTGCAAGTTTAAACGTCTTATGCAAACACAGGAATACTTGAGTCTTAACCACATGTCTAGTTTTAACCACCCTGGACCTACTGTACATAGGTTTGACTAGATTAGCCAATATCAGTTTTCTTTTGATGGATTCTCACTTTGCAGGGGTTCATAACGATGAGGTTACAACGTGGCACATGAATCATTTGGAAGGCACGGTTTGGCTCGGTTTTTGATATTGCAATGAACTTTCTGCTCGACCATCTGTGAGTACCAATAAAGTGTTAACTAATCTGGAGGAATCAACTCATTGGAACATTGATAATTATTGTTATTTGCGTTTGATAGAAGTTGGTTTGATTATATTGGAAGAACATGAAAACTGCAATCTTTGGTTACATTGGCTGTGACCAAGCAGTTTATTATAAGGCGAGGTCGCTCTCCATATGGCGAAAGATTATCTACACATACAGAAAAAAAAAAAGGGAGGACTTCATTTTGTTCCGCACAAATAAAATGTTTTCAAAATAGTCAGAATAAAAAGAAAATCAAAGAACATCTCTTTGGGATGTTTGAACATCAGTCTTCAGAGGCCTTTTCCCATTCGTTCGTTCGTTTTCCTTGAGCTGTGCCCACCGCCAGACAGCCCTTACTCCTCCCAGACGTCCCGGTTTAAGTGCATAGAGTTCCCAGTAGAAGTGAGGCAGCCTCCTCAGCCCTTAATCACAGCGATCGGCCGGAGTTTGATCGCCTTCTTGCTGATGCCGGCGTCGTGGCAGGTGTTCACGACGTCTGTGACGTTTTTGTACGAGTCCGGAGCCTGTGGACACACACGTGTTAAGAAACCTCGAAGTACAGAACGTGTGTAGAACCGTCTCACCTAAAGCTGCAGTATATCGATTGCCCATACCTCCTCCATGACGAGCTTGGGGGACGCGACCCTGATGGCGATGCCCTGGTCGGCCAGCTTGTCCAGCACGTCCTGGAAGTCAAAGTTACGACGGGCTTTCGCTCGGGAAAGAGCACGACCCTTTGAAAGGAGGAAAAGACATCATAGGTTCAATGCTCATCGATTAAAGGGTTTGTCGTGGGATACTCTTTGAGCTGAGGGATCACCTACTCAATGTTACATTGTGGAACATCAAGGCTTTTATAAAGTTCTATGGAAGAAGGCAAGGCAACTGTACTTGTACTTTTCAAACACGAGGCAGACTCAAAGTGCTTCACATAAAAACAGTCATACAATAAAATGAAATAATAAAATAGATAAGTAAAAGAAAACAGATTTCAAAGTAAAAAAAAAAAGCATTGTAGAAAGTGCAATGTATTTAAGATTTAGCAGAAAGCTAAAGCAAACATAAGTCTTGTTTTAAAACAATAGTATAAGAAATAGTACCGCTCCGTGACAGGTGGTGCCGAAGGTCTCCGTCATGCCCTTCTCCGTCCCCGTCAGCACGTAGCTGCATGTGCCCATGGTGCCTCCGATCAGCACCGGCTGACCTGTGAGCTGGTGGGACCACAGAACCACAGGGAGGTTAGCGCCGGACCTCCTGAAGGCCACAGGGTCGTCTCCAACCAGTGGGTCTCCAGGCAGGTATAGGTGTGGAGCGATATTTGGTTGGATTCAAGGCACACCCCTATCCCTTATTTACCAGTCTGAAGTATCCCTCAGTACACCTCATGTCAGGCCAGTGAGCGAGTGAACAACGTACTATTAAAAAGTACTACTAATGATTTGCTTCAATATTGATTATGTATTATCATTCATCACATGTCATTCTTTTGACAGCTCTTAATGCAGTGGGTGAAATATTGTCAAGATTAAGATTTCCAATAATAAATCCAAGGAATAATAGTTGTGACAGTTTTCCTAATCCTTCCCTTAAAAGTTGATGTCGTATTGACTGTATGGACCTGGAAAATCATTATAAATCATAATTGATGTTGTTGTTGTGCCTTGAAAAGTTGGTGTTGCTGGGATGGTGGCGTTTGCCTTAGGCCTCAAAAAAAATGGGAAACACCGATGCGTGGGTCTTCCCGATACGTGGACACCCTGGTAATCAGAAGGTAAAGCCCCACCTGGTAGTCGACGGCGATGAGGGGGTGGTGCGGGGGGAAGGCCCGGGTGGAGCCCTTGCGGTGGATCAGCAGCGTCTTGGGCCGGCCGTCCACCATGTGCTCCTCCACCTTGGCGATGTTGTGGGACACGTCGTAGATCACGTGCATGTCCAGGTCGTCGGGCGTGGTCGCAAACACCTTGGAGAAGGCCTACGGGCGGAGGGGTGACGGAGGAGGAGGAGGAGGGTGACGGAGGAGAGAGGTGAGTGGGCTATGACGGAGAGATGGACCAGGGGTGCGTTCCAATAGTCGTTCCATAGCTATTCCGCGCACCCTTGCTTCCTAAATCTCTAGATGTTCTCCTTGATTGTCACTTAGCCACCGTCCTAGTATGCTAGAGAAGCAACTTAGGGCTCAGGATAAATCTGAGCTTTTGGAAGGTACTTTTGACTGTGCCTTTCCTCCAGCTTACTCCAGCTTTGACTACATACTGCTGCTGCTAGTCTGATTAGTGTGCAGTGAATGAAGCAAGACTCAGGAAGTTTCACTCCTGATGTGCTTTTAAAGCTACGGTAGTTCATTTGGCCAGCCAGAGTGAGCTAGATTGTGAAAGTCTCCAACCAAATGAGCACTAAGTGCTTGCGCCGAGTGTGTGCAGGTCGGGATATTAAGAGAATTTCAACAAATACGACCACAAAAATACTTCTTAAATAAACTGCCTACTCTGGCTTTAAAGGGAAACGATGACTCGTCAATTTAAACGCTGACATAACAGATCTGTGGTGGGCATGCTGGTCTGAATCCTACTGTATAAAATATCTATAAAATTGTATAGTGTGAGGACGTGGGGACGTGTTCTTTGGTCTGTGGCCACCCCATCCCACTCCTCCTACTTATTGTCTGTTGTTCATCCTGGCACTTAATGAACACACTTTTTGTCTGGTGTACATCCTTGCACTTAAAAACTTAGTACTTAGCAGTGTGTAGTGTCTTATCCTAGCCATCTCTGTGGTGTACGGGGAATGGGTTAACCTAGTGATTGTGAGTGAGCACTTGGTTCTATGGACATCCTTACTGTACCGACAGAGATATATTGTCGTTTCTCTTTCTTCTGACAAATGTACTTATTGGGGGGGGGTTGCTACCTGTCTGGTGAGGAAGGTCATGGAGGAGCGGTTGACCCAGGCGTAGTTGCCGGCGGCGGCCATGCCCTTCAGGTAGTCCTGGCCCTCGGCCGACATGATGCGGGCGCAGGCCAGCTGCCGGTCGTTCACGATGATGTTGTCCCTCTTCATGGCCTTCTCCATGGCAACCAGGGCGTCTTCACAAACGACCGATGCAAACCATTTTGTTATGTGCCATGAATGCATATATTCTATAATCACACATGGCTACGCAACTCTAACCTTATCTCTTACTTTAATCTCATTACCTTTTGGGAGTTAGACTGGATCAGCACCGATACCGTAGGACACTAAAAGTTAAATAACTAAGAAACTTAACGAGGTCTAAATAGTTTTTATGTTGACTGTAGGCGTATGTAGATCTGGATCCTTTTTATTAACCCAATAACCCTTAATTAGTTAGTTAATGACTAGTTAACAGTTAATGCAATTATGTTTTTTATTTTTTATTTCATTGACCGACCAGTTAACCAAAGTGTCCCCATCATACTACCACATTACCCCAAAGCATTCTGGGTAATGCAGGTCCTGTAACCATGCCTACCTGTGGCCACCTGGTGCCCGAGGCCCCGGCTGCCGCTGTGGATCATCACGCACACCTGGCCCTTGTGGTCGATGCCCATCTTCTTGGCGGCGTAGTCGTCGTAGATTTCGTCCACCACCTGGATCTCGGCGTAGTGGTTCCCCGCGCCCAGCGTGCCCAGCTGGGGGGCCGGACAAGAGAGCAGGGGACAGGAGGGATGGATCAATGCTTGGGTTGAGAGTGAAAACACTCTCACTGTGGTTTAAAATGCTAAATTGACAGTATTAATATAGTGCTTTTTTGGAACCAGAGGCCACCCAAAGCGCTTCACAATATTGCCTAACATTCACCCGTTCATAAACACATTCACACACCGACGGCGGTGTCAACCATGCAGGGCCACAGCCAGCTCGTCAGGAGCAGTGAGGGTGAGGCGTCTCGCTCAGGGACACCTCGACATTCAGCTAGGAGGAGCCGGGGATCGAACTAGCAACCTTACGGTTACCAGCTGACCTCCTGAGCTACCTCCTGAGCTCCATGCCCCCCCTAAAAGGACATGTGTACAATGTGTATCCTGATCACCGGCCTATGAATTACAAACCGCAACAATAGGTGGTTTATTACAATGAAGTAATAGTTATTTATATGTACACCACAACAAACATCTCAACATATGTTGAGCATATTCATTTTGAGTTGAATAAAAGAACGTCTTAACGAGAAAAAAAAACAATTATACTACATTTTCACAGATCTGCTGCCCACTACAGTCAGGGATCACCTTACTTCGGTTCGCTTACACTCGACAACTGGATAGAGACATAATATATACAATATATTCGTATCTCTCGATTTCATTTTGATTCTTTGGGTCAACATCCCGATTCAGTCCATAGGGGGGGCTAATTTCAGAGGCCGAGAAAGGCCTTGTGGCAAATTTGAAAGCAGAATATACACAGGGTGTATACAATTTTGGTCGTTGTTTATATATGAAAAGGTGATGTGATGTGGAATTGATTTTTGGAAATTGTGAATAGATTCAGAATCATAGAATATGTTTTTGTCTTATCTTATCCTAGCTATCTTTGTTGTATTCTGGGCATGGGTTAACCTAGTGATTGTTAGTGCTTGGCACTTGGTTCTATGAACATCCTTACTGTACCCACAGAGATATATCGTTGTTTCTCTTTCTTCTGACAAATGGACTTATTGTAAGTCGCTTTGGATAAAAGCATCGACTAAACGCCCTGAATGTAAACGTTGTGGTGGTGTGCCGTACCTGCGGCAGGCCTCTCTTCTTGGCCTTGGAGGAGACCTTGTTGGGGTCGGCCTGTAGCATCCGGCCGTACTCCTCGCAGTGCTCCTTGTCCTCGGCCCAGGCGTAGCCCTCCCTCAGGGACCAGTCCACGCCCATCTCCAGAGCCTCCTCCAGGTCCCTGCACACACACATTTTTAATTACAATGCACATATTCCCAGTAGACACGCTGAACTGAATTCACTGTACACTGCTCATCACAAAGAGGTAGAATGAGCAGCAGGAATATTCTACAAAGAAGGAGCTTTGAAGTTTTATATTGAATAAATATGTTGTCCTACTATAGATGTAGAATCTTAAGAGAATCCTCAGAATCTTAAGAGAACCGGCAGAATAGGACCTGAACAACAGCGCTTACATACAGAAGTGAGAGACCGCCATTCTTCCTCCTCTACTGCCCTAGCTCCCTGTGCCAGACTGTACTGCAAACCACTGTAACCTGAACCTATCATCAGTCATGGTCCTATAATACTGAACCAACTATACCAACCATCAGAACACAATCGGCACCCCATCAATTCAATTCAACATGAATACCCCTTAATCACCGTTACAGTCTGGAAGGGCTTAACGGGTCAAATATGTATGACGCCCCCCCTTCTGACCCCCCAAGTGGGCAAGAAAAAACTCCCTTAACCATCCCCTCCCCACCCCACCCTGGGCCTTACTTGGCGGCCATGGGGATGACGCCCTTGGAGCCCACGCCCACAGGGATGTGGTCGAACAGCGCCTGGGCCAGCTGCTCCTTCACCGGCTGCACGTCGCCCTCGTCCAGGTTGGTCCGCAGCAGACGCACGCCGCAGTTGATGTCGAACCCGACGCCGCCTGCATGGAACACATCACATAACGCACACAAACAGGTACACAGACACACACACACACACAGACAGGCACACACACACAGACACAGACACACACACAGACAGGCAAACACAAACAGACACACACACAGACAGGCGACCACACACAGGCACACACAGACAGGCGAACACACACACACACAGAGACAGGCACACACAAACACAACACACACACATGGGCATGTGCACACACACACACACACACACACACACACACACACACACACACACACACACACACACACACACACACACACACACACACACACACACACATAAGCATAGTCAAGGGGCATCTCTGTATTTGTGTTTGATTGAAAGCTGTCTGAAGATTTAAGATACAGAAAAGTGTGAAATGATAGAATAATGCCATGGCTTACCCGGTGACACGACGGCGGTGGGGTCACTCATGTCGAAGGCGGCCATGTTTCCAATGGCAAAGCCGTAGCCGGAGTGGACATCAGGGAGACCAATGGACCTCTGGGGAAGAGGAGCCAACATTAGTTTAGACATAGACTAACGGGTGCTTGTTGATTTATTTTAAGTGTATGGATGGGCATTCAAATCCACATACGTTCACTATTCCGGGCAGTGCAGCGACATTTCCAATTTGTTTCATAGCTGGGAGGAAACCACCAAAGCCTATGGAGACATACAAGACCATGCAGGATTTTATAATAATATTTAATTCATAATTGTATGGGATTAGCGTTTTGTTGACATGATGTGACAGCTGATCCTGCCACGTACCTCCTCCACGACAGGCGTTGCGGAGCTCCTCAAACATCAGCTTCTCAAGGGGATCATTGACGTAGAAGATTCCTTCAACCTACAGCAAGTGACGAGCTGTCAGTCAAAACCCTGATTTGATCATTGCTAGAAACACTTCAGTCATTCATTCAGGGCATGGCACATGTCTCTCCTATGGTTTACTGGTTGTGACTAACACATTTAAAGATATGTCAATGTACGACCTGGATACATAACCTATACTGCATGACGTCCATGTTAATTATACGCCTATTTGATAAGATGATCGCAAAGAACAGCTGACTGGGTCCAGCTTTAGCCGGATGCTAAAGAGCTAGCCTCTTATTGGTTTCCTACCTTCATATTTGGCACAAACCCTTTTTTGATCCGCCAACAGGTTTTGTCAATTTTTTCCAAGTATTGCATCTCATCATTGTAGGATCGAGCCATTTTGCAGCCCTAAAAGAGCAGGTTTTATACGTAGAAATGCACTCAGTGTACAACGCAACAACCTGCCAACACGCAGCTACGGGTGACTCTGAGACAAAATAGATACGAAAAAGCGATTGCTAAATAGTTTTGTAAATCTTAAACTTATTTCTCCCGTTATTAAAGACATTATGAGTGCCACCTTAGCTAACATAATTATCCCAACAATATTTAGGTTGTAAAATGTGTGAATGGATAAGTGGATGTTACGTGTCATTACTGTTCGCTTGCCGTATTTGTAGTTTTCGCGTAACAAACGCGTTCGCAACACACACATCATAACTGAAACGTCGCTCAAATACAAAAGTTATTTAAAAACGTTATATTATTGTAAATATTACTGGAAACATTGATTTGCGTGGCTTTTGTATAAGCAAACATATTATAAACAAATTTTCATCTGCATAACTTTGAATACTTTATAGGTCTACAGGACCTAGTGCAATACATTGCAGTTGGCATTACCTGAAAGGTGTTTGCATAACACGCTGAGGAATACACACATGAGGTAGAACACAATTTGTTGTAATATACCAATGCTGAACTCATCATGTATAATGTTCTCTCTCTCTGGAAGCAGCTCCTCAATCCTAAAGTGATACCTTTTACTTCCCTGATTCACCTTTCTGGTGAGCGGTAATGAGCCTCCCTCCGCTCCACTGGGTGCTGTGTTTTATTAATGAGCAGAATTAGCAACAGTACGCATAAATCCAGGTCATATCTCAGTGCCTGGAGTGCCCGCAGACAGACACACACGCACTGCAGCACATACACACACACACACATACGCACGCACGCACACATGCTCGCACTGCAAACACACACAGACACAGACACACACACACCAGCCCGCACTGATGCATGCATGCGCCCATATACACACACACACTTTCATGGTTGCATGCACACACACACTCTCTCACACACAGACACACACACACACACATTCACTCAAGTGTATACTGCAGCTGGCTGAGCTGTCTTAGGAGAGAAAGCTTTCACTGACATTATTATGGGACTAATATATAGCAAATTATACATCACATTGCGGTCTCAGAGTACATGTCATTCAACTAGTCCCATCGGTCAGTATTCAAACCTGGGAAGTCTACATAGATATGTCATTCATTCATTCATTCATTCATTTATTCATTCATTTTGCCTTTAGGTCCAGTGTTTGCATGAACAGTAAAACAAATAAAAAATGTGTGCATGTGTTGTTGTCCGTGTTTTTGTGTGTTTTCTGCGTTTAACCCTGTCATAACCTTCATTGCACATTGTTGTACTAAAAGCGAACAAGACCATTTCCGTGTCGTTCCGTTCAGTGGCCGCTGCCCCCCACAGAGAGGCCCGGTGCAGCTATCATTATGTAAGCCGTCTCCAAGGTGTTCTGGTGGTTGTTGGTTCACTGTCTCTCTCTCTCTCTCCGTCCTCCGGGATGCACAGTCATCACCATCCCCGTCCAAACCCCTTTACATAACTCATATTGCAGTGAGGTAGAGGGGGTATGAATAGAAACTCTTGTCATTTCGTGTGTAATTCTTAATTATGTATACATTATATATATATTTTTTTTTATTTTCCTCTTATTTTATTATCTCTGTTATGTTATTATGTAACACTAATATCATTATATAGTAGTTAGGGTTAGGGTTATTTTTTGTCTCCGGGGTACAAACTAGATCAAGATTTTCCCAGAATGACTAATTCAGAATCTATTAGCGGTCCATTGCCATCATTTATTAACTTGCAGGTTTCTTCTGCAGATGAACGATGAACAGACACATCAGGAAAACTTATCTTTCAGTGAAATGACATGATAGACATATGATCTATAGGTCTTGGCAATGAATGCTTCCAATATGAGATGACTGGTATAGGCCTACCCAAAATCGCATGTATGCAGGGCCAGATATATGAAATATGAAAAAATATAATCTCACTATTAATAATACTTATAAAAAACACCATAACTGTGTCCCCGAAAAATGAATGAAAGCCAGCCCCTCACATGCCTTTAACAGAATATGGTATTCTATTATTAATAATGTTTTTGGGGGATTTGGGCAGCTTTTAGCTGTGGCCCGTAACCACTGGCCTCAGCTAAACTGAGACACATGGCTTAGCTGTCAGTGGTGCTGCGCTACGCACGCATATTCATCTGTTTTAGCCCTCCGATCCTTCCAGACTTTCATCCAGCTTGCCTTTAATGTTATTGGGGCAGATTTCTGTTGCCTAGCAACCACTTCAAAGGCACGAGAGATGCTCAGAATTCGCCTGAGCGTTCCCCCCCCCCCCCCCCCGCCCTCCACCCCGATGGTGGTGGTGGTGGTGGGGGGGGGGAGGGTTTGTGAGTCATCACACCTACCTGTCTGTCAGTGTTCGCTACCTGGCGTGTGAGTTTGTCCAGAACATGGCAGTATTTATCCTCAGGTCACTTGGCAACGCTAAGAGGGTTGAACAACACCATTGTTCAACGCATGGCTTTGTTGAATGCTCGATTCTGATTGGTCAATTTGCGGCATTCAGCAGCGTGTTATTTGCTGAATTGCGGACTGCCTCTAATGAATAACAGACCTTTGATATGGATGCTATTTCCCACCCTAGAATCGAGGGTTTTTTAAGCAGAACCAATAAAAACATTTTCTAATCCATAAAATCATTTTCTGGGTTAGATTTTGTGTCAAATTATTGGTAATTAATAAGCAAGATAATTTACAGTTGTATACATTATCCAATGTGGGGTTATTTGTGTTGCTTGTTTCTTTGTTTGTTAATTGGTTGTTTGCTGCCCGGGTCTTTCATAAACTCTGGTAGGCCTCACAAGGATAGAAAACCATACAGGGACGGCAGGAAGTGACTTGACGTTGATTCCCTCTGAGTTCCTTTCCATAATCCCGCCCCTCAGGGCGATAGCTGGCAGCGGTAGGTCGAGCTAACTAATTAATGTAAGTTAGTGGGGGAGGGAGGGTGTTAGATGGAGGCTGGGTACAACGCCCATGTCTCCATTGTTGCGGCACAATATTTTTGATAAAAAGAAATACATTTGTGGATAAAAAAGAACACAGGAAATGACCTCTGTGGTGATTGTGAACCTGAGATGTGGGATATTGTATTTCAGGTGTTCCTGGAAAGGTTTGTGTGTGTGTATATAATGACACATAGATGGGGAGAGTGGTGTGAGGTTGGCTTTGGGTGAGACATTACCAGTAAACAGCGCAGCACCCAAACACACCGTTAATAGAAGTGCTGCGAGCAGAGAGAGAGAGAGAGAGCAGAGGGGGAGAGAGCGAGCAGAGAGAGAGAGCAGAGAGAGAGAGAGCAGAGAGGGAGAGAGAGAGAGAGCTAGAGGGGCAGGGGAGACAGAAGCAGAGATGAAGAGCGAGAGAGAGAGTCAGAGAGGGAGTGAGAGAGAGGGGGGTGGAGCTTAGCCGACGGAGAGGAAATGAAATTCTAAACTGCAGCACAATCAGCTGTCTGTACACATAGCTGCATGATCTGGATTTCATTCAAGGTATTTACTTTGTACATTTACACTGTATTTCTGTGTGTGTTTCTGTTTGTGTTGCATGGTGTGTGGTTGTGTGTGTGTGTGTGTGTGTGTGTGTGTGTGTGTGTGTGTGTGTGTGTGTGTCGTGCAGCATGCCTAGCAGATACATCCTTGACAACTGCAGGAGAGCCTAAGGATCAGGTGCACTAGCTCATCTGCACGGGAGAGGGAGAGAGAGAGAGTGAGAGAGAGAGAGAGAGAGAGAGAGAGAGAGAGAGACATTTAAGAGCGCTACCTAGCAAAACAACTAAGCTAAATTATTCAAACACACAGCAAAGCAAAGGATTGAGAGATAATTGCAAACTAAAAAAGATGAGGAGAAAATATACACACAATGCAATACTCCAATGACACAAAGAACAGAGAAGAAAACACAAAGAAAGGAAGGTCATATCAGAGAGAGTGAAAGAGCAGGAAAGAGAGAGAGAGAGACAGTCAGAGAGAGAGAGACAGTCAGAGAGAGAGAAAATGGTGCTGCATCCTGATGAGCTGTAGTGACCTGCGGACGTGTTGAGCTGATATGTCGCAGTTCTACCTGCCCGGTGTATCTAACCCTCTCCCCCTCCTCCCCCACACTCTCTCTCTCTCTCTGTCCCCCCTCCCCCCTTTCCCCTCACCCCTTTCATCTTCCTCTCCCCGCGGTCTTCCTCAGCGCTCTGTCCGTCTGTCTCTCTCGCCTCCGGAATGACGGGGCTTTGGCGGCCGAGCGAGCAGCCCGGAGAGTGACGCACACTCTCCCCCTTTCCTCCCCCCCCCCCCCCCCACTCCCCCCAGCACCACCACCACCACCACCACCCCACTCACCCCCCCCACACTTCTACCTCCCCCCCCCCCCCCCCCCTCTGTGTTGGTTCGGTCCGTTCAGACCGTCCAGTGACCAGGTGACCTCCAGGGTCCTATCACCTTGACGAGGTGCTGCTGAGGCTGTTGTCGTTCTCGTCGTCAGGGCAACGTCCCGGCTCGTCAATCATCTCAACTTACCGCCTCGTAACGAGATGGACGGACTGCGTCTGCCCCCCCTCATAGAGGAGGTCATGGATCCCTCCGGTGAGTGTGTGCGTGCGTGTGTGCGTGCGTGTGCGTGTGTGTGTGTGTGTGTGTGTGTGTATGTGGCATTCCAAGATTGACAGCCTTACTGAGCAGATATGTTTTTTCTTGCTTTCATGTATGTCCTAAAATAGAGATTGTGTTTGTTTGTGTGTGTGTGTCTATGTTTGTGTGTGTGTGTGTGTGTGTGTGTGTGTGTGTGTGTGTGTGTGTGTGTATGTGTGTGTGTGTGTGTGTGTGTGTGTGTGTGTTTATGTGTGCGCCAACTGTGTTTACTGAGCAGAGGATCTAAAAGCAAAAACGGAGGCGGGTTTCCTCTGAGTGAGGAAGACTAGAATAGACAAACGCTGGCGATGCAGTCGGAGATGATGAAGACAATTAAAGTATAGCCTACTTAAGCACTTAAAAGAGGGATGAGACCTAACATTAATGCTAGTTATCGCAAACAACAAAGAAATCTTCCAACTCCAGTTGCACATAGTGTATTACGCCTTAATTGTTATTATGTGCAATGATATTTTTAGCGTTATGGGGTATGATACTAATTGTGTCTTTGGCCACAATTTGCTTCAGATCCCCATCTGTTGGTAGGGAAATTCCCCAAACTGGTGACATTGATTCTAGAACTTGCTTCATTCTCATAACACACTTTTGCTCGCTGCCTGGTTCACTCCATTACTAACCTCCACTGTTTGTATAATAACTAAAACAATCCTCACACGCTTTATTACTTCTGTAGAACGTCCTCCCGAAACCCAACAGACCAAAACCCAATTTCTCCTCATTTTCCGGCTCTAAGTTGTTCCATAATGTCTCAACCGACGTCTTTTATTAAAAGACCAAAAATGTCCACCGTTACTCGACACACAAGTATGTGTGTCGAGTTTGCAGATATATGTAGAACTCCACCTAGTGACAGACAAGTGTGTGTCTTGACAACGCAATCGCAATTTTGTGTGTGTTTAAGTGTCATCTTCATCTCAACCTCCTCCTCTCTCCCCCCAGAAGAGCTCCAGAAGGAGGAGAAGCACCAGGACGCCCACGAGGAGGACAAGGAGAAGAAGAGGAAGGAGAAGGAGGCGGCGCAGGAGACGAAGGCCGCCTCGGGGGAGGGGGTGGTGGGGGTGGGCAGCTGGGAGAAGGCCCAGCTGGAGGAGGAGGAGGAGGAGGAGGCGCTGGGGAGGGGGGACGTCCGGCTGGAGTACGAGGAGGACGAGGAGGAGGAGCGGGAGCGGGAGCTGGAGGAGCTGCGGGGCCAGGTGGTGCAGCTCCTGCTGGAGCTGGAGGCCACCAGGGAGGTGGCCCAGCGGCACGAGGAGACCTTCCTGGAGCTGCAGGGTCTGTCCATGTCTGTCCGTCTGTTCGTGTGTGTGTGGGTGTGTGTGTGTGTGTGTGTGTGTTGGATGGTGTGTGTGTGTGTGTGTGTGTGTGTGTGTGTGTGTGTGTGTTGGAGTGTGTGTTGGGGGGTGGGTGTGTGTCTGATGGTATGTGTGTTTAAAAATGTGTGTTAAAAAATCTTGAGTGTGTTCCAGTGTGTACATGCTTGGTCGTGTGTGTGTGTGTGCATGTGTGTGTGTGTGTTGGGGTGTGTGTTGGGGTGTGTGTGTGTGTGTGTGTGTGTGTGTGTGTGTGTGTGTGTGTGTGGTTTGGATCTGTCAGCATGTGTACCATCAAAAAAGTGACCATGTATGTCCTCCAGTGTGCACATGCTTATTTGTGTCTTTGTGTGCGCGCGTATGTGTGTGTGTGTGTGTGTGTGTGTGTGTGTGTGAGACTGTGTGTGTGTGTGTGCGTGTGTGTGTGTGTCCCCCCACGTCCCCCTCTTTCTACTCATCTCCTCGCTCCCCTGACTCCAGGTCTGTTGGAGGATGAGCGTCTGGCCACCGCCCATCAGGCAGAGAGCTTCACCCGACAGATCCATCGTCTGCAAGGTAATCAGGGACACAGCATCACCCCCCCTCACCACAGCATCACTCCCCCTCACCACACTCCCTCCCTCCCTCTCCTCCGACAGCGTGTCCAAACAGTCGATGCGTGGTCGTACGGGGGCCAGTAAAACAATATTTGAGGAGCCGCACCAGATGGGCTTTTGCTGTGTTGATTTGTAGAGTGTGACTCTGACAGGCTGCTGCTCTGTTTTCTTCTGCGAGAGAAGAGATTTATTTTTGGTCGTCGAGTGACAAACCGTTGTCATGAGGTGACATCTCCTGCTTTCTCTACTCTCCTCATCACTCCGACCTATTCCTCGCCTTCCGCTCCCCCCCCCCACCTCCTCTCCTCACCTCTCCCCCATCTCCTCTCCTCACCTCCCTAACCTAACATCCTCCTCCCTCCTCCTAACCTCTACCCTCACCTCCTCCCCACCTCCTCCACACCTCTCTCACCCTTCCCTCACCTCTCCCTCCTCACTTCCTCCCCTGCTCCTCCTTACATCTCCCCCCGCCTCATCACCTCAACTCTCACCCTCTCCTCCCTCTCCCTCTCCCCTCACCTCCACAACCCCTCTCCCCCCTCACCCTCTCCTCCCTCACCCTCTCCCCTCACCTCCACAACCCCTCTCCCCCCTCACCCTCTCCTCCCTCACCCTCTCCCCTCACCTCCACAACCCCTCTCCCCCCTCACCCTCTCCTCCTCACCTTCCCACCCCCTCTTCCCTTCTCCTCGCCTCCCTCCTCCACCTCTCCACAACCTCCTCCCGTCCCACCTCCCACCCTCTCTCACCCCCACCCTCTCTCACCCCCTCCCCCCCTCCCCCACCCCCCCTCCCACCCCCCCCTCCAGCCCAGCTGCGGTCGGTGCGGGAGGAGCTGGACGCGCTGGAGGAGGAGAAGGAGAGCGAGGTGGCGGAGGCGCAGGAGGAGCTGCGCGTGGCCCAGGAGGAGGTGCTGCTCCTGCAGCAGGCGGCGGACGAGGCGGCGTGCGAGCGGGAGGGCGACATCGCCTCCATGCAGGAGGAGCTGTGCCGGCTGCGGGCCGAGCTGCAGCGGCTGCGCGCCGCGTCGCAGGGCTTCGAGCTGGAGGTGACCACGCTGCGGGCCGAGATCGCCATGAAGAGCCGCGCGGGCGCCGGGGGAGAGGGGGCCGACGGTGAGGGGACGCCCGAAACGCACACACACACACACACACACACACACACACACACACACACACGTACAGACGTTTGTGAGTGTGTGTGTGTGTGTGTGTGTGTGTGTGTGTGTGTGTGTGTGTGTATGTGTGTGTGTTCACGGCGGTGTGTGTGTGTGTGTGTGTGTGTGTGTGTGCGTGTGTTGCTATCATGTGGAGCTGTGCTCCACTTCGTGATACATGGAACGTCATAATCCAGAACTGCTGCAGTGAAATCAGTATGGATTGTTTGCTCCTCCCGGGACAAAAATGCAGACTTACTGGAAAATTATACCTTGCCGTTGAGCTGTAGAGTCGTGCTGTTTTTTTTAATGTTCACTTGGTTAGGGAATCCTCACTGCAACAAGAGATAGGGATGCTAGGGCTCGCTTCTGAATATGAAGACAGTCCCAGCTCTTAAAATATATTCTAGGTCAGAATAAATTGTATTAAGGAGAAGATGAGAGTTTTTCAAAAAGGGTGGCAACCCCTTTAAACCAATTATTCCCCGGACCCTCATGTTAAGGAACCTCTTAATCCAGAGTTAGGGCCAGAGTGGCAAAGGGGGCGGAATCAATTGTGTACTGAAGCCTGTGGGCTCAAGCCACTCTCAGCCCGGTCAGTGAGAGTGGGCGCAGCAGTGTGGAGACCGAGAACGTGGGTGAGAGCACTGGCTGAGGTAATATTAAAAACAATATGCTACTGAAAAGCCTGAGTGCATAGAGGAAACAGACGTGAGCGATTGAAAACATGACAATAAACAGGGTCGATGTTCTCTGTTGTGCTTACATAACCCATTGGAAAAAAATAAGAATGAGTAGGGAATTTCAGTTGTTTCAGTTGTTTTTCATGTGCCCACACTGCTGCTTCCGTCAAGTGGAATATGGGAACTGGATTAATGGATACTACTGTATATAGACGGACCGATAGATAGAGGTATGGTCAGTGTAGCGATGTCTGTTCTACACGCCACCTAGGTGGCTGTCACCCTCCACCTAAACCGCATACACTCAACAGTTACATACGTCGAGATAGATAGAAACATAGACACTGCAGTTAGTTTGACGGACATATGCTAATCCTTATGTTTCTCCAGGTGCTTTGAGTCAGCTGAAGGAGGACTACCGCTCGCTGAAAGAAGACTGTCTGTCGCTGGCCAACAACAACCAGGAACTGACCAGCAGGCTCAAAAAGCTGCAGCAGGAGCAGCAGCAGACCAGGTGAGGGGACCCAGCAATCAAATCTGCCACCCTATCAGGTGTTGCCAATTAGTGATAATTGGAACCAGCAGCACATGCTCATTTTCACCGCTGTGAAGGGCGAGCAACACGGGCTGGAGGACTTAAATTGAGTGGATCAAATCCTCTAAATGTTGTTTGTTAGTCTTTGAATATCAACAAATAAGAGACCTGGGGAGGGATGTAGGGTGGCAAGATGACGCCAGTGGGAGGGTGCCGGAGGATGGAAGATAAGGAAGAACGATGTACCACTACTCATTCCAAGTCACTCCTAAGCTCAGGCAGGAACAAAAAAATTAAAACCAAAAAAAACAGAGATATATATTCAGAGGACTTAAATTTCAAGCCACGTGATTGGCCAAACAACCCGCCAATCAAATCAGCCACCGAATCAGGTGTTGCTAATCACAGCGTCGGTTGTTGTGATCCGAAACGTCAACCCGCCGCCCCCCCCCCTCTCTCGCTGACCTTCAGCCGCTCTGAGGACATCTACATGGCCCTGAAGGAGGAGCCCTCCGACGCCGAGGACAGGGTGAAGACCGACGGGTACATCACCCTGTCGCAGGCCGAGCCCCCCCGCCAGCCCAACGCCCAGCCTGCCCGGGACCCCTCCAGCACAGCGGGGGGGGGGGGACGCCCAGGAGGTCAGCGCGCTGAAGGCCCAGCTCCGAGAGGCGGAGGAGAGGGCCCAGGACGTCCAGAGAGAGGTGAGTGCAGGGCGCCTCTACCTTTTTAGTGGGGTCGGGGGGGGGGGGGGGGGGGGGGGGGAGCCTATGTGGGGTCCAGTGGAAGGCTGGCGCCTGGCCCTGGAGAGGCTGGTTCTCACCGTGAGTTTGCACCAAAAGCAAAGTGAATGTTCAGGTCGCTTCCTTCCGCGTGAGGTCACAAGTTTGATTACGCAAAACACTCCCGTGATGTTTTGTAGCATATTGGAGGAGGTGGAGGAGAGGCTCTCTTGTGAAAGCTAACGTTTCTTTCCACCAGTTCATTCTCAACCACGGCCGAGATAACCACTATCGCGAGTCCTTACTTGTTGTGTGTTGAAGTACCAGAGACGTTGAATAACCCAACGCCGTAGTTTATGGATTCATAGTATCATTTGGAGATCCACATAACTTTTGGCCGTGATATTGTATATTATATTATATTATATTATATTATATCATAGAGCTCGGGGAGTCAACGATCACTTCTCCTCCATGTTGCGTTTCAATCTGAACTTCCGGGAGTGAACGCTGAAAGGCTGTCACAACAAAGCATCACGGGAAATTTGTGGAAAAGTTTGAATATTTCAGTGTTCGCGCGAGTAGAATCACACGAAATCTGCGCAAACCAGGTTGTTCGTGCCGCGCCATTCTTCTATTCGCACCGCAGGTTTTTTCTGGCGGAAACTTTGCCTCTATTCACCTCATTGACTTTCTATGGATTCGCGTGGCGCCTTCTCCTTTGCTGTCAGTGCACATTTAGTGTTGGTTCTTTGGTGGTTACTGTCTTACGTATACAAAAACATATCCTTTTTTTCCTTATTTTTCAAGCGTGTTGATTTAATAATCTTTATTCATACTTATTTCCTTTTGATCTCTCTCCGTCCAACTGTCTGTCCGTCAGTGTGAGGGTCTGAAGGAGGAGCTGGTGGAACTACAGACGCTGTACGACAGCAGCCAGCGTGAGAGGGCGGGGCTTGACCAGGAGCTGCGCAGCTGCAGGGCGGAGCTAGAGGAGCTGGTCGGCCGCCGGGTGAGGGTAAGGGGGTCACAAGGGGCTGATGGGTAAAAAAAATAAAATAAACGCAACCGAAAGATTAAAAGGGTGGAAGGTGAATGAAGATAGTGGACGATCAATCCTAAGTGCAGATAGGTTTAAAGATAAGAGATGGAGATGGATAACTAAGAAATTGAACTGTTACAAGTAGAGTAACTGTTGCAGTAGCTTGTGGTTTCCAGGATGTCACACATCCTTAAACAAAGTCAGTATTGACCGAAGGTAGGTAGAAGGTCACATTGATTTGATAATCCACTCATTTGTTCAAACTACTGTGACGTGTTAACGATAACGTTCCGTGACTTCACAGTCGTTCCGCCATGACATCCGTTGCTTTCTGCTTTTGTGCATGTGGGTCAGTAACAGTTTGGTCAAAACACTGTTGGATGTCCACACTTGTTTTTGTTGCTTCATTGTCTGTCGGTGGCCACCATGGTTCTGCTGGTGTACATAGCAGCTGGGTGTTTGTACGAAGCTAGGCCATACCAGGCCGTCCTTATTCCCCCTCCCCCCTCCCCCCACATGTGTCTCGCTACAATGGGCAGTGTGTCGTCTTTGTCAAGAAACTATCCGTCTGTCTCGGAGCGGGGCCTTTCTTCCACAGGGGACGGTGCTAAAAATAAGACTATTGACAGGCGGGTTATAAGCCAGGCCGGTGGTGGCTAATCAGATGCTGTCGGTTGGAAATGAGAGCCCAAACCGGAGACGCTGACGGAGATCTACTAATAAACCATTCAGTGAGGCGGACCGGTCGTGCACTGGCGATTCCAGTCTCACGCCTGATGGCTCAAATTACTTGTCTGCTCCTTTGGCCTTTCTAGGCTAGTGACTTGGCTAGTCCGTGGCTAACGACCTAGCATCTATGGGCTAACCGCTAGCATTCCTAGGCCTAACTCTAGCATTCATAAGCCAGACCATTCGCATCCCTAGGCTGGCCGAATGGCAGAAATGGTCTCTCATTTAGCCTCTCAAAAGTCACATTTTTGGCGTTGCTCCTGAGCAATTGTGCCCCTGGATATTGGCATGGACTCTCTCCCACCTCGCCATGGTTGGTGGCACTGTGGGTGTTGTCATGTTAATTGCATCTTTTCAGAGTTAGAAAAGGTAGTCTTCAAGAACAAATCTTCCAAAGTCTGTGGGCCGGGGTTCTGTCACGTGTTTTGCATGAAGCTTACTGTGAAACTTAACTTTTGTCCCACGTCCCTCCGCACGTCGCGGTGACTTGTCTTGCATCCAATATATCGTAAACATAGCGTAGAGGATAGCATTGTGTTTAAATAACCCGGTTCACTCCCCCAAAAACAATGTGGTCCGTCGTTCGCAGGTGACACGAAACAGCCAATTCAAGTCCTCCGGAGACCACCCTTATTACATCATGCCATTGTAAACTTTACCTTGTGAGCTAAAAAGAAAAACACACTCCAATCTCAGGACAAACCTTCACCCTTCAAAACACCCACACCTTTATCCCACACGCCAGCGCTGCCAATCAGTCAAGTGTTCCCTGTGTCTGTGACACGTGAAACATTGGGGAAAAGCACTAACACGCATTGGCGACAGATTCATGTAGCACGAGGTGCAAGCTTTCATCTGCACGCTTCTTCATCTTGTCCTTGACTATCTTTGTCATCTCTGCTTTTGCGTTGCCTTGTAATTTCAGTCGCTTCAATCCCTCCCCTGCATTTTGTCACCTTTCCGGTGCACTTTATCCACCATGCTGTATGTTTGTCAAAGTGCATGCATGCCTTCTATTTCTGTTTTGATTTTCTTTTTTTCTTTCTGCACCGTGTCACATTTTTTTCCAATTTAAAGATGAACTTGAACACTAGACTTCTGCTCTGAGTTGGACTTGAAGTTACTTGTTGAAATCCATCTACTCTAGTCTGATTTGATGAACCTTCTAAAGGACAAATATTTTATTGAATTAAATGTATAGATGTAATGTAATCCATCAATCATTTTGATGTCCATACTCAAATGGCATATTGGTGAGAACTCTCATTCAACCACCAGGTGGCACCAAACTCACAAAAGAAGACTAGTAAATAGGGCCTCTTTAATCTCACAATTCTGTTTGTTTTTATCCTTTCACCTCTTATCCTTCCCTCCTATATCCTCATCTCCACCCTCCCTTCCCCTCCCCTCCTCCTTGCACTCCACCTCTCTCCTCTCCAGAACTGTGCTCTTTCTCCTCCTTCTCCTCCTCCTTCTCCAACTCCACCCGAGCCCCCAGTTCTCTCCGTCCCCTTCATAGGAATGATTGTAATAGTGGCCTTGATATGGTGCTGTTGGGAGGAGCTGGCGTCCTAGAGAGGGGGTGGGACCAGGTAGGGTCACGCCCTTTCTTCTTCTTCTCCTCCTTCTTCTTCTTGTTGGTGTGATTGCAAAGCAACAACACTATTGTAATCAGATTTTTTTATATATTTTTTAAACATTATATTCTTCTTCCTGATATTTTTCACGTCTCTTCCTATGCCTTTCGAGCTGTCACGAACCAATGCCAATACATCCGGCCCCGGTCAGGTGCAGTCTGCTTATGTTCCGATTTTGGAAGTCCTTAATGAAAAAAATGCGTTGTGCTGATGCAGCAAAATGTGCTCATCATAATTCATGCGGAACTGTGTTGATCCCTAAAAAAACAATATGACTTATTTTTTTTAAGGCTCTATGAAAGGCTTTCCAAGTTTGCCAAGTAAGGTGTGTGTGTGTGTGTGTGTGTGTGTGTGTGTGTGTGTGTGTGTGTGTGTGTGTGTGTGTGTGTGTGTGTGTGTGTGTGTGTGTGTGTGTGTGTGTGTGTGTGTGCACTGTAAAAGGTCTCGCACAATGCGTTGTTTATCCCTCCATCGGCCACCACTGCTTCCTTACAACAGCAGGCCTTGTGCGAGCGATAATGACTTCTTGTTGTGTTATCGGTTGGATGTCGGGGTCAGCGGGCCACAAGTATTGTGCGGCTGAAAGGTTGGGGCCCATTGTGACCGTGTATTCTGGTTCTTGCATCCCATTGGTTGAGCCTCTGCTATTGATGACCCATTATTATTATTTCATGGTGAAGGCAGACTGGTGCTAACCTAGTTGGAGGCTCCCCCTATTAGGTGTCAGACCTTGGCATCACAGCTAGGCCATGTTTTGCTTTTGACTTATGATGACCTAGGCAGATAGTAATTATGGAATGTAAAAAGCACTCTGATTGGCTTATGATATAGCCAATGAGGCACAGTGAATCAGCAGTGTCAGGAGAGAAGAGGTAGGTTAGATATCACACCTTGGCCAAAATATAACTGAGGCAATTATGCAATGAGGCTAACGATATGCTAGACTAATGACTAGGATTATACACCTACACAAGTTACGCACAATCAAAACCTGCCCTGGGAGTCTGACATCCATTTCCCTGTTCAACTTTTGACCTTTCGTAGCCGGACAACAAGCTTGATGTCTATAGATATATAGTGTTGTGATAAACCCAAACTCTCTCGGTCAAACTGATGCACACGTGTCCCCCAAAACTGCCTCTGTGGTCTCTGCAGTAAAACCATACTGGGATTTCCCCCCCCCCTCCCCCTGAATCTGCTTGTGGTGTGATCAGCGAGGTCTGCACCAAAGAGGAGTTCAAGTAAACGTTTGTCTAGATGGGAAAGCGGTCCTTAAGGAGGGCTTATGTGTTAGTTTGCCCTCTCCCTGGGAACGCCAAGGCTTTGTTTGTTTGAGGATCCACGGCTGTCTGCTGGGCTGTCGGCAGCGCTCTCGAAACGCTGCGGCGGCGCCAGGAGAACACAACGAGCAGAGCAGCACAAACACTTCATGAGAATGTCAGGGGCACAAGGGGGGACTCATAACGGTGGACTCACAAGGGGGGGACTCACAAGGGTGGTCTACGTCCAAGGGTCTGAAACAACAGACCCCAGATCCATCCAAATCATAGAATACAAAATCCGAACTAGGGATGTTTTCGTTTGGAGTATGGCTGTTCACTATATTATGCGGCGTGTAGGTGCGTTGTGTGTCTCACAGTGGGTTGTGCGTTTTGTTAAGTGTACCTCACTTTACCCGAGCGGGATTTGAACCAATCATTCCAAAAACAAATCATTCTAAGAGCATCTATTCAATTTCCTCACCGATCTCGTCACGCTTTGCAAACGCGGCAAATGCAGTCGCAGTTGATGGCGACTATCACATCAACTGCACTTCATTTGAAATCCATTTGAACATTTCAGACCACTCGTCCGTGCAGTCATATGTGGTTTCCGGGGGTGGAAAGATATTCCAATACCTGGTGCTTATTAATTCAGTGGACGTGCCGGCCCCGCTGAATAGATCTAACAAATGACTCTGCACGCTAGATAAACACCAAATGTATGTGGATGTGGTGAACTGATAAGGGCACGGCTTTGAGGCTGCTGTAGTGTCTAGTATATCATGTCTATTATATAGGTGCTGTAGTGTATAATGTATTAGGTTCTATGTGTTGGGAGGGCCAGGTTAGGGCGGGCTTTAATTGCGAATAGAAAATGTCATTGTGGTATAAAGGTGACCCAACATGACTTGACTCCCCACGGCGGTGACATCACTGTGTCGTTCCTCTTTTTCTTTCTCTTTCTATTTTTTGGGGTTTGCAGGGGAACAAGAGCGAGAGCTGGCACCTGGCTGTGGCGGGGGCGGTTGCCATGACAGCGGTGGTCGCCCTGGTGGTGTCTGGCATCATGCGGGCGGTGGCGTGAGCACAAGGCAAATCACGCGGAACTTTCCGGAACAACGGAGCAGCCTGCTTTTTTTTTTTTTTTTCCTCCACACACATTTTTCAAAGCTACGTCGCCGTATCATGCTATCGGCGCATAATGCTAAACAGCGCTAATTGCTCAAATAGGCTATGCGGCGCTCACCGCTAACATAGGCTCCGCATGGCTCTGAGCCTTCCAGCGTCTCCCTCTGCGTCTGTGGTTTGACGCTCGTCTTCCTGATGTTGTCTTTAGCCCGCAGCGTAGCGATCAGTGTGTCATGTCGTGAGTGAACGTGTGGTAGAAGTACGCTAGTAAGTGTATGATAGACTTTATATGTAGGCCTATAAATAAATAAATAAATATATATATATATATTTATATATATATTTATAGGTATATATTGTAGGCTAATACTTGGTCATTTGATTTTACAAAGCTGTACACAATTTATTTATTTTTAGCTGTAAGTAATTACTGTCATTGCAGTTAAAGCTATGGTTGTTGAAGAGATTCATGGTTCGCCTTTACTTTACTGAATTACTTTACATACTTATGATGGATATAGACCAGAAGGCCTTATCGTTTAGTTAAAATGCTGTGGATTGTGCAGACTTAGGAAAATGTTCCATAAACTGTTACTTATCGTGCTATGGTGTATAAATCCCTTCCCCTCTCTAATCTTTACCTATTGGCAATTTATAATCCTCTCAGTCTAAAGAACAACAATTGTAGCTAGAGCTTAAGAAAGTTTCCAATCTGTAGCCTACTGGAATGTGCTAGCCCAGTTTTTTGAGGGGAAATGCAGGGAAATATTTGTTGAAAAAAATAATTTGTTTGAGAATGCTTTTAATAACTGAATGCACTCTGTCTAGCTTAAAGAGTAGCACTGTCCCCACTTCTAAGGTTATTTGTGCATACATTTTCTTAAATGTATGCCTTGTCAAGTCAGTCAAGTCTCACAAAAAAGCTAAACTCTTTGTACTCATTTCGACCACTAGAGGGTGTAATTTGGCGCCAGATTTGTCTGGGAACATAAATAAGCTAACTTCACATTTGTGTTTAAATGCAGGGCTGCCAACTTTTGGGTTTTGGCTGGAGTGTGATTCTGGCGTTCGTTCCTTTGGAAAGGAACAAACGCGTCTCAGCTTTTTTTTTTGTAAACAGGCAAAAGCGTGTGTCACACGGTGAAACCGTGAGAGTTGGCATCTCTGTAAATGTTAAATTGCTAAATAATTATAATGATCAAATTCATACATTAAACATACAAGTGTGGCGTTACTTAAGCTTGGACCAATACCCAGAGCTGCCTAGAGATTCAGATGGATATTTTTGTATGGATTATTTTCTGTGGGTTTTTTGAGTTTTCGGTTGAACAAATCTTTTTTAACATTACAATTTTTATTTTGAGGTGAACACAATCAATAAGGTTACCAAATAATACAGGACGCTGTGGCAGTACCTCTGTGGGATCATACTTAGTTCTCCATGAACACAAAATATAGCTGAATGTAGCCTACAATCGAATGCACTGCATTAGAAACTGAGACTTTAACAAACAACAAAGGACATTCCAATTTTCTATTGAGTTCCAGCAATAAAATGCAATCAATACGACCCAACATTTCCTACGGTTTCTACTAGCAAATGGTGTCGAATTTAAAATTGTACACAACTTCCCTTTTCTTTGTTTGGCTTGGTATGCGTCCTTTGTAAATGTAAACATTGGCTTATTCGTGACATTAGCTTCTCTCTGAACACCGTATGGGCTCCTCTCCTTACATCCTCTACAAACTTGAATGCTGTTGATGTTGTTGATGTTATTGTTGTTATTATGATCTGATTTGTATTCTGTTATTTATCTACTGTATGACGTTACAACCTTCTGACTGGATTACACAATTATGCTGCCAGGATCTTTAGATAATGCACCCGGGATATTCTCACGTTTTTATTTATTTTTATTGCACGTTTTATTAGAATACGCCTGTCCTTGCATGATTTAATCAGTATCGTTTTATGGATTTTGTTACTTTATGTTATAATATCTTATTTTGGTGTCTAGCTTTCTTTTTGCTTGATGTTTGGTGAATCTCATATCAGCACAAAGGCATGCTTGGCTCTATCAAAATTATAATCCAATGGTCTCCTTCAAACTACCTTGCATAGACTTACCTTAAGGTACTCGCACAAAGGCCTACTCCAGTTAGGCCGTATAACATGCATCTCAGTATCCCACTTGCTTAGGCAATAATGTATCCTACAGTTACTACTACTACTTGTACTACTACTAAGTAATACTAAGGAATCTCATGCTTGTCGTCATGTACATCCATCTGTATAATATTCTAAACTGATATGTAGCATTTGTACTGTTTTGTAAATAATAGAGTGAAGATCAAGTATATCAACGTATTATTCGAAAAGGAAAGGACATTTGCACACAGTGTTTGCATACAGCTCAATACAGTATTTTTTTCCCCAACCACTGTGGTGGTTGCAGTGACGTTATAGATCCCGTCATTGGAGATCGGCAGACCCTCTCTGTGTAGACCTATCTGTTGCATGTTAGACCCAGGGAAGCAATGTTGCATGGCCCTTGATGAGCAGATCCCCTGTGGTCAAAGCCATGAGCGTAAAAAAGCATGCACGGCAAATGCATTTACATTCAGTATATTTTACCTTGGCTGCGGGGGGGGGGGGGGGGGGGGGGGGATTCCTTGGGTCATACTAAACATCCACCTGCACAGATTTAGTGTTTTATTAGTATTACGGTCTGTCAGATGTGTTTCCGTCGTCTAGTTTATGTTGAGTGTAATCTGGTGAATGTAATCCAAATCTGCGGTTATCTTTTTGTTTAACATCTCTCTGTATCGAAATCTGGAACAGATTGTTTGAGTTTTATTTGAATCTATGTGCGGTAGATCTTGTGAGTTGCACTCCCTGCTACTTTTGGGGTAATGTGTACTAGTACCCGGGCAGTGTATATTTACTTCCGGTATATAAAATACAACTGGTTGGTGTTTAATGAGACCTGTGTGTGTGTGTGTGTGTGTGTGTGTGTGTGTGTGTGTGTGTGTGTGTGTGTGTGTGTGTGTGTGTGTGTGTGTGTGTGTGTGTGTGTGTGTGTGTGTGTGTGTGTGTGTGTGTGTGTGTAGGATAAATCAATGCTTGTTGTTTTGACGTTTGAATCAATGTGTTGTGTCGCTGTCAAAGATGAGTCCTTCATATTTCTTTCTGGGAGAGAATCATTTTTCTTGGTTCAAGAACACACTTGGATTTTGTGGCATTTGAACAAATATTTTTGACCTCAGGGTCATGTTTTGACATGGACACAGGAGGTCATTTTTTTCTTTCTGTTACTTGTTATTTTCTGTACTTTTGAATGTTATTTGTGTCTGGTCCTTGTTTAAAACAAAACTTTGTCAAAATAAATCTGTACATTTTGTAAATGAAACTGAAAGATTAAAGACATTTTATCCTTGTGTGTTTCTGTGGGAGTTCCTTCAGATCAAATATTTCTGGTTTTAGCCACAAGGTGGCAGTAAACTTGCATCTGTAGTCCAACGTGTTTTTTCAAATTGTAAATTCTAGAGAATCTAGACCATTATCAAACCATAACTCAAGCCAAATCAAACCGTCAGTATACATATTTTTGGTTTAATTCACAATCTCTCTAATATTTGATTCCCAATATCGCCAATATCGTCAGCTGACGTACAAGCTATGTTTCAACCAACCCCGCGGTAGTGCAATGTGCTGGCTCTGTGCGTTTTAATACGTCATCGTTTTTTAGCGGGGTTCCCTAAATACATTCGCTCTCTTTATGAGCTATAAATATAGCGAAAGCCCTCACTCTGAAGAACTTCCACACAAATAGATTGCAGGACAGTGTGCCACACACACACACACGCACACGCACACACACACACACGACCATCATAGGACTCCCTTAAAGACCATATGGGCACTATTTCTTCAAAAATAAATTAAAAATAAGTTATCTCTTTATAACAAATTCATAATTTGACTACTGGAATGCGCTTTTATTATCTTATTTTAGAAGTTACGAACTGGGTGGGGGAGGGGGGGGTATTAATGTCTGTCAGAGACTGTGTGTAACGTCTATTAGAGAGTCTCTGTGTGTATTAATGACTCTCAGAAAGTGTGTTGATGCACGCGTCATGTCGCATGGGTCTTTCCTTATTCCAAAAGCATTAGGTCAGTGTCTGTAGTAGTACACACACACACACACACACACACACACACACACACACACACACACACGTCAAACTGCTGTCAGACTGTTATGTTTCCCTCTCTCCCTCTTTTAAGTGCTTCTATAAGCCATCCAACGGTTATTTCGATCAAAGGCTTCCATAGAATATATGTATCTTATAATTTAGACTCTAGCTTTAGATACAATAGTTTGGGGCTATTCTAACGGATGGCCTCGTAGTGCCAGTGTCCTCCGGAGAAGTCTCTCTTGGCTTTGCACAGTAGGTCCACACAGCGGTCTACACACCGCTAACACGTCCCGTCTGGTCCGCTCTTATTTTACACATCTGATGTAGGTTAAAGGCCCACCATTCATTACCCAGATGTCATTTGTATCTTGGTGTGCGACACACACACACACACACACACACACACACACACACACACACACACTCGCACACACGTGTGTGTGTGTGTGTGTGTGTGTGTGTGTGTGTGTGTGTGTGTGTGTGTGTGTGTGCGTGTGCGCACCAATAATGGATTGCCTTGTTTGTAGAAGTCCAAAGATGATGTCATGCTTTTCGTCTACATAACTCATTTTTAACGTCTTCTTGGGGCTCAGGGGAGTTTACGACATGGAAGCCACCCCCAAACACCTCCCCCTCCCCTTTTCACCCCACTTGGAGAAACTAAAAATAAATTGAGGTGTCACAACTTTTAAGAGAGCCCTGGGTCGGGTCCAGCCGCCCCGCCCACTTTCTGTGATGCCACCCAATGGGGTGCGTTTCGCTATCTCCCTAGGATTAAACAGCGTCCCATCCTGTTATTGGATATGGGCATGACAGGGGCATTCCTGGAAGTCCACGATCGTGACGCGAAGTCTCGCGGCGCCGAGGTTTTTAAAAAAAAACACCCTCTTCGCTCCCGCACTTCATTCAGCCCTCTCGCGTGAAACGGTCTTCTCCGCCGGACCCCCCCCCCCCCCCCAAACGGCCCACCCCCCCATGTGCGCTGTCGACCTCCAGCAAGGCGCAGCACGGAGCCGCCCTGGCCCACCCACCCACCAGGAGTACCAGCGAACCAGTTCATCTTCGGCTCTCTCTCTCTCAGCCTTCTCTAACTGTTCTTACTTCATCAGGGGGACCCGAGCCGAGATGAGTCGCGGTGGACCAACACTAAACTAAACTGATCCTTTCAATTCATAAGCAACTCACAGCACTGTCTTGACCGCTTGGCCTTCCAGGAGAAGGGAAAGACAGCCTCCTTCTCCCGGTGTGTTTTCTCCCCCTTTCCCTTACTCCTGGCTGGTTTACGCACGCTTGGCACCGTCCCATCCGAGTTTTTCCTTTTATTTTTTTCCTCCACTTTTACGCGCTCACCCCGCGTCCACTCAACTCCGTAAAAAGGTGGTACGGAAACCGTGAAACATGCTGAGCAATACGTACTACGAGCAGCAGCAGCAGCACCCTCCTCCGCAGTACTACCAGGGCACCACCAACAACGGCGAGGAGGAAGAGGAGATGCCCGCCACGGAGAAGGACCTGGCGGAGGACGCGCCGTGGAAGAAGATCCAGCAGAACACCTTCACGCGGTGGTGCAACGAGCACCTCAAGGGCCTCAGCAAGCGGATCAACGACCTGCAGAAGGACCTAAGCGACGGGCTGAAGCTCATCGGGCTGCTGGAGACGCTGAGCCAGAAGAAAATGTACAGAAAGTACCACTCGAGACCCAACTTCAGGCAGATGAAGCTGGAGAACGTGTCCGTGGCGCTGGAGTTCCTCGAGAGGGAACACATCAGGCTGGTCTCCATAGGTGAGTGGAAGTTTCCAACGCGCGTTTATGGGTGAACGCTTCTACTGCTCTGTGATTACGCGTTACTTTGGGAACGTGGGAGGCGATGCAAAACTCCCCAAAAAAGAGCCGGGATTTACCTCAGCTCGTGATGAAGCCGATGTTTAGAGGGCGTGTTTGAGGCGAGTGTGGATGCTGAATGAAAGGCTGCAAAAGTTCCCATGAACACAAACAAAAGTGTCGTTCTGTCAGTGGTGCACGTTGAGCCTACACATTAGGATTCTCTTCCTGACCGTGGGACTGTGTGACTGTGGCCAGAGGCGCCTTAGCAGGAATTGTCCTTGCAGTTAGCAGCGGAACGTGGAAAATATCTCATATTGGGCGCCTGCTGCTCCTCGTGTGCTGCTGCTGTCTAATCAAAGTGACGCATGCGTAGAGCAACGCAGACGTACTATGTATAACGAAACACACCGTTAATAGCTTGGTTATTGAGTGGAACTTAACGGAATGTATAGATTACAAATTACACGATATTCATAGGATGAGTTTGAATCTGGGAGGATAAAAGTAATATATGTATAACGACAGCTCCCTTGCAAATCTCTACTGCCTTACAGAGCCCATAATTAGATTCAACACGTGATTAATCCAGTTATATTTCCACATCTTATAACACTCTACAAGGTTTCTGGACTGCACTGTAGAAAATTACGGGATGGAAACTTTAATAACCAGCAAAACGTATTTCATGTTTTTAGAGGTAGTACTATTATATAGGCCTATGCCTGTATGTTATGAAGCCTTTTATGTTATTGGGTCAGAGATGAACTTCACACATTGATTATGAGGTATAACTCCTGTCGAGATCAAAGACAAATTGTCCGGGTTGTAGATGAATATGATTAAACAGTTGTTGCGTGGCATAGGCATAAGTCACTGCACCTAGTGAGTTATTGTTTGGCTAGGTCCAGTCTGTTTCCTCAGTCATCTATTCATTCATGGCATACACACTACATACTAAAAAGTACTACTAGGTAGTAGTGTTGTCACAATACTGGATTTTCTAACTTCAATACAATACCTTGAAAATGATAGATATTCGATAACATTGTCGATACCGCGGGGTAAACTTTACACTTTATTTCTGAAAATAACATGCCTTTAGTAAACAGAGTATATCTCCACAACTGCAAGGGCTAGTTTGTGCCAAAAGAAAGATGGTTGTGCAAGTGAAATATTCAATGTGTATGGTACTTGTTTAGTACTTTCTTAGTATGTAGTACTACGACCAGTGTGTTTGACAGCACATCTATTTAGGCTGGTGCAGAAACAGTATCAGAAATACCACTCTACCGGTCAAACATCTTTACTCGCCTTTGTTCCTTACTCTCTTTGTTTCTGCGTGGTTTCCTGTGAGGATGGAGCCAATGTTTTGTGCTGTAGCCATGTGCGAGGACGTGTGTGTTTGTGTGTGAGTGTGTGTGTGTCTGTCTGTGTGTGTCTGTGTACTTACACTAAACGCACCTCAAAACTCGGTTCACTAAGCTGAATGCAAATCTGCTTCCCGGGCTGTCAGAAAGGACTTCCGCTGCAGGGGTTCATTCCAGCACACAGACCCTGGATCAGGTCTGATTGAGCTGTGACGGTTTCGTTGATCTGAGATCAGTTATGGGTTCTGATGTCGATCTCAAACCGTGCAGCCCGTGTGTATTCCCGCACGTGGTGTTTGTTGGGTTTATTGCATTTCCGACTGCTCCAAGTTCCACTTGGGAAGTCGGACGTTTGAAATAGTTGTGTTTTTTTTCAAGCACAAAGTTGAAGCAACAATACATTCACAACAACAAAGTTCTGAAGTCAAGAGTAATTATTGAGAATGTTTTGAGAGAATGAATACTAATGAAAACAATGATTCATTAGATTCACCTGTATTCAAATCATCTTATCATGTTAATGTTGAGATATTCTTGTCGAAAAAAATCAGCTCATAGTTTTACCCAAAAAATACACATACATTCAAAGATTGTCGCCTTAGAGCTATATTTCTTCCTAATCTGTTGGGATGAAACTATTGAATGATGTGAACTAATCATCCAAAGGCTGCTCAACACATTTCTCCCTGGGGGAGTGACTTCACTTGAATGAGTTTGGTTCTTTAATACGGACCAACTTGGACCCCAAAAAGTAACAGGTTCTGTAGAAGGTTAGACATGAGTGGTGCTGGACTGCTGTTGATGAAAAGATGGATGCTTCCAGAAGGGGAGGTGGGGGACGGGACGGTGGGGGGGAGGGGGGTCGGGGAGTTATGCGGTTTCCCCCACTTGCGGTGAGGAAAGAGTGTCGAATGACAGGCGAGTGCAAGCGCACACACACACACACACACACACACACACACACAATCACACACAATCACACACACACACCGGACACACATTGGGAAATCTCAGTCACACACACACCGACACACCGACACACCGACACACACACACACACACACACACATGTGTAGAGTTAGGCTTGCACGTATGACACAGCAAAGAAGGGTTGCGCCGTGTGTGCGTGTGTGTGTGTCTCAGCGTCTGACAGTAACGCGGTCAGGTCTTCCCCGGCAACGGCTGTGGTCGACCGCAAGGAAGTCCATGTTCCACTTTCCTTGTTTTGTAGCGGTCTTGCTTTTCTTATTTCCTGACCCCCCCAACCCCCAAACACACACACACACACACTACACACACGCACAGACACACACACACACACACTACACACACCTAAACACACACAACCACTACACAGCACAGACCAACTTCCCTTTAAGATAGACTAGGAGAGAGACAAGCAGGAATTCATGTCACACACACTCACTCACACACATACACACACACACACACACGCAGCTTTCAATGGTAGCCCCGCACACACACACATTGTGTGCGGGTGTGTATGTGTGTGTGTGTGTGTGTGTGTGGTTGATTGATGGCCAAGACAGCTGAGCTCTGCGCTGCCTCTGCTAACAGGTGCCAAAAATAGACCCCCCACCCGACAGACCGTCTATGTCAGGAGTGGTGTGTGTGTGTGTGTGTGTGTGTGTGTGTGTGTGTGTGTGTGTGTGTGTGTGTGTGTGTGTGTGTGTGTGTGTGGTTGGACTGCTGGCAAGTTTCTGAGAGGCGGGCACGGAGGAGTAAAATAGATGTTTGGGGCCGAGGGGGTCCGAGGGGGGGCGATGGGGGGGGTCTGAGGGACAATAGCGCTGGCGGGACCCCAACGCAGACCCTGACCTCAGGCAGGCTCCTGGGGGCCGACCACAAGGGCCGGTAGCGCTTAGCTCACGTGTCTTCACGTACACACGATGTCAGAGGGAAGAACCACCAAGAGAAAACAGTCGAAGGTTTGGCATTCTCTGTTGTGGTTTGATAATCCCACCAGAAAGTGGGGGTTAAATGTTTAATTGACAATTAGTAAGACTGACTCTTTAGGTTGAGTGACAGACAAACATTGTCCGTCTAGATTCCATCTATTGTGTTATTATTATTCATTAATTTGTGTATTCAGTTGGTCATTTTGTCGTTCTTTAGTTATTCATTCATTCCAAGGGACTATCTTACGACAGACCCACGGTTTTACAATTTAAAACTCCAAAGCTAAAGAAATCGTTCCAGGACGAATTCCAGAGGATTATTGTGGTTGACTCGGGAGGCGGGCCTACCGCTAAACGGGGCCATCCTATTGGCTAATAAAGCAAAGCGTTCTGAAGTGGTTTAGCGCTAGCGCTGTGGAGCCGACAGACTCAAGAGAGCAGGAAGTGCAGGAATGGCTGGTGACAGCTGGGAGATGAGTGGGGCTCGTGGAGATGGGGAGGACAATGGAACAGGGGGCGGTTGACAACAGACTCTCATCACAGCCAGAGTCAGACACCGAGGTGTGCTTGTGACGCGACGAGGAAGACTTTCAGAGCAGGGGAGGCTGACTTACTGTCAGACGGACTCCTGGAATTCCCTGCTGTGCACACTTCAGATTTTCTATCTTTCTTTCGTTCTCTCTTTCATTCTTTGTCTTTCAATCTTCCAAGCCTCTCTTTTCTTTATTGTAGCACTCAATTTCAGTCATTCTTTCTTTCGTTCTTTCTTTCGTCCACTTCATTTTCCTTTGATTTTATCCTTTCATTGCTTATTTCTTCCCTTACTTACTTTCTCTCTTTCTTTCACTTTGTACTTTCTGTCATTTTTTATTAAGCTCCTTAATTTTTTCCTTTTTTCCTACCTTCTTTATTCTTTCTTTCTCGCTTTGTCATTCTCCCTTTTGACTTTTATGTATGTACCTAATTATTACCATGTGTCCATGGCAATAAGCGCATAAGAATGTCCTGGCAATGCCAGCAACACACACACACACACACACACACACACACACACACACACACACACAAATCATTACCCCATCCTCCCCACACATAATCCACACACACACACACACACACACACACACACACACACACACACACACACACACATGCACACACACACCCAAACACCAGTCACTTTAGATGACTTTGTGATGATGGAAGGGCTTTAAATGTCCGTCAAATCACAACAAAGCGGACCACATCCTGCCTGATAGCCCTCTGACGAATGGGACGGAGCCTACAGATAGACACTGAAACTCACAGCGCACAAAAACAAATGTGTTGGCCGATATTTTTCCGACGAAGGTGCAATTGCAATGGTTTACAGTTCCCCGTGTTGTTTAAATGTTGTCGAGAAGCGGGGGGAGAAACACTTCAGAATAATGTCATCACCCTTTCCACCGTTTATTTTCCTGCCGTTTCTGTAAGGACCAGGGAATGCTGGTCCTTAAGTGTGTCACTGTGTATGCACAGAGCTGGGATGCCTACACGTTTTTGTGTCACAAGATTTTGTGTAACAAATGCTAAAACTTGGTTAGCTCAGCGCTTGCCCATCTGATACAATCAAGGAAGCTATCTTCTACTCTGTGCTATCTAATCGTTGACCATTACCTTTCCGCTGTTGCCGAGAGCAGTTGGTTTGGCATCTGTAGTAATCGTGTTTTGCAATATAACGAGGCATTAGGTGAATAAGTAGGTAATGCATGATAATGAGCCAGGTGTATAGGCTAATGGGGAATGGCTTCGGCTCTGAAATTGCAGAGGCTCAACTGTCATTTTGTATTTATCGAATTTAACCCATTCTGGCGTGAGACCCACAGCCAGGGATTTTATGCGTTTGTTTTCAAGAATAAGAGAATAAGAATAAGAAAATGTCAAATTCCCTCATCAAACCGCAGGCAAGAACACAACCAATCGCTTTTGTCATTTTTTCACTCAATCGCTCGGTTTCTCTTCAATTATCTTCTCTCAATTATCAATCTGCAGCACAAACACGGTTTCTACTGCCGTCGGGGCCGGTTGGCTTTCCAGGGCCCCGAGAAAGTTTCCAGACTCCCAACCCCCCCCCCGCCCCCCCTCCCCTTTTCTTTCCCTGGCCATTCCGGACAGTGGTGATGACCTCATGGTTTACGGAGAAAACGAACGGCAGCATTAGCAGAAGCCGTTCTGCAAGGCCTGAGGATCAGATAGGAACGGAGGCAGAGTCGCCGACAGAGTGGACAGCAGATGTACAGAGAGGCCTTTCCCCCCCCGTGCGGCGTTCTGCGCTTTCTCCGCGGCGCCTGGCCCCTTAAGCGTTTTGGGATCAGGAGTTTTTAGTATTTAAAGCAGGGAAGGACCCCGCGATCTTTCATCCCAGATGGTTTTTCTTTGTCGAGGCTTAAGAGAGGAAGGGATAGACATCAAACAGGGGTGGATGACATGTGTCGGATGGACGGTATTTCACCATTAGTGCGCAGCACGTCTGGGTAGTGTTTCAGAAGGAGACCCAGGCTCCAGAGCCCAGACCTGGACTCTCTACATGCTCCCCCACCCCCCCCCCCCCCCCCCCCCCCCCCCCACGGTGATGTCGTCGGTTGCACAGGATAAGGTCTAACCCTGCTGTTGGTCGGGCAGAACCCGCAGCCACCTAAAATGACCCACACCTGTTGGGCCTGGTGTTGTGTGTTCATGTGAGTTTTTAACTTCCGAATTCTCAGGTTTGTTTGGTTAAACGTAAACCGACCCAGAGGCCGGTCGTAACGTAATCCTTACGAAAGGATAGAAGAGTTATACAAGGGATTAGATTAATGGAGCGGCCAATGGCGGGTTAGAATGCACTATCATGGCTACCAATGTAGCTTAGCATTTGGTGTATATCTGGGTCCATTGGGAAAGAGGCCAGGGCTGACAGAAGACAACGGTTCATGGTAGAGATGAAGAGGGGAGATCCACTTTTTGAGGCGACGATTGACGCTCATTCAAACTCATTTCCCGTACTGGCACGGTCCCAGGAAGTCCAACATAAGCATTCCGGCAGCACCACGCCGACCCCTCCCAGTCAGTCCCAGTCCCAGTCAGTACTGGTTTACCTCCCTCACGTGACCACAGACATGATTCCAACGCACCGTATATGCCAGACCCTAACCCGTCACTGTATGAATGTGTCAGACACTTGTGTTCAAAACAACCGCCCAAAGTGAGGCTGAGAACGATCAAAGCGACTGCAAATGCTGCAGGACAAGTCTCCAAGAGAGCTTCTTGGAGAAACCCCCTCCCCCCGTGGAGAGATGACATGCAGACATCTTGGTGTTCTCATCAGAGGGATCGTCCATGATTCCATCCATCTGAGTCAGGAACTGTCTGGAAGTACTGGTCGGGCAAGGAGTACGGAGTATTGAATTAAAGATGGGGGTCGGCTTAGCTCAGGTGGTAGAGCAGGTTGACTTGTAGCCGGGAGGTTGCTAGTTGGATCCCCGGCTCCTCCTAGTTTCGTTGTGTCCCTGAGCAAGACACTTAACCCTGACTGCTCCTGACGAGCTGGCTGTCGCCTTGCATGGTTGACTCCGCCGTCGGTGTGCATTAACCGCTGTAAGTCGCTTTGGATAAAAGCGTCTGCTGAATGCCCTAAATGTAAATGTAAGATGTTATGATATAGAAGGAGGAAGAT
>NC_140292.1:1350886-1365886 GCF_964030765.1 Micromesistius poutassou
TGTGGCTGTATCGGAGTCGGACCGGTTCCAGCGCGTGCTGCGATGCGATCAGAGTGCTGATAGGCCGGACGGCCTCAGCTCTCAGAGTAGATACAGATGTCTGCCTGATAGCTGAGTGGCCGTTGTTCTGGGACCCCGGCCAGCCGCCCAGCGGGGGGCCGAGGGCGGGGTTGGTACAGCGCCTCCTAAACACATCGTTAACCCTGAGCCCCTCCCTTGCGACGCCGGCCCACAACCCTCCACCCTCTGTGTGTTTAAAGGTGACATCAGGTGAGATCATACCACCAGGTGTGTGTGCGTGTGTGATTAGCGCGTTACAAGCCGTTTCGAAAAATGTGCCTCTTCTGACATCACAAGTGGGCGTGTCCTCCTAGATTGTGCGCTGGATGGATCAGTCTACTGGCCTACCCGGTGGACTTTAGCAAACAATGCTCATTTATCCGTCGTACATCTAGGTGGACACGCCCAACGTGCGATGTCAGAAGGGGCAGATTTTGAAAACGGCTTGTAACGGCTGATCACACTCACACCTGGTGGTATAATGTGAGACCTTTAAAGGACCGGCTTTGCTCTCTTTCTCCCCCCTGTAAAAACAGTCCGGTGGATCCGTGAATCTGAACGGCTGGGACACCAAGGTCGGGGTCAGAGGGTGGACATGGTTGTGTTTCGATTCAAGGGTTTCATCTACCGATGTGTAGACGGTAGAAATGAGGCTCAGGGGGTAGGGCGGGTTGGCTGGTAACTAGAAGGTTGCTAGTTCGACACCCCCCCCCGGCTCCTCCTAGCTGTGAGGGTCGAGGAGTCCCTGAGCGAGACCACCTCTGACCCTAACTACTCCTGACGAGCTGGCATGGGTTGACTCCGCCGTCGATGTGCGACGGCGTGCATGAATCGTGTTTCTCGCTTTGGATAAAAGCGTCTGCTACAATGTAAATGTGTAGCGACCAGTGTGTCCAACATTCACCAGCTTCCCCCCCAAAAAAAAAAAAAACCCAACCCAACACGCCTCCTGTAACCCGCTACCCTTCCCTCCCCAGACTCCAAAGCCATCGTGGACGGGAACCTGAAGCTGATCCTGGGTCTGATCTGGACGCTCATCCTCCACTACTCCATCTCCATGCCCATGTGGGAGGACGAGGACGAGGAGGACGCCCGCAAGCTGACCCCCAAGCAGCGGCTGCTGGGCTGGATCCAGAACAAGGTGCCCCAGATGCCCATCAACAACTTCCACCGCGACTGGAGGGACGGCAAGGCCCTGGGCGCCCTGGTGGACAACTGCGCCCCCGGTGAGCGGAGCGCACGCTTCCTGTTTCCTGTCCGTCCCCGGGCCGGTCGGGGCGGGGGATGTGGAAGAGGGTAGAGCGCACCCGGAGTATGGGAAATGTATCGTATAGTGTAGCGCGGATTAGGGTTGATATCATATAATAATGTAAAGCCGTATGACAAAATGTAATATAGCAGGAGAGGACACAGCATATCGTTAGCCTCATCGCATAAAATGATATATAAGTCATATTTTAAAGTTCATCTTGTGTTTAGCAAATAGATGATTCAGATAGTGATTATGGAATGTAAAAAGCACTCTGATTGGTTTAGGATACAGCCAATGAGGTACAGTGAATCGGCATCATTAAGAGAGTAGAGTTAGTTTAGATATCACAATTTGGCCGAAATATGACTTAAAAAAGAACAATATGTCAAACGTGAATCCCGCCTTCGGACGCCTGGCCCCGAGTGGAACTGTGGCTTGCGTCATTCCGGGTCCTTCACCTTGAGTTAACACTCAGTGAATAGGATCTGAGGAAGGCTTGTGTTGCACATCTCGGAGAAGTTACTGGGATTAGGCCACTTACGGAGCATGTGTCCCACTGCTGAAACATTCTGTTTTTAATCACAGTGACATAAGGGGACCAGGCAGGGGGAACGCTGTGTTGGGTGTTACGACAGTGTTATCTGTAGAGTGGGGTTCTTGTTTTAGACGATGGGGACAATCCTGTTGTTGGATTATTCGGGGGTTGAACTTTTTCAAACTTTCCAAAAGGAGAGAGAAAACAGCGCTTGTTCATACATTCAGATCGGGTGATTCTGTGTTAATAATACACGCTGAACAGTCAGAATTGGCTTTTTCCGTTGCTATTGAAGTGAATAACAATGTTAGTCAGTACTTTATAAGGATGGTCACATCCGTCCATTTATGGTCTTATTTTTAAAACACAAAGACAAATATTCTTCGGATAACACAACATTGGATAACGACATGATTGTGATAATAATGCCAAAAATAACATGTTATCGCCAAAAGAGTTGATCGCCTGACCTTTATAGAGTTTCCATGCTGTGTTATATAATGCAGTTATTTCTCCTGGGAGGCAAGTAAACCAAGGAACTCCATGTCCTTAACGGGCTTCCGTAGCGATGCCTAAATTGTCATTGGTCGATTCTCACGGAGCAACCTTACAAACCGTAATCGCTGATAGGATCACCGTTATGTCAATCAACTCCTAACACCTGCCCCCCCCCCCCCCCCCCCCTTGCTGTTGCCGCCAGGCCTGTGTCCTGATTGGGAGACGTGGGACCCGAGCCAGCCCGTCGAGAACGCCAGGGAGGCCATGCAGCAGGCCGACGATTGGCTGGGCGTGCCCCAGGTAACGACCAATCAGAGTCATGCTTTGCCCCGCACACGGTTGCGTCGACACCCGGTTGACAGTTTACGACCGCGCCACAGCACCGGAGCAGAGTGTGCTGTGTTTGGTTCAGAATAGAAACTAATAGTATACAATAAAATACAATACATTTACATTTAGGGCGTTTAGCAGACGCTTTTATCCAAAGCGACTTACAATAAGTACATTTGTCAGAAGAAAGAGAAACAACAATATATATATCGCTGTCGGTACAGTGAGGATGTTCATAGAACCAAGTGCTAAGCACTAACAATCGCTAGGTTAACCCATTCCCCGTATACAAACAAAGATAGATAGGGTAAGATAATGAAACACAATAGAATACAATAGACTACAATAGAATAAGCAGTGCTGTATTGGTGGCTGTGGACTGAGGGCTGTGTGAGCAGAGCACTATGGGCTGTTTTTATAGCAAGCGGTCAGACGTTTAACAGAGAAATCTGCCTTTAATCGTTCAGTGCAGTTTAAAACTCTAATCCAGATGGATCAAACTCAAACCCATAAAATATGTTCAGCGGGGAGTCATTTAACGAAGAAACACAAATGAATTGGCGGGGGGGGGGGGTTCTTCTAGTACCCATAATTACCAAAACAGTTCTTATTCATACTGTAGATAGCGAGTCCTATCTGCTCTCTACCTCCAGTCCGACAGCACAGGGCTAGGGTTAGCACGGAGCGCTATCGTCCCAGACGGGCCATCAGCCTCTCCAGGTTATTTCCAGGAGCTCCCCTTTTGGCCTAGCGGCCCCACAGTTTAATTTAGCTCGCTCAACGAGTCTCAGTACTAATGGTGCAGAGAGAGAGGAAGAGAGAGAGAGAGAGAGAGAGAGAGAGAGAGAGAGAGAGAGAGAGAGAGAGAGCCAGGAAGAGGGAGCCAGAGAGAGAGCCAGGAAGAGAGAGAGCGACAGACAGGGAGACAGGGAGACACACACACAGACACAGAGAGATGGTGGGTGGAGAAGGGGGTGGACATTTTAATTGCTAAATAAATAAAAAGGCATCAGATGGTTTTTCCTTATTTTTCCTCATGCCCTCGATTCAGCAGCCATGATCCGTCTGAAGAAAAGGTCGTTAGGGCCGTTCCTACAGAGTCACAACTCTGAATCACAAATAGCATGTTATCACCCGGGTGGGGTGACATGTGGGAACTCTGTGGGCTGGTTGGATGCAGGGCCTCCCATTAAGACAACGAGTCAACAAACAACACAACAACAATACGATAGAACAACCACCAATAAACCAGGACACGTCCGCCCAAACCATCATCGAGTGAGGGGTCTTCAGCGCCGTCCCCAGCAGAACAGTAACCCTCTGACCCCCCTTTCCTCCCCCTTCCCTCCCCCTTTCCCCCCCCCGGCGCGCAGGTGATCGCCCCAGAGGAGATCGTGGACCCCAACGTGGACGAGCACTCGGTCATGACCTACCTGTCCCAGTTCCCCAAGTCCAAGCTCAAGCCCGGGGCGCCCCTCAGAGCCAAGACCCTCCACCCGAAGATGGCCAAGGCCTACGGACCGGGTGAGAGAGGGGGAGGGGGAGGGAGAGGAAGGGAGGGAGGGGGGTAGGGAGAGAGGGAGGGAGGGACCCTCCGCCTCAAGATGGCCAAGGCCTACGTACGGGGTGAGAGAGGGGGAGGGAGAGGGAGAGGGGGGAAGGGAGGGCAGGAGGGAGGGGGGGAGCGGGAGGGGGAGAGACGGAGATAGAGAGGGAGAGAGGGGGAGGGAGGGAGAGAGAGTGGGAGAGGTAGAGAGAGAGAGAGAGAGACTGAACCGATGGACCGAAGAATACTTGACGGGAGTCGAACCGTGCAATCAAATGAATATCTCAGATGTGCAAGACTTACCGCTCACTGAGGTATAGAATAACCCGGTCATGGTACTTTATATAATCACATCTGCTTCTGCCTCTGGAGTCCATGGCACCGAACCGTACGATGGACCGGTCAGCTTCCTGTGCGATGCTAACACGCTCCCGCTGCCTCAGGTATCGAACCCAGGGGCAACATCGTGCTGAAGCCAGCCGAGTTCCTGGTGGAGACGGTGGAGGCCGGCCTCGGGGAGGTGCTGGTCTACGTGGAGGACCCCGAAGGCCACACCGAGGAGGTTGGAGTGGGAATCCGTCACTATGTTTAAAACCAGAGAATAGTGTTTTGTAGCATACGAACATAACCCACACATTCTTCCTCTACTTCTTTACCCACCAGGCCAGAGTGATCCCCAACAACGACAAGAAAAGATCCTATTCAGTGGTCTACCTGCCCAAAGTGGAAGGCCTGCATAAAGTAAGAACACACATTCATCTTGAGTTGGGGAACCCGTGTTTAACAGAGTGCAGAGTTGACCGGCCCCCCTTTCCCGGCTCCTCTCCCCAGCTGAAGGTGCTCTTCGCTGGGCAGGACATCGACCGGAGCCCCTTCAACGTCAACGTGTCCAAGGCCCTGGGAGACCCCAACAAGGTGCAGGCCCGGGGTCCCGGGCTGGAGCCCCAGGGGAACGTGGCCAACAAGCCCACCTACTTTGACATCTACACGGCAGGTGAGGCACAGCGGTGACGTGACGGCCGACCTGATGGAACCTCATCCTCTGTTTCCACCGGACGTCGAGTTTAGAACCAAAGTATCAAACACCCAACTAGTACCAGGAGTATGTCATTGGTCAATGCAAACTGACACTCAATCAATCATACATGGGTTTCAATTGAGAAAATCTGCATTAGGCAGGAGTTTAAATAGTATATAAATATAAAATGGACGGTCACATGACCGCGTGACTCTTGACTCTCTCGTGGTCCCGCCCCCCCCCCCCCCCCCCCCTCCCTCCAGGGGCCGGCGCGGGGGACGTGGGCGTGGTCATCGTGGACGCCAACGGCCGGCGCGACACGGTGGAGATCGTGCTGGAGAACAAGGGCGACAGCGTGTTCCGCTGCACCTACGGCCCCGTGCTGGAGGGGCCCCACGTGGTCTACGTGACCTTCGCCGGCCAGCAGGTCCCCAGGAGCCCCTTCACCGTCCACATCTCAGAAGGTATGCCCCCCCCCCCATGCCGTGGTTCCTGCTCGAGTGCTGCAGTAAGAGCGCGAGGATATTAAAAAAGTGTTTGGTCTGCACTATGATTGGTTTTTAATGACCCCTCTCTAAAAACGGTTAATTTATGGGTTTTTATTACCGGACAAATAGGTATTCTTATTTTTAGTTTCATGATAAATGACTGAATTTACCCAACTAGCTCTGCTTTCAACTTTTTCTTTGTACAAATAAAATAAATTCTCCATAAATTAACCATTCACAAAGTAGATTCATTATAAACTGTAAACCGTGAGGATTTCCCGTGATCGCTAACGATGAACTCTAATCTGTGTGCGTTTTCAGTTTGAACTCTAATAAACTAACCGACACGTTTACCAGAACCCAACTAAAGGTCTGTTGGGGGTCACTTCCTGGACTGCACAGTTCCTGGGCCACTTCCTGCTGGTGGATGACCACTTCCTGTCCCCCCTGGTGCCTTCTTATTGGTTCTGGGGCTTGTCTTTGCGCTGCTATCTTGGTTCCGGGTGGCTGTCGGGTTCGGGAGCGCTGGGTGAAACCTTTGGTGTGGATGGGCGGCGGAGCCTGGAACCTCCAACCACCCCCACTGTCACCACCACCACCACCACCACCACCTCCACGTACACCACCACCACCACCTCCACACACCCCCACTGTCACCAACACCCCCACTGTCACCAACACCCCCACCAACACCACCCCCACCACCACCACCTACACCACCAACACCACCACCAGCAGCACTACCACCAACACCACCTCCACCACCATCACCTCCACCACCACAAACACCACCACCACCAACACAAACACCACCTCCTCCACCACCACCAACACCACCTCCTCCACCACCATCTCCACCACCACCTCCACCACCACCTCCATCACCAACACCACCAACGCCACCACCACCACCTCCACTACCAATACCACCACCAACACCACCTCCTCCACCACCACCACCACCACCTCCATCACCACCCCCACCAACACCACCTCCACTACCAATACCACCACCAACACCACCTCCTCCACCACCACCACCTCCACCTCCACCACCACCACCACCACCTCCATCACCACCCCCACCAACACCACCTCCACCACCACCACCTCCATCACCACCCCCACCAACACCACCTCCACCACCACCTCCACCACCAACACCACCACCAACACCACCTCCACCACCTCCACCACCACAAACACCACCTCCACCTCCACCTCCACCACCTCCACCACCACAAACACCACCAACACCACCTCCACCACCACCAACACCACCTCCACCACCACCAACACCACCCCCACCTCCACCGCCCACCCCCGCCTCCCTGCGTGCGACTCAAGGCCCCGATATTCGTGCGACGAAAGCGAAATTGCCGTCTTCGTCCGCACAGGCTGTCAAACGTCTCCTCAGATGCATCGCTTTCGCCGCCGATGTCCGACGTAGCCGCCGCGACGTGTGCGCCCCTGAAGCGTTGCGAGACGCGACCCAACAAAAAAATCACGTGGTCTCGTCGACTAAACGAAAGGGTTTTTTTTTCGACTGCAGTTCGGCAGCCATTTTGCCTGTGTGCCGACGCCTCAAATGTCTCCTTGGTTGTCAGCGATACTGGGGCCTTGACACTGTGCGCCCGGAACCTTCCTCAGCTCCGCAGAGCGGCCCCGCTCCACCGCCCGGGTCCCCCGCGCCACTCGCCCCCCCGTCGGGGCGCTCCCCGTCCGCCGACAGGGCGAGGGCCAGAGCCCCGCCCCCGACTCCGCCCAAACCCCGGCGACCAAGTCAGTACGGGCCGGGGAGGGGGAGGGGCCATGGAGGGGCAGCCATCGGAGCCCCTAGCTTGCGTTAGCCTGGCGCTTCCCCAAACCCCGCCTCCATCTCAACTGAAAACCACCCCCCCCCCCCCCCTTCCTGCATCAAGGGGGTCGCTCTTCTTCTGCTGGCTGTGGCGCATGCGCTGGTGCATAGAGTATTGTTGAGCTACGTCCTCTTCCTGTGCATCTCTCTCTCGTCACCTCTCGTTCTCCACCTCTTTTTCCACCTCTCTCTCAATCTCTCTCTCCATCTTTCTCTCTCTGTCTCTCTTCACCTCTCTCTGTCTCTCTCCACCTCTCTCTCTCTCTCTCCACCTCTCTCTTTATCTCTATCTCTCTCCACCTCTGTCTCCACCGCTCTCTCTCTCTCCACCTCTCTCTATCTCTCTCTTCACCTCTGTCTCAAACTGTCTCTCTTTCTCTCTCTCTCCACCTCTGTTTCCACCTCTGTCTCTCTATTTCTATCTCTCTCCCCCTCTCTCGGTCACTCTCTCTCTCACCACCTCTATCTCTCTCCATCTCTCTTTCTCACTCACTCACTCACTTTCTCTCTCTCCGTCTGTCTCTCTGTCTGTCTGTCTCTCTCTCCCTGTATGAATGTTTGAGCGCTATGAACCACCGTCAACTTTTGAGTGGTGATTGGCGTGACACTGTTTGGATTTCATTACACTACATTCAATTCCAGCCAATCTCTCAGGGCCCGTAAACAATAAACTGGAAACCCATGTTTGTATCTTCTAGGTTCCACACTGGCGTCCCCTGATATACACTTGGGGTCGCAGGAGATTGCTGAGATAAGATATAGATATTTGAGGATCCATTTTAGCAAACCGTTACTTTTTCCTCAACAGACGTCCGGTATAAACGAACCGACTGCCTTATGATTCATAGACACGATCAAACACTTAGTGTGCTGGGGAGTGAGGCGATAATGTTCACCAGGACCACTTATATCACCCGCAGATGTTCAAGACAAGCAGATGCACAAAAGTCCGAGCTGGCGTCGCAAACACTTTCAGAGCTGGAAAGTGGATCGTTCGCCGGCCATAAAATGGTGGGAGCCTCTGCAGTAGAGTGTGGCTGAAGTGAGGGATGGTGTGAGTAGACACAGGGAAGGGAATGTAGGATTTGGCAACGATGAGGAATTGTTTGGAGAGGCTCGTGTTTGTGAACGTTGAATATTGAGCCCACAGGGAGAATTAAGTTGAGTTGAGGTGAGGTTAGGGTGAGTACAATGGGGAGGGGTTCGTATTAAGAGGGATAGAAGTAATTGTCCCTTTTTGTGTGGAACAGCAAATCCCGAAATTTGAATGAAGAAGAAAGAATGAAAAGAGTCGAAAAGAAGTCAGTTTGTCCTGAGAGAATAAAAGCCAGAATACCAAGGTTTGAAACTTGAACCTGGAAACAGTTCAGCACAGGGCAGCACAGCACAGAGCAGTATATTGCACAGTTTATTGCACATTCGAGCCTTCATCATCCTCATCATGTTTCCCTTCGCTCTCTGCTTCAACCCGGACCCAACCTCATCCTCCTCTTCAGACCAAAACTGCTGATTAAGAACCGTTTGTTTCGTGGTTATTATTCATTTGTATTGTAAATCGTTATGGTTTCACCCAGTGAAAACCTTGAAACTGCTTCCACTGAAGTAGGCACACAAACAAGTCAAAACAGAGTGACCACACCCCTAAAATCCTTGTTTTGTGTCTCTCGTTAACATGTCATTTGAAAGATATTTGCACTGTTAAAAGAAAAACCTAATTATTGAACTGAGGGGCCCAATGGTCCCGATCTGTTTAGTTGAGAGATGGCTGTTCCACTTATTTCTAATTGAACTCCTCCAGAGACAATCTACAGAGGAACATCCAACGTTGCACACAACGCCTAATTTTGGCTTCACAAGCATCAAAACATCTAGTTGTTCTGAACTACTTTTGCTTTCTTCTCCATGTGACTCTGCTCTGAGTCTACACTTCTGACTCATTTGTGTTATTTCCAGCATTAATAACCTTCTTTTTCCTCCCGTCTCTTCTCAAACTTCGGCCTTCTGTTGTTTCTTATTTCCCCCCCCCCCCCCGCCCCCTCGCTGGCTGCAGAAAACCTCGCTTCTCGTAGCGTCGCCAAGCGTTCAAAGCGACTAACGGCCGTCCATGGGCAGTGTGCGTGCGCTGTTGTGTGACAGGGTGGCAGTGTGATTGTGGTGGGGATGTGGTGGTTTCTGTGTTAGAGCTGGGCGCTATGCTTCAACTTGGCTTCATGAACAGGAGGCAGACATGTTGAACAATGACAATAAGAATTTTAATCAATTAGAATCGGAAAAAAAATTGGATATAACGCTAAAATGGAAAAACTAAATTCTTATTTGAAATTAGATCTCAATGTTTAACGCAGTAAATGATATCGCCCAGTCCTAATTGTGTGTGTCTGTGTGTGTGGGTAAGCTTGTGTGCGCGAGTTTGAGCGTGTATCCGTGTGTGTGTGTGTGTGTGTGTGTGCGCGTGTGTGTGTGCGTGTCTGTGCTTGTGTGTAAGCTTGCCTGTGTGAGTGTGTATGTGCGTGTGTGTGTGTGTGTGTGTGTGCGTGTGCGCGCGCGCGCGTGTGTGTGTGTGTGTCTGTGTGTGCGTGTGTGTGTCTGTATGCGTGTGTGTGTGCCACATGACAGCTCTGTGACGTCCATGAGTCCGCTATCTCCCCCTACGTGCTAACCTTCAAATGTCCATTGTTCCCTGCCTGCGTCCTGATTGGCCGGCTCAGCCTGCAACCCCAACGTGTGCCGGGCCTCCGGGCGAGGCCTCCAGCCCAAGGGGGTCAGAGTGAAGGAGGTGGCCGACTTCAAGGTCTACACCCGGGGCGGCGGCAGCGGAGAGCTGAAGGTCACCGTGAAGGGACCCAGTGAGTAGACGGACCCAGCGATCGGACTCAAGAAAAGATTCTGTGCACGCTTTTAAATTTGTCTGAAAGAGTTTTTTTTTCAAATTGTGAGCACCTTATTTGACAGATATAGACAGCATGTTCCTTTTAGTTCAATATATGTTATATAATACATGTTTATTTTGTATGTTATATAAAATCATTTATAATAAAATATGATTATCATACGTCATTAAGATAAGAGATTCAATAAAAGACAATTTAAAAGTATAAGAAGGTAGAATTATGAAAAGCCAGTCCCTACTTTTCATAAGTATTAAGGAGTATTATTTCCACAAACTTGCCTTCTCCTCAACACGCGTGTGTCGCGCTTTTATTTTGACAGAGGGCCTGGAGGAGCCGGTGACGGTGCGCAGCTTGGGCGACGGCGTGTTCGACTGTGACTACTACCCGGTGGTCACGGGGAAATACCTCATCACCATCACATGGGGGGGGCACAGCATCCCCCGCAGGTAGGACCCCGCCCAGCCTCAAAGACCCCGCCCCCGGTCTGCCTATGGGGCTCAGTTAACCAACAGAAAAAGTAGAACGTAATCAAATCTGTGTCTGTGTGTGTGTGTGTGTGTGTGTGTGTGTGTGTGTGTGTGTGTGTGTTTGTGTGTGTGTGTGTGTGTGTGTGTGTGTGTGTGCATGCGTGCCTCTGTGTGTGTGTGTGTGTGTGTGTGTGTGTGTGTGTGTGTGTGTGTGTGTGTGTGTGTGTGTGTGTGTGTGTGTGTGCAGCCCGATGGAGGTGCTGGTGAGTGAGGAGGCGGGCCCCCAGAAGGTGCGGGCGTGGGGCCCCGGTCTGGAGACCGGCCTGGTGGGGAAGAGCGCCGACTTTGTGGTGGAGGCCATCGGCACCGAAGTGGGGACCCTGGGTAGGTTCTGGAACCCTCGCCCCCACCGCTCTGTTCCTGGGTTCCCTTTATGCAGGCGCACACTAGGACAGAACTCACAGTAATGACTTTGAATTTTAGCCAAAATAGACTTGAGGCTTGGCCAAAGTGAGCGAAACAATACAGCTACATCCCCACTCTGTGTGCTTAGCTCTGCTAAGGAGAATAGATTGTATTACTGTGTTGGGTCGCACTATAACAATGGAGTGAGGATTGTGTTCTGTGTGCTTTGGTCTTTCGAGTGAATTCAAACAGATGAAACTTAGGAAAGGGGTAAGGGCAGAGGTATTCAGTTTGATTAGGAAGGGCGCCGCAAAGCTGAAGTGACTTTCCATATTTTAAGCCACAATATATATACAATATAATCATTTCTCCTTAAGTTTCACATTGAAAGATGGGATGCGTTCCTGGGACCGCAAAACATCCCAGGGGCCGCATTTGGCCCGCGGGCCGCCAGTTGAATACCCTCGGGGTTGGGTTTGCTGAAGGATAGATTAGGTTAGGCTGTGGACATTGGGGGTCGAACCCGGGACCTTGCCTGCTGGGAGTCCAAGCACTCCAGCCAGGGGAGCAGCCAGCACTCCGGCCCGAGTTTGTGTTACGAGAAACCAGATTCTGTCTGCCTGTGGAGTCCGGGTGAGCCATGTCAAAACACTAATGCGATGCTTTTCATTGCAACATGGGCTGCACTTCTCTGGAAAACAATAGAAAATACCGAGTCTGAATGAGGACCAGATGTCTTGTCACTCGTGAGCTGCATCTCGATTAAACAACATTAAACCACATGTCTTTGACATGAGATGGACGTTCACACACACACACACACATGCAGGGGGGTCTGGGGGACCACGTGCGGAGCAGCCGGTTGGAGCTGAATCGTCAAACTAATTGAAAAGGCCTTTGAAAGAAAATAGTTTGGTTCGACTCCCAGTGGAAGGCCTCTGGGTTCGGCTTCCCTGACCAGTGGCCGCTCAAAGCGCTTTACAATTATTGCCTAACATTCAACCGTTCGTGCACCAAATGGTGGTGGTGGTGATCTAACTAGCAACTTTCAGGTTTCCAGCCAACCCGCTCTACCTCCTGCCGCCCACAAATGACGCTTCAATGACCCGTATCCAAGGGTTACCCCAAGTCACGTCGGATAAAAAGTCTCCGCTAAATGACTCACTCGTGAACCCCGACGCGGGCGGTTCACCCCCCCCAATGCCACACTAACGCCGCGACCGCTTCCTGTCCCCGCAGGCTTCTCCATCGAGGGCCCGTCCCAGGCCAAGATCGAGTGCGACGACAAGGGCGACGGCTCGTGCGACGTGCGCTACTGGCCCACGGAGCCCGGCGACTACGCCGTGCACGTCATCTGCGACGACGAGGACATCAAGGACAGCCCCTTCATGGCCCACATCCTCCCCGCGGCCAATGACGTCATCCCAGAGCAGGTCTCCGCCGCCGCCGCCGCCACCGCCGCCACCGCCGCCGCGTTACTCTGTGTTCATCGTGTCTCCAGAGCAGGATTCCTAGACCTTTTTATTACTGGGGCCCGGTATTACTGAGGCCCTGTTTTCATTAGACTAAATCTAATGAAAACAGATACTGTAGGACCATTATGAAGAATAAAAACACAGTTTTATTAATTGACAGTAACAGTCTAGCAGTCTAATAACACAACTGTGATATACTGAGTCAACATCAGGCCAATAAAAACAAAGATGAGCTGTTTCATCGTCTGTATGCAGCAACCGTTCTCTCGGTGGTTGAGAACCACTGCTCTAGAGGACAAAGCACGCTGCTGTGCCGGCCAGACATGAATTTTTGAATTCTAACCCTCATGTCCGTAATAGGCGTGTGCTTTGGTCCATTTTATTAACAATGTGATTCTATTTTTTATATAAATATGAACTGAAATTTTAGCTCTGTTTTGGGCTCATTATAGTGTACATGTTGTGATGCTACATGTATGGGGGGGTATTGGTTATTGGGGAGTAACCAAACAACAAATCCGACTTATATTCAGGGTGTGAAGGAAGGCATACGCACGAGATATCTCTCAATATGAATCGCCTTGTCAAAGATTATCCACATAAAATGTATTTCAGGGTTATGATTTCAAATGGCCAAAGATGGTAATGGAGCATTGGCGTAAAACCAGAAAGGAACTGAAACGGTCCCTTTGTATTCTACTTCCAGCTCGTAATGCTGGACATGAGGACCTGTAACTGAGTTTATACATTTTCAGAACTTTATTTAGTACACTTGTCATTCACCGTTTAGAGTTATTCTCGGTTTGTACAACATGTATGTTGTTTTTTTTTGCCATAAAACAAAGACCCCACTTAATTACTCCCTCCTTCCCAGAAAAGTCTTCCTTTGTGTAACCAAAGCTTACTTTGTAGTATGCATACTTTAACTTGTATAACGTCTTCAAGTACCACCTTAGCTCCCTGTTAGCCGCGACCCATCACATTCAAGCTAACCTCAGGAATGCTGTGGTTGAAACTCTCCAGCGCACCGACGCTTTAACAGAAAAATGTCCGGAGGGCTTTGTAGATATGCCTCCGCTATCAGTCTTCGTGCTTTGCTGTAATCCTGCTGACTCTATGAGAATGTTAATCCTCACCCCTACCCCCACCCCCCACCCCCCCCCCCCCCCCTTTAGGTCCAATGTTACGGCCCGGGGCTGGAGCCTACAGGCTGCATCGTGAACAAGGCGGCAGACTTCACCATCGATACCCGGGGAGCCGGCCGAGGGGAGCTGAGGCTCTACGCCCAGGTGAGGGCTGTGGGGTTGGACGGTTCAGCTGAACTTAAGGAGCGCTGCGTGCGATTATAGTGTCTGGTGTCAGGCCCGCAGCGCCAAACCACAGAGGTAGAAATCATGAGTGTTGTATCAAGTTTTAAAGTTCACCCTTCCAGTCTTCACGTATTTATTGAATGTTGAAATTTGGGATTTTCTTTCGTCTTGTGTGAGCGATGGATCAGGATATCACACTGATATTAATGCCTCATTGGAGGCTTGGATTGTTTTTCTATGAATATGGAAACACTTGAAGTGGTGGACACAGTACAACACAAACATCATCTCAACAAAACTCCAGACATATTTGGAACAGATTTATGTTTCATGTTAATCTAAATATCGTGTTTAATCGATGGATGAAACACATTTTCTTCTGTCAATCATTGTTTATCGACCATTAGAACTTATGTTTTAACAATTAAACCCATCAGTCATTGTTGTTATCGTGTAATGTTGTGGTTGGAAAGCCCAATCTCACTCTCCCCCACTTTCAGCCATCAAAGCCAACATCTTTAGCGATTATTTAGCTACTATTATCCACCATTTAATGACATGTTTCTGCCCCGTCAGGACGCGGAGGGCTTCCCCATCGACATCCAGATCACGGACAACGGCGACAGCACCTTCCTCTGCGTGTACATCCCCAGCAAGCCCATCAAACACACCCTCATCATCACCTGGGGAGAGGTCAACGTGCCCAGCAGCCCCTTCAGGGTACGGTGGACGGCTGAGCTCTGATTCACTCATCCATAAGTGTTGTTGGGCCTCACTATGATTGAGCTTTGATTCACTGATTCACAAGTGTGGTGACTGACCTTTGATTCACCCGTTTGATTCACCAGGTGATGATCGGGGAGGGCA
>NC_140292.1:1368386-1378386 GCF_964030765.1 Micromesistius poutassou
CTCTCTCTCTCTCTCTCTCTCTCTCCCCCTCTCTCTCTCTCTCGCTCCTGGTAGGGTGCCGTGGTCATCACAGTGTCTCACGGCGGGGACCCCATTCCCAAAAGCCCCTTCAACATCTCCGTGGCCCCGCCCCTCGACCTCAACAAGATCAAAGTGCACGGACTCAACAACAGTGAGTATTGCTGACGTCTCATTGGTCAGACGCCGGCACCTCGAAGCAGATCATCTCACCGTTTTTACGCTCACTGATGGCTGACGGACAGCAGTGTAATTTCTATACAAATGACACTTTAAGTATAGCTCGTAAATCTCACCTACTGCACCTTTAACCTAACCTAACCTAACCTTGTATTGAGGTTCATCGCTTCCACAAACGCACAACTTTCTTCCACAAACGCACACATTTCTTTTCCACAAATGCACACATTTCTTTTCCACAAACGCACACATTTCTTTTCCACAAATGCACACGTTTCTTTTCCACAAACGCACACGTTTCTTTTCCACAAACGCACTCGTTTCTCCCTCAAACACACAGAGGTGGACGTGGGGAAGGACCAGGAGTTCAGCGTCAGCACGCAGGGCGCCGGCGGCCAGGGCAAGCTGGACGTCAAGATCACCTCGCCCTCGCGCCGGCCAATCCCCTGCAAGCTGGAGTCGGGCTCGGCCAATGAGGTGACCACGGTGAAGTACATCCCCCCGGAGGAGGGGCCCTACCGGGTGGACATCAGCTACGACGGGAACCCCATCCCGGGCAGCCCCTTCACCGTGGAGGGGGTGATGCCCCCGGATCCATCCAAGGTAAGGGGGAGGGGGTGTGGCATGGGGGCGGGGCATGTGGGGTGTGGCCTGTGGGGTGTGGCCTGCGCTTCTAGAAGATCCAGACCCACGAGGAACACGATTTAAACTCAACACAACGGGCGAGCCCACCTCCTCCCTTCACAGGCACACGGTCGTACAAACCACGGTTGTGGTTTCTCAGCCATGTCACTTGTTTTTATACACTATGGTGACCTCAGCTAATCTTCTTGATGTTTGCTGATACAAACACTGGAGGGGATTACGACCGGGATTATGAAGCAAAGGTGCTGTAGTTAGTGGTTAGCCTTGAAGTACTTTGTTTGATCCTCACTGTCCACAACCTTCGTTGAGAACAGTTGAGCAAGATGCCTAACCCGTACCAGCTCCTTAGAAACATGTCTGGCCCTTTGAGTCATCTCGGATAAGAGCCTCTAAATAACGATAAAAAGTAGGACTTGCTGTTTTCCTGGTTGTTGTTTGATGAGTATCACATGTGGTTCGACTTCGCTGACATAATATCCTCAGGCAACGACACAGTTGTGACTCGTTTCCTGGAATTAAAACAATAAGGGGCCGAGTAATGTGTAGTTACCGGAGTGTTTGACTCCCAGCCGAACATTCTGGGTTCAATCCCCAACGTCCACACTACTAGTCTATCTTTGAGCATCTTTAGCAAGACTGAGGAAGGCAGAGTTACGGTTACGTTACAGAGATATTCTACTGAAGAGACCTTATCCGCATGAGTGAAGGTCGTTTTTTCGGAAGGGGATTTAAAGTGTATTTCTACAGCGGCCAAACTACACAGTGTCTTTTACCGGGTTTTTTTAACGGTTTACAGTTTACGACTGCTGGCCCTAGTTTGCATTTGCCAATTACGCAGTTACAGATCTTCAAGCGACATGATTGGTCGAAACAAAGTTAATCGCTCCATTCACTGGGATCTGAGCTGGGCTGCCGGCAGACTTTAGATTACTCATCTAAAGTCGGATTTGTGAGACTATAAATGCCTTGCTAGAAGTAAAAAGTAAACAGAATAAATACAAGCGTCACCATGGGGACTCCACTGCCTCTAATAAGGTTTATGTGGGGCTTGATTTACCTGCAGAGACAGACTGCTGTGGTTTCAAACAGCTGCCCCAGGATCAGACAGGGCTGGGCCGAGCCTGTAGACCTGGACTCAGTACCGGCTGTAAATCAGCCCTGTGCTGCTCTTTCTCTCTCAGGCGGATAAGTGGCGTCTCTGGGAGACTTATGAGTTGAAGAAAGAGCGCTCTCTCTTACACACACACACACATGCACTCAACCTTTATTCTCTCCTCCTCCCACACAGATGTATCTATCACCTTTCTCTGGAGTGTATTTCACTTTTTTCGTTTCCTTCTGCAAGGTGTCTCTCGCTCTGTCTGTCTCTCCTCCTCTCTCCCTCTTTCTCTCTCTGTCTCTCTCTCTCTTTCTCCCCCTTTTTCTCTCTCTGTCTCTACCTCTTTCTTTCTCTGTCTCTCTCCCTCTTTCTCCCCCTTTTTCTCTCTCTGTCTCTACCTCTTTCTTTCTCTGTCTCTCTCCGTCTCTCTCTCTCTCAACAGCGTCCAAGAGAGACTGTTATCAAACAGTATAATCTATTGCATCACAGTTCATGATTAAATCTTGGTCTCTCTCTCTCTCTCTCCCCTCCCTCCCTCCCCCCCCCCCCCCCCCACCCCCCCTCTCTCCAGGTGCGCGCCTACGGCCCGGGGCTCCAGGGGGGCGTGGTGGGCAAGCCGGCGCCCTTCGCCATCGACACCAAGGGGGCCGGCACGGGGGGCCTGGGCCTGACGGTGGAGGGCCCCTGCGAGGCCAAGATCGAGTGCCAGGACAACGGCGACGGCTCCTGCTCCGTGTCCTACCTGCCCACCGAGGCCGGCGACTACGCCATCAACATCCTGTTCGCCGACCAGCACATCCCGGGCTCGCCCTTCAAGTCGGCGGTGCGTCCGGCCTTCGACCCCTCCAAGGTGACGGCCAGCGGGCCGGGCCTGGAGCGCGGCAAGGAGGACGAGGCGGGGGTGTTCACCGTGGACTGCTCCGAGGCCGGCGAGGCGGAGCTCTCCATCGAGATCGCGTCCGAGTCGGGCGCCCAGGCGGAGGTGTGCGTGACGGAGAACGGCGACGGGACGTACTCCATCACCTACACGCCGCGCTGCCACGGCACCTACGCCATCACCATCAAGTACGGCGGGCAGGCCGTGCCGCGGTTCCCCGCCCGCCTGCAGGTGGAGCCGGCGCTGGACACCAGCGGGGTGACGGTGTACGGCCCGGGGGTGGAGCCCAGAGGTGGGGCCGAGTGTTTTTACTTTGTACGATTGTTGTGTGGAAAGTTTCGTACCTATAACGTAATGTAACTTAGTGTGCGATATTTTCTTACTTGTTCGTCCTCAAAGACAGTTGCCAGATCTGCCAACTGCAAAATGTAATAAACTCATTTTCAAGGTGGAGGTTAAAGTTAAGCATGATGCTTAGCCCTTATGATTCTGATAATGCTAATCTTGTTACAGTTAGGAGGAGGAATTTATTCCAAATTCGAACCTACTTTTTAAGAGCTGTATTTTCCGCCTGGTTTAATGGTTTTAAGAAAGCACTGAACTCCTGTTCCGATTTGACCACCATTCATTTGCAAGTTTCAACATCAATTCAGGCAATTTTCATTTGTAGAATACAAAAGTTATAAGATTTTATAACATTATGGAATCGATCACCATCGACCACAGATTACATCCAGGTAACAAGCTACATGCCAGCAGAGCTGCTCCAGGTAGCGACCCTAACGTCCGTGTGCCCCCCCCCCTCCCCCCCAGGCGTGCTGCGGGAGGTGACCACACACTTTGTGGTCGACGCCCGGGCGCTCTGCAAGAGCGGCAGCAGCCGCATCAAAGCCCTGATCACCAACCCGTCCGGCGCCGTCACTGACGCCTACATCACCGACAAGGGGGACGGCACCTACCGGGTGGAGTACACCGCCTACGAGGACGGTGAGGGCCCTACGTCAGGGTGGAGCGGGGGATGTGGTGGAGCTACACAGAGTGTGTCTATGTCACTCTTTATAAATGTGGGACGTTTTATTTAATCTGAACTATAGGGGGTGGGTTTTTACTAGTTTCATGCATTCACTGTGATACCACTAACACGACAGCCTCAATGACGTTTAGAAGTATTAGAATAATTATTTTAGTACATATTTTAGTTTCACTTTCACATTGTGGGTTTCTGTTTGGAGAAAGAGAACACAGCCGGTCAACAAGTCACAATAATGCAGGTAGATGCAGTTATTGATGAATCCACTTTCTCTCCTCTCTCTCGCTCTTCAATTCCACATGCCTCTCTCTCTCTCGCTCTCTCTCTCTCTCTCTCTCTCTCTCTCTTGCTCTCTCTCTCTCTCTCTCTCTCTCTCTCTCTCTCTCTCTCTCTCTCTCTCTCGCTCCTTCAATTCTATCTGCCTTTACCTCTGTGTCTCTCTGTCTCTCTCTCTCTTGCTCTCTCTCTCTCTCCCCCTCCCTCAGGACTCCACCTGCTGGAGGTGCTGTATGAGGAGGTGGGGGTCCCCCAGAGCCCCTTCAGGGTGATGGTGATGGAGGGCTGCGACCCCAGCCGGGTGCGGGCCTACGGGCCGGGCCTGGAGGAGGGGCTGGTCAACAAGCCCAACCGCTTCACCGTGGAGACCAGGTACCCAGAGGACCCTGTCTGTAGGGGAGCAGGGGGGAGAGCACAGCAAATAGATGTAAAAAAAAAATATATATATATATATAAGAAGAAATATAAAACAAAATATTTTGTAAATCTTTGAAAATTTGTAAAGTAATTAGTAATTTCCATAATTTTGAAAATGGACAAAACAAAAGCATTTCCAATAAAAAAATGAATCAGTAGTTAAGAAACAATTCAGCAGACATAACTGATTCAGAGTTCGGACCACAGAGGTTTTTTGCTGTGTAAATGCTGAATATCCATATAATGCTACCTTTTACCATAGCCTTCCTGCTATTGATTCATCCCTCCCTCCCTGACTTCAGCCTGTAATAAAACCATTCCCTGTAACGGTTCATAACCTCTCCCCCTCCCTGTCTCCCCTCCGCAGGGGGGCTGGTACCGGGGGTCTCGGCCTGGCCATCGAGGGTCCCTCCGAGGCCAAGATGTCCTGTAAGGACAACAAAGATGGCAGCTGTAGCGTGGAGTACATTCCCTTCACCCCCGGGGAGTACGACGTCAACATCACCTTCGGGGGCCTGCCCATCCCAGGTGAGAGCAGAGAGGTTCCTGATGGTCTGTGGTTGAACGTGTGGATGAGAATTATGGAAGTGGTGGTCTTGGAATGGGGCATGGCGCATAGCAACGCCTCACATCCATTCACCCCGCAAATGCCAGCATCTCACACTCTTCAAGGTGCACTCAAACGTTAAGTGAGCTTAAAAGCCTTGAGCACATCATTACCCGAGCACAATCTCATGCAGAGAGTCGTTTTTTTTTCGACAATTTGTTCCCAAGACCTTCTTCTGACGGATCGTCAGACGAAGGTCTTTGAACAAAGTGTACATTGGTCTGAGGTCTGTCTGAGATCTGTCACGATAAAGCTACTGAATAATCAAAATAAAGATTATCCTCTGCTCTACTTTCACTTTCACTTTCACTTTGAAGTGCACTTCAACGCTCAGACGCACCTTCACTACAAATTTGTATGTTCAATCCAAAGTGTTTCTCTGGGTTTTAATCTAAAGTTCCTCTCCGTGTCACGCCCCCACAGGCAGTCCGTTCCGCGTGCCGGTCCGGGAGCTGGTGGACCCGGGGAAGGTGCGGTGCTCCGGGCCGGGGCTGGGCAGCGGGGTCCGGGCGCACGTCCTCCAGACCTTCACTGTGGACTGCAGCAAGGCCGGCCTGGCCCCTCTGGAGGTGCAGCTGTACGGGCCCACCGGTGAGGCTGTCCACACACACAAACACACAGACACACACACACACACGCACGCACAAATTCCAAAGCTTGCGCGCTCATGCACACACACAACCACACACACAAACACAAACACACACGCAAACACACACGCACACACATGCACACACGCACATATACATTCACACACACACACACACAGTTTGGTGCTGTGCACAAAAGCACAAAAACAAATGGAAAAGATTAACTTATGCGCAAGCTGTATGTCACACACACATGTATGTTGTAAGCACCTGGTTCGTCTTTATTCACCCAGGTGTGACCGAGCCGGTCAGCATCACAGACAACGGCGACGGGACGCACACGGTGACCTACACACCCGCCAAGGACGGCCCCTACACCGTGTGTGTGAAGTACGCCGACCAGGAGGTCCCACGCAGGTGAGCACCACACCACCCCCCTCCCACCCCCCCCCTCTCTCCAGCTCCTATAAGATCTATTTTCTCTAACTCCGCCCCCCCTCTCTCTCCAGCCCCTATAAGATCAAGACGCTGCCGGCTCACGACGCCAGTAAGGTGCGGGCCAGCGGTCCGGGCCTCAACTCGTCCGGCGTTCCGGCCAGCCTCCCGGTGGAGTTCACCATCGACGCCCGCGACGCCGGCGAGGGCCTCCTCACCGTGCAGATCCTGGTCAGCAGCCACGCCCTTTTTTTTTTTTTTTGGTTGGGGTTCAGCTTAGCTCAGGAGGTAGAGCTGGTAGGGCTGGTAACCGGAAGGTTGCTGGTTCGATCCCCGGCTCCACCTAGCTCCTAGAGTGTCGGGGTGTCCCTGAGCGAGACGCCTCACCCTGACTGCTCCCGATGAGCTGGCTGTCGCCTTGCATGATTTATATAGATAAGGCTGTCTGCTAAATGAAAAAAAAACTTGTAATGTTTGGTTTGGTTTTGGATTGACCTGATCCTGTGATCGGTCGAAATACCTCAGAACCGTTTCTGGATTTCTGGATCCGGTTTCCCAAAATGCGACTCCCGCAAAGTACAGACATGGTGGCTGCAGCGTTTACAAAGACTTGTTTATCCTCAGAGACGGGAAAAACATGAAACCTCCCTGAGGTTAGGCTTGGAAGGGTTTTCAAACACGTATTACTCATCCATCTCTGTCTCTCCCACTCCGCCTCACCCTCTGTACCGCACCCTCTCCACCTCACCCCCTGACTCTGAGTCCCCCTGCTGACTCTCCTTCTCTACTCCTGGTTCTTCTCTCCCTCTCTCTCTCTCTCTAGCTCCCTCTATCTCTAGCTCCCCCACTCTCTCTCTCTCTCTCTCTCTCTCTCTCTCTCACTCGATCTCTCTCTCTCTCTCTCTCTCTCACTCGATCTCTCTCTCTCTCTCCACCCTCTCCCTTTTCAGTCTTCCTCTGTCCCTTCTCTTCCGTCCTAAACAAGTCTTATGAACTGAACACATTCACAAGCAAGAAAACAAACAAAATATATATATAAAACTACATTTTAATATTTGGCATTCCAGAGAAACCATTTTCCTTTTCAAAAAACCTCAGGGCTGGATAAGTGTGTGGCCTGATGCCACTTCAATAACCTCTTCCTCTCAAACCAATCTGATATCATATTGTGTGTTCCCAAAGAGACGGTTTGTCTAGTATACAGTGGGGCTGGGAGGTTTGGATGATGAATCTCCCCATGTGGCAGCCATTGTCCTGTGTATCTACCCTTTATTGTCGGCCCGGAGCTGGTTAAATACAACACTTGTGTTTGTTTGTCTGACTGCTGACCACTCTGCTCTGTGGACACCACATGTGTGTGTGTGTGTGTGTGTGTGTGGTGTGTGTGTGTGTGTGTGTGTGTGTGTGGGGCCCACACGCGGTGGCCCTCAACGTTAAACTCATTCCAGCGTCATTCCTGCTGGGACTTTCCCACTTTTTTATGGACGTTCACTTCTCCTTTAACCCACCATGCACCACACCCCCCCCCGGCCCACCCAACCTCCCTATGCCCCCACCCCATGGTGTGACCCCCCCCCCCCCCCCCCCTGTGTCTCGCCTGTGGCTGCAGGGTCCGGACGGGGTCCTTCACCAGGGCGCGGTGCCGGTGGAGGACTGGGGCAGGCGGGTGTGGGAGAGTCACATAGTGAAGGGAACCATCCCCTTCAGACCCCTTAAGAAAGGCTGCGTAAGGCCTCTGCCTCTCCCTCGGTCTCTCCCTCTGTCTGTCTCTCCCTCTGTCTCTCCCTCTGTCTCTCTCTCTCTCTCTCACTCCCTCTGTCTCTCTCTCTCTCTCTGTCTCTGTCTCTCTCTCGCTCTCTCTCTCTCACCGTCTCTCTCTTTCTCTCTCTGTCTCTCCCTCTGTCTCTCTCTCTCTCTTTCTGTCTGTCTCTCGCTCTGTCTCTCTCTGTCTCTCTCTCTCTCTCTCTCTCTCTCTCTCTCGCTCTCTCTCTCTCTCTCCCTCTCTCCCTCTGTCATTCCCCAGTCATTCCACATTCCACAGTCACCGAGGCATCACTTCACCTTTAACCTGCACGATGTCACTTTTACTTTAAAGAATGAAACGCGCCCTCTTTGAGTGACTCTGTCCAGGGAAATTAACTATGAATCATTCTGTTCTGGTCCACGTTCTGTAGCTCCAGCCACTAGAGGCTGCTAATGGGGACATGTACATAGTGCCGCTTTAATATCATCAATAGCATCACAAACACTGTCAGGGTCAATAAGTATGAAGACTTCAATGAAAGGGTAAGACAGAGGTTGGCAAGTGGCATATGGGACTAATGGTTAAATATAACACGTTATTCTACCGCTCTGTCTCGCTCTCTCTCACTCCCTCTCTCTCTCTCTGTTTCTCTCTTGCTCCTTCTCTCTCTCTCTCTCTCTCTCTCTCTCTCTCTCTCTCTCTCACTCTTTCTTTCTTCTTTCTCTCTCTCCGTGTCTCTCTGTCTCTCTCTCACTCTCTCTCTCTCTCTCTCTCTCTCTCTCTCTCTCTCTCTCTCTCTCTCTCTCTCTCTCTCGCTCTCTCTCTCTCTCTCTCACATTCTATGTTAGATAATTAATCTAACGCTGTTGGTTCATAATCCTCCATTCGTCAGTGGGGTGTGCGCTGTCTCAAACCTCCCATCCCTCTCATGATCCCCCCCCCCCCTCCTCCACATTCCAACTGCCATCGCTGCAACCCAACCGAGTCTTTATTTATGTCCAGGGAGGTTAACCTTCATGGAACGCCAAGACTTACATCTCCATGAGCCAACATGTAACCGTGGAACATTACATGTCCTTCCATCCCTCTCTCTGACTCTCACACCAACACACACATGTATATAACGTATGTACAGGTGCATCTCAATACATTCGAATATTGTGGAAAAGTTAATTGATTTCAATAGCTCAATTTAAAAAGTGAAACTTATCTATTATATAGGTTCATTACACCCAAAGTGAACGTTTTAAAGGCCTTTATTTGTATTAATCTTGATGATTATGGCTTACAGCTTAGGAAAAACGCCAAAATTCAGTATCTCTGAAAATGAGAATATTGTGAAAAGGTTCAACCTCTAATCTGCTCATTACCTCAAAACACCTGCAAAGGTTTCCTGAGCCTTTAAATGGTCTCTCAGTCCTGTTCAGTAGGCTTCACAATCACGGGGACGAATCTATATAATACAAGAGTTACTGTATTTATGAGATTTTGAGAATTATTGAAATTAACGAACCTTTCCACAATATTCTAATTCATTGAGATGCACCTGTATATTCATCTATACATATATATATATATTTCAATATACGACACCAATGGGGACGCTCGCGCTCATTCTGAACCCTGTGGCCCCGCCCCCTCACCCCTCCCCCCTCCCCCCTCCCCCCTAGGACCCGGAAGGGAAGCCCAAGAAGGCCAACATCCGGGACAACGGGGACGGGACCTACACGGTGTCCTACGTCCCGGACATGGCGGGCCGCTACACCATCACCATCAAGTACGGCGGCGACGAGATCCCGTACTCGCCGTACCGCATCCACGCGCTGCCCACCGGAGACGCCAGCAAGTGCCTGGTCACAGGTCCGACCGCCATTTTATTTTTATTTTTATTTTTTTTATTGTTATGTTAGGTGGCTGTGAAGTGTTTAGAAAAGCGCTTGTATTGGTATAATTTAGTATGTTTGAATTATATTGTTATTGTCATTATTTTAATGCAGATTTTTTTAAAATAATTTTGAATGAATGCATGAATTGTAATGAAAGCATGAAGGGTTAAGCGCACAAGTGCACGAGTGGTAGTCC
>NC_140292.1:1384203-1439203 GCF_964030765.1 Micromesistius poutassou
CACACACACACACACACACACAAACACACACACACACACACACACACACACACAAAACCCCACCCTTAACACACACACACACACACACACACACACACACACACACACACACACACACACACACACACACACACACACACACACTCGACCCGCCCCCCCTTCCAGGTGAGAGCGGGGGGGGTTCGGGGGAGATGACGGCCCAGGTGACCAGCCCCGGGGGCCAGACCAAGGAGGCGGAGATCCTGCATGGCGACGACAGCACCTACAGCGTGCGCTTCGTTCCCACGGAGATGGGCGCGCACACCGTCAACGTCAAGTACCGCGGCCAGCATGTCCCTGGGAGCCCCTTCCAGTTCACCGTGGGGCCCCTGGGCGAGGGGGGCTCCCACAAGGTGAGGGCCAGCGGCACTGGGCTGGACCGAGGCGTTGCCGGGATACCGGGTGAGTGGCGGACGTCTTTGTTTCTAACTGCGGTTTGAGATTTGTCGTTTTTTTTGTTTTAATTGTGTTAGAAATCATTGATACTTCAGGTCTTCTTCGGAAACTTCAAGACTGTTGTATTTGTTTTCATTTAAATAATAATACATCAATATATATGATTAATAACTATTAAAGATGATGATGATTCATTAATAGCCTACTAATAATATGAATGCATATTTGGATAAACACTATGATCTTTAATGTTCCAAAGACTTTAATAGGTCAGTTTATTACCACCGCTAACGCTAAAGTTCACTGTCAAACTCCCCGCTCAGTATAATTTGTTCAAATTCAACCCTGCCTCAATTACCGTTAAATGAAGTTACCGCGGTACGCCACAAGGGGGCGGTAAATATAACCTGCCGCTCACATTTTGCAGCCGAGTTCAGCATCTGGACGCGGGAGGCCGGGGCTGGGGGTCTGTCCATCGCCGTGGAAGGTCCCAGCAAGGCGGAGATCACCTTTGAGGACAGGAAGGATGGATCCTGCGGTGTGGCCTACGTGGTCCAGGAGCCTGGTGAGAGGAACGCATTGTATACTGAAGGAAGGAAAAAACGGTTTGAAATTTCTAAAGTTATTGTATGCAGGATACGTCGAACATGAAGTGTTCTCTCAGAATAATTTTTCTGGAGAATTTAATCCCCAAAATGAATTAGGAATTGTGCTGTTTTTCATGAGTATATATTTGCGGGAATAACAAATATATTTGGCACGACTGATAAACGAAGATACTAAACCAAAACCTAAAACCAGAATAAATAATAACATAAATTATTCACGACTTATTATCGAAAATAATAATCCTGAACACCCCCGAAAACGAAACAAGGACCAATCAGCTGTGGTCTCCCGCAGGCGACTACGAGGTGTCCATCAAGTTCAACGACGAGAACATCCCCGACTCGCCGTTTGTCGTCCCCATCGCCACGCTGTCGGACGACGCGCGCCGCCTCACCATCACCAGCCTGCAGGTGAGGCCCCGGTCACCTGACCCAAAGGACCCCCTAACCCTAACCCTAACCCTAACCCTAACCCTAACCATCACCATCACCAGCCTGCAGGTGAGGCCAGGTCACCTGACCCGAAGGAACCCCTAACCCTAACCCTAACCCTAACCCTGAGCCATGACCTCACAGCCCTTAAAGTACCCCTGAGCCATGACCTCACAGCCCTTAAAGTACCGCTGAGCCATGACCTCACAGCCCTTAAAGTACCCCTGAGCCATGACCTCACAGCCCTTAAAGTACCGCTGAGCCATGACCTCACAGCCCTTAAAGTACCCCTGAGCTATGACCTCACAGCCCTTAAAGTACCCCTGAGCCATGACCTCACAGCCCTTAAAGTACCGCTGAGCCATGACCTCACAGCCCTTAAAGTACCCCTGAGCTATGACCTCACAGCCCTTAAAGTACCCCTGAGCTATGAGACCACAGCCCTTAAAGTTAAGGAACACCTGAGCTAAGCTATGTCATAGCCCTTAAAGTACAACCTGTGCTATGAAGAATAATAAACAACAGTGTACTCCATCTTTTTTCTCCCTGTCTGTAGAGTAAATGGCGAGAAAGTGAGTTTACTGCTGGCTTTATTGGCTGCAGTAAAGGTTTATGTTGTCATAAACTTTTACCCTGGGAAGCATCAGATAAATTTGGCGTCGGATTTCTTTGCCGTGAGACTCGGGGCATTTTTACTGGACATGAACAACCTCCCAGAACATTCTGGATCAGGAGCTTGTCTCTTTTGGTTTCCTCACCACTTTAACAAACCATTCTCCAAAAGAGCCATCATTTGGAATCATTCAAATCTTCCTGCTTATTTCTATTTTTTGTATCTTAATTAAAGTACAACACTAATCGGCTGTTCTTTTGAAGTCGAGGGCAAACGCTCGATGAATTGGACGTAGAGTCTCAGTAAATATTAACCGTGTCTTCATGACTCATACGCAGAACCAGGTGGGGGCGATAAAACATCTTTATATAGTTCCTGAAGTCACAGACAGGAGAGGGGTACTATATCCTCAGATGAACTATAAATGCCGTCATATCAAAATCTCAGAGGCAGCATCCTCTATATTTGAGGAGCCACTTTTACAGACTCTATAAATACGTGTTATAATCAGCCGGGGGAGGTGAGCCAGCTGCCCTTTTAAACGTCTATATCGGTGTGTATGTTAAGTGTTGTGTATTTATACCGAGTGAGGAGAGTTCACCGTGGCTGTCGATGGTGGCGGATATATGTGGCCCCCCAACCCTAGATGTAGATTACGATTATCTTCACCTCACGCGTGCACGCGCACACACCCTCGCACAGTCGCACACACGCACACACACACCAGATCCGGGCCGTGTGAACTCATTTCTCTTAAAATCGTGTGGCATCACTCTTGGGACTCATCTCTCTGAAAGTTAAATGTGATGGTTATCACCCCCTTCTGTCACTTTTACAGGGTTGACTCACAACCTCCTTTATGTGGCCTCCTTTCTCTCTCCCCCTCTCCCCCCTCTCTCTCTCTCTCTCTCTGTCTCTCTCTCTCTTACTCTTTCACCCTTTCACTCTCTCTCTCCCCTCTCTCTCCACCTCATCGCTCGCTCCCCCATCTCTCTCTCTCTCCCTCTCCCCTATCTCTCTCTCTCTCTCTCTCTCTCTCTCTCCTCCTCCCATCTCTCCCTCCCTCCCCCCCCCTCCTCCCCCCTCCCCCCTCCCCTCCTCTAGGAGATGGGTCTGAAGGTGGGCCAGGAGGCGTCCTTTGCGGTGCAGCTGAACGGAGCGAGGGGATTGGTCGACGCTAAGGTCCACACGCCGTCGGGGGCGATCGAGGAGTGCTACGTCACCGAGCTCGACAGCGGTACGGCGCCGGGACTCGACAACCATTCCATTTGGTTTTTTACGGTTAAATAAATCCCGCCTAAAGTCCCCCACATGGACTCATCACTAATGGTCCCTTTTCTGGCAGCGTTAAGGTGCTGTGGGTAGGATTTAAAGGTCCCATATCATAACACCAGCTGTGAGTGTGATTAGCCGCTACAAGCCGTTTTGAAAATCTGTCTCTTCTGACATCACAAGTGGGCGTGTCCACCTAGATGTGTGCTGGAGAGGCAGATTTTCAAAACAGCTTGTAACGGCTAATCACACCCACACAGGCCCGGTTCTACGGGGGTGCATAAGCATGCATTGCACCCCCAAAAAAATTGTTTGCACCCTCAATTGAAAAAAGGAGGGAGTGAATTATTATTATTTTTTTATAAATATGATTAAAAAAAAGAAAACACTTGCTCACAAAACTAATTGTTCCATTAAATACCGTTGTTTGCTGCATTTATTTTGTTCACTAAACCGATGAGAACGTTATTATTATTATGACAGGTGCGCGTAAACTGCGCCCCGTCCGGCGGCGCGCACGTCAGTGACATTAAACTTCTTCGGCAGCAACAATTAGGCATTTACAATGGATATCCGAAAATAAAAAAGAACACCGCAAAAGAATCCAATACATCAGACAGTATAACCGTTGTGAACACTAGCACTAGCAACGCTAGCTCAATCCTGCCCGACTCGCTGCCTTTGCCGGCGCAGCTCTCACTCCCGGACAAGCAGCCTGCCGGCGCCACTGTGTTGTTCATAAGAACCCATATTTGCCAATTGTGTTTTGATTGTATTTATTTACAATCTTGTGAACTTTAAGAAAGGCACTATGTATTACTGATTACTTTTTGTGAAAATAACATTCCTAATTGGGTTTTATCTGTCAGCATTAAAAGTTTTGGGCAGCAGAATAAGCACTTATTGACATTAAGTGGTTCACATAAAGGTGCATCTCATAATATTAGAATATCAGGGAAAAGCTATTTTTTTGTAATTTAATTCAAAAGGTTCCATATAATCTAGATGTATTAGACATGAAGTGATATATTTCAAGCATTATCTTGTGAATGATAATGTAAAATTATTTTGTAACATTTAGTGGTTCACTTATATAAATACAGAGCATGTTTTATGTTTATGTTGTTAAATTATTTGGTCTCACAAGGCTACAGTGCTGCTTGAAAGTATGTGAACCTCTTGAGCCTTTTCAAATTTGATTTAATTTAACCATTATTAATTCATTCTCATATCCAAAGCTTGGATATCAATAAGCTAACGTTGCAGCTGAAATGTTCTCCACATCACAAGACATGATGTGATACCATCTTTTAAGCACAGTAAATGTTTTTGTCCCAACATGTCAGTACAACTACCCAGAAGTGCTTGTCTATCTACTGGTAGAAAGGCCTAGTGTAAAAAGCGAAGTCTGAACTGAAGCTGGGTAGCTGGTTTTACTATAGTACTGGTGCACCCCCTATAATCTCAGATGCACCCCAAGGCATTCTGTTCTGGAACCGGGCCTGCACCCACACCTGGTGGTATAATATGGTACCGCTAAGAGCTAGTATTTGAGTAGTTTGTGAGAACTGGCAGAGCCATTCGCCAACTGTGAGCGCGTGAAATGCTCTGTGAGAATATCTGTTAGCTTACTGAGCTAGCCTCTGTAGGCGGACATTCTGACTTTAGCGTCAAAATTCACTGGCAGTCGGTGTGGATGAGAGCGTACTAAACTACTCTTTGTTTTTAACATTTTAACATTTGCATTTACACACTTTAATATACTGTGAAGTACTGGCACTGGGGCACTTTATAATTTATCATTTATACTGTTTATGCAGTTTATACAGTTTGTTCTGTTTGTCCTTAATTTAGCATATACTTCAGCATCTCTTTTTGACTTCCTTCGCACTGCTTTGTATTTTTATTGTATTGTATCCAGTGTCTTCCACTGCTGCTGTGCTGCAACAAAGGAATGTCCCCTCCGGGGGACTATCTATCTATCTACAGTCAAATAGAGTCACTGTACGCCAATCTTTTCACATCCCATAATAGCTGTGCTGTTCCCTCCTCAGACCAGTACGCCATCCGCTTCATCCCGCGGGAGAACGGCGTCCACTCCATCGACGTGAGGTTCAACGGCAGCCACGTCCCGGGCAGCCCCTTCAACATCCGCGTGGGCGACCCGGGCCAGGCCGGGGACCCGGGCATGGTGTCCGCCTTCGGACCCGGGCTGGAGAGGGGGTCCACGGGTAAGGAACCACCGCGGCCGGCCTGTAGCGGAGCTTCAGAGCCGCTAGCTGGTTAGCTTGTTAGCGAGAGGTGTGAGGCCTTGAGTTCTTAGCAAAATGTCACAACACTCACTCATTTTTTATGGAAAACCAAAAATTGAGCTAATGTGGTTGGCTTGGCTTAGAAGGTGGAGACTGGTTGACTTGTAAATGGAAGGTTGCTAGTTCAATCCCCTCACCCTGACTGCTCCTGAGGAGCTGGCTTGTCGCCTTGCATGGCTTACTGTGTATGCATGGTTGTGAGTCACTTTGGTTAAAATGCTGTAATTGTAACCTCCACCACATACCATACCACCACATACCACCACACACTGTATTTTACCAGCAATGCAGCTCAGACAGATCAGATATTAGAAAATATATTAGAAATCTGAAACATTTGCAAATGAATGCTTTCTGGTTTACGTTTGTTCTCAAGGCTCTCAAGTTTTGCCCAAGCTGTAGTGAACTAAAGTTGACTTTGAGTTAAAGACGATTAGTATATGCTACACGTGAACCTCCTAAGATGGCGAGATTTGATTGGTTCGCTATCTCGGGATATTGGGCAATATCCCATGATTGAGATCTCAAACTCGGGACATTGTTTTTTGCGCGTGACAGTCGTCTCATCACGCTATTAAAAACAAATAAACCGCTAATAAAAACAAATAAATCCCGGCAAAAAGTGTTATGTTATTCATTTTTGGAGTGTTCACGTGTAGTATATACTAAAACACTTATTCACCTCAGGCTCCGTGAATAGTGGGGAATAGCTATTCCTCGCTCTTCGGTGAATAATTGTTAATTGCGTACGTTTTAACCTCAAACATCCCCCCCCTCTTTCCATTCCCTGCCCCTCTCTGTCTATCCCCTCGCTCCTCCTCCTCCTCCTCCTCTTCCTTCGTCCCGTCCCGTCCCGTTCCCAGGCACGGCGTCCGAGTTCTTTGTGAGCACGTGCAACGCGGGCTCGGGGGCCCTCTCCCTGACCATCGACGGGCCCTCCAAGGTCAAGATGGACTGCGTGGAGTGTACCGAGGGCTACCGGGTCACCTACACGCCCATGGCCCCCGGGAGCTACCTCATCTCCATCCGGTACGGGGGCCCGCGCCACATCGTGGGGAGCCCCTTCAAGGCCAAGGTGTCAGGTGAGAGGAGGGGGGGAGTGGGTAGGGGGGGGGGGGGGGCTAGGGGCCGAGGGGCCCGTTGGTTAGAGCCCAGGTGGGGAGTTGAGCTTTTTGAAGTGGAACTACATGCACACACATGCATGCACGCTTGCACTCTCTAAAGGCTTTACATGTATTCTTGGAATTGTGTTCATCAAAGACAGACAAAAAAGATAATACTGAACTAAAAGCAATATTTCCTCGATCATTAGAAACTGACGATTGTGGTTTACACCAAGATGCACAAACCACTTCAAAAGATTGATCTCTCTCTTCCTCCATCTCTCTCTATCTATCTCTCAGAATCAGAATCAGAATCAGAAAAGGTTTATTGCCAAATACATTTTCACGTATGAGGAATTTGTCTTGGTCTTCCGTGCACACGATATTTACAAACAAAAAACGGTAAACAATAAACAATAAAGCAAGTGCTGCCGTCAAGAGCACAAGTCCAAATACAATAAGATTTCCAAAAATAAAAAATTAAATAAATTTAAAAGACAGTCTATATACAAATGAACCGTAATAAGAAGAATAAGAATAAAATATACAATTGTGCAGAATGACGCAAGTAGTGCAAAACCTGTTGTCATCATAGGCAGATGACTGTGTGTGGTGGTGGGGGAAGGGGGTGTAGTGTGCGTGTCAGTGGGGGTCCGGGAGTGTTGTTGATGAGGCCGGTTGCAGACGGAAGGAAACTGTTTTTGTGGCGTGTTTTTTTGGTCTTGACAGACCTCAACCTCTTGCCGGAGGGGAGTGCGTCAGTTTATGTCCGGGGTGGGAGGGGTCCAACATGATCTTCTCTCTCTCTCCATCTGCCTCCCTAACTGTCTCTCTCTGCCTCCCTCACTCTCTCTCTCTCTCTCACTCTCTCTCTCTGCCTCCCTCACTCTCTCTCTCTCTCTCTATCTCTCTCTCTGCCTCCCTAACTGTCTCTCTCTGCCTCCCTCACTCTCTCTCTCACTCTCTCTCTCTGCCTCCCTCACTCTCTCTCTCTCTCTATCTCTCTCTCTCTGCCTCCCACACTCTCTCTCTCTCTCTCTATCTCTCTCACTCTCTCTCTCTGCCTCAATCTCTCTCTCTCTCTCTCTCTCTCTCTCTCTGCCTCCCTCACTCACTTTTTTTCATGAGCAGGTCATATCCACTGTGTAATGCTTAAGCATGTGTCTCCCCCTCTCTCTCTCCCCCCCCCCCCCGCCCCCCCCCCCCCCCCAGGGGCGTGTCTGTCCGGGGGCCACAGCCTCCACGAGACGTCGTCCGTGCTGGTGGAGACGGTCACCAAGTCCTCGCAGGCGGCCATCGGCGGGGGCTTCGCCTCGCTGCCCAAGTTCACCTCGGACGCCAGCAAGGCCGTCTCCCGCGGGGCGGGCCTCTCCAAGGCCTTCGTGGGCCAGAAGAACATGTTCACTGTGGACTGCAGCAAAGCAGGTGGGGGCGGACGTGTGTGTGTCAGTCAGTCTGTCAGTCGGTCAGTGTGTGTCAGTCAGTCCGTCAGTCAGTCAGTCCGTCAGTCAGGGTGTGTGTGAGTCAGTCAGTCAGTCAGTCAGTGTGTGTGTGTGTGTGTGTGTGTGTGTGTGTGAGTCAGTCAGTCAGTCAGTCAGTCAGTGTGTGTGTCAGTCAGTCAGTCAGTCAGTCAGTCAGTCAGTCAGTCAGTGTGTGTGTGTGTGTGTCAGTCAGTCAGTCAGTGTGTGTGTGTGTGTGTGTGTGTGAGTCAGTCAGTCAGTGTGTGTGTGTGAGTCAGTCAGTCAGTCAGTCAGTCAGTGTGTGTGTGTGTGTGTGAGTCAGTCAGTCAGTCAGTGTGTGTGTGTGTGTGTGTGTGTGTGTGTGTGTGTCAGTCAGTCAGTCAGTCAGTCAGTGTGTGTGTGTGAGTCAGTCAGTCAGTCAGTGTGTGTGTGAGTCAGTCAGTCAGTCAGTCAGTCAGTGTGTGTGAGTCAGTCAGTCAGTTAGTCAGTCAGTGTGTGTGTGAGTCAGTCAGTCAGTCAGTCAGTCAGTGTGTGTGTGAGTCAGTCAGTCAGTCAGTGTGTGTGTGAGTCAGTCAGTCAGTGTGTGTGTGAGTCAGTCAGTCAGTGTGTGTGTGAGTCAGTCAGTGACACATAAGCACAAAAACGAAAACCACAAACGGAAAACACTATTTATTCCAGTTATGTGAAGCAGGTAGAAATATTTATTAGTCATTATAAAGGTATTTAAATTAATGACAAACAGACCAATAGTCAACGTTAACACAGTTCCTAAATGACTCATAGTGATAGATTAAATGTTTAATATTTGTTACGCACGCATGCCATGGCAGCGTTCACAACATTATTCATTACCATGGTATTCCATGACGCTAAAATCTGTCATGGGATTTTTATTTTTCGTGGGAATTCACATCAGATATTGAAATAACTTTAACTTCCTTAAAATACATCGGTTACACTCGGTTTTGAAACCTCATTCCTCGTATTTCTCCATGCTTCATGCGTCTTGCCCCAGCTGACCTCACTGGTGAAGTGGTTTGTGTCCAGTCCCATTTGCAAGGCCCTTTAATCCCAGTTACAGTCTCAGGACACGATACATGGAAGGAGCGACAAAGGGGAATGAAAACACACTCCAAATGCCATTTGGTAGTCTTTTGGTAGTCTTTCATGCTGTGTGTGTGTGTGTGTGTCCTTCATAAGCTGGTTTAAGCAGCCTCACCTGGCCGACTTTGAGTTTGGGCTCTGGGGGTACTGAGTAATCACTGTGTACCGGTTAAACCAGCCGTCTACACACAGACACACACTCAGGGTGAGTTATCCTAGCTGGCAACATGGAACAGAAGGCTATGTATCATTAACTAGGAACTTCCACAGCAAACCAACAGGCCTTGCTACCCTGGCTCCCAGTGTGGGGCCTCTTTGAAGCCGGTTTATTCTAGAGGTTTGTAGTTAATGATACATAGCCTGGTGCTCCATGTTGCCATGCAGGAGATCTCCCTGAGTGTGTGTGTGTGTGTGTGTGTGGTGATGGTTGGTTTAACCAGGTGTGCAGCCTCACCCAGCCCCAGAGCCCAACCAGTCAGACTCGGGCCCAGTGTTTAAACCAGCCCTCAACCACACACACACACACACACAAGTACACACACTTACTCACTCACTCACTCGCACTTCAAGTGAACTGTCTCCGGGCGTGTCCCCCTCCCCCTCAGGCACCAACATGCTGATGGTGGGCGTGCACGGGCCCAAGACGCCGTGCGAGGAGGTGTACGTGAAGCACATGGGCAACAGGATGTACAACGTGACGTACACGGTGAAGGAGCAGGGCGACTACATCCTCATCGTCAAGTGGGGCGACGACAACGTGCCCGGCAGCCCCTTCCACGTCACCGTGCCGTAGGACGGCCGACAGGAGAGACACACGTCTTGTGTATTTTTTTTTATTTGAGTCGTTTTTTGTTTTGGTTTACTACAAGCAGAACTAGGGAGGCGGTTCGCCCTCATTCATTAATTTCTCTTATTTCATTTCCCTTTTATTTGTGTTAACCCCCGGGTCAAAAAAGCAGAAGTTAGACTAAACGGTCTAATGGGAAGCTCTGGAGGAAGTGTCCGAGCCGTATTGCGGTGTAAACAACGTTTCTTTGATTCTTTAGAAACAGATACTCAACTCATTCTACGGAACCCTCTAGACTCCGGTCAGGTGTCACCGTGTCACACATAATTAGGGGTGTGTAGGTATGGCCGTGGTTGTAATTAACATCATGAGATACACCTGTGTTCCCCCTTACGGCGACGACTCTGAGACAAAGACCTGTTGGGTGAGTTGGTGTTTGGTTCATTGTGGATCAATGCTTTGACTCCAATCTGTGGTCAATACACTTTCCTGTGAACTTTCCCTTTAAAAGCGACTCGATGCGACTCAAAATCTCACTAAGCTACAACAACACACTCATGTAATGCATCGGCGCAGTGAGACAGAAAAACTATGGTGAAAACATGAGGACACTGTTCAGATGGACATTTTTACTTACTACTTTCTTTGTCTACATGCTAGTTATCCAAATAATCCCACAATGTGTGATCGGGGGACGAGTTGTGTTAAAACTACATATGAAACATAGAAAATGCTTTTTTGACCCTTTTTATTTTATTTATTCAGAGCCATCGTTTTCTTTGACACAAAGTCCAGTTGAACTAAAGCGCAGTCAATCTTCTTGACAGTTTGTCCTATCGAGTTCATCAGTATGAACCAGCAAGGTGTTGTGAGATGTGTTTTTTTTTGTTTAGTTTCTGTCTTTTGTAACCAAACAGGATCGGGACACGACAATCGATTTCATGTGTGAATGCTGGACAAAAAAAAAAATCAGTGATACGATATCATAGAGTGATGTTTTATAGTTATTTTATATGTATCAAAAATGATAAAAAGAAAAAAAAATTCTGAATACGTTTGATATTGTAATCCAATATTTTGGCAAGATTGTGCAGGCATAATAATAATAATAAAATGTTTCAATGCAAAGTTTGGGTTTTTTACTGCGCTTAGCAAGAGATCACTGTTCCCAAATGGTAGTTGAGTAAGTATTGCATCCTCATTAGGCTGTACAGGCCTTTGCATGAATGACATGCCTGTCTTCAAAACTCACAATCATAAAATATTCTATAACAATAACGCGGTGAGCAATAATGCTCACCGTCATAAAATAAAAAGATTATCCTGACCTTCCAGTTTTCCCACACGCGTACATGCGCGCTATTTTATCTCTGCTACGACTCATTAGTGCTAACTGTTTACCATCGACATCCAAGTGCCATAAAACCTGAGGCCTCGTCATAAACACACATAAGCACACATGCGTGAATTATTGTTTTATTATCTGGAATGTATACGCATGCTACGCGTGTACACGTCACCTAGCGCTTTGGTCCTTATCTTATTGACGAGAAGAACAAATTTTGCTTCCTTACTTATTACTGGTCACATTTCAAGCTACACACACACACACATGTGTAAAGCAGGTAAAAATATGTATTATAAACGTATTTAAATTACTAACACACAGAACAACAACATAGAACACTGTTCCAAAATGAGACATAATAAACTTATCTGCAGTCATTTTTGGATTCACAATTTAAAAAGGGTGCTGTGGTCAAGATTCGATTGATGCAAAGAGAGCAGGGAAAAGTCTTTCATTTCACACACCTGTGATTGACAGGCATATAATATGGATTTGCCGAAACCAGGTCAGAAATAAGCTGGGAGCGGAATAAAATCTAAATTGTCTTTGACAGTCAGGCACAATTACCGTGGAAATACAGATTCTCACGGCACATTTCACTCACGAACAGCTGCAGGATGGTTATGCCGTTTCTAACCTACAACCCTCAAATAATAGCTCTTAAATCATACCTACCTTTTAAGAATAACTAAGTAACAAAATAAGGCAGTGTAAGTTGAGTAACATTTGTAGATGAATTCATTACGTTAGATGAATTAATGTTACACAATACGTTGTGTGTGTGTGTGTGTGTGTGTGAACATTTCAAACATTGTGTGTAACATTTTACATGCCGTTTTAAAGTCATGTACTGAGAAACAGGAAGTGAGTGGCCGAGGGCCGTCAGAGAGACACCAGTTCCTCTGTGTTCAGCACGCCCTCGTTGTACAGAGCCAGCTTGGCCCTGAGCGTCTGTTTCGCCGGGTTCTCCACGACGTTCCACGAGCTGTAGCACGCCGCTTCTGAAACTGAGGAACACCGAAAGAATTATGAAAAGTAAAGCCATTGTTGTCTGTTGGTCACAGAAAACAGGAACGCTGGTATGAGTATTGGGAGTTTGCGATGGATACGGAGGCGTGATCCGTTCGCTTAGGGAAATAAATTCTGCTCTTGATTTTCTGAATTAGTGTCTTAATGGTCTCAGAATTCAGAGAAAAGCTTTAATGGGGGAGAAAAAAGTATGCCTCAAAATCTCCAGAGAATCTTTCATTCACTCGAGAGCTTGAGTTCAGAGGAGCAAACATGTCCTGCATGTTGAGTTGAATCCAGTTTTCATTTGGTTTATCTTGGAGACGTAGGGAATACTCGTGTCCATCAGTAATATTGATGGTGTTGTTATAAGTTTGTCCCTTTTGTTCACCTCAGGCCTTTAGGGTTGTTCAGACATTGGGGTTGTGGTGACTCCAAGATCAGTGGATCACGTATGCCTTTTTTCATGAACAGAACTCTTATTCTGCAAGCGTTAGTGGAAGTTAAGTATATTCCGTCTGCCTTTCAGAATAAAAGTGACAGCAGCGTTGCAATATCATTTTGCTTATTATAGCGCAAGAAATATATAAATAATGAGTTTCACTTCTACATAGACACTTTCGTTGATTCGGTCTGCATGTTGCTCACTGGCGTCAAACTTCCTGTTAGTCAGACCCGCCCTCCGTCTTCCACTTGCGGTCGATCGTCTTCATTCAAGACAAGCTCGGGACAGACTGTTTGGTTTATTAATTAATAACATAACCTACTCATAGGGGGGTACGATAACATAACATAACCTTCCACTCAGTGTGGTAATAGGTAATAACATAACATAAGCTTCTACTCAGTGTGGTATCATAACATAACCCCCTACTCACAGTGTGATAACATAACCTTCTACTAAATGTTGTGTGATAACATATAACATAACATTCTACTCAGTGTGATAACATAACCTTCTGCTAAATGTTGTGTGATAACATATCCTAACATAACCTTCTACTCACAGTGTGATTAGGGTTGGGTATCGTTTGAAATTTTTCGATCCCGGTTTGATTTAGATTCCTGTAAACCGATGCCGGTTCCTAAACGGTTCCGAAATTGATACTTTTTCTTTTTTTTATAGAAATGCCATGCCAACACTGATTCTTTGAAAAGGTACCAGTTTCCTGTTGAAATTCTTCCATTTTTAATGGTAACTTATTTGGTAAGACATGAACAACTTAGGCTTTGCGAAAAGGTATAGACCTATTTAAACAAATAAAATTGTCACTGTAGGTTATAAAAAATAGTCTTTGTTTATAGTTGCATACACTGCTTTGGTGTGAAGCACTTATATATGTCACTTAAATATGTCAATGAATTTGAAGTAGTGCTTATATCTCCACCTTGAAAATGCCAACTTTTCATCGGATTGCTCCGGACTCGCCGTCTCTGCTGCTTCTTCGAATCAGTTTGGTGTGTGTGTGGTGCGCGTGGCCTGGCTTGTGTGTAAAAACACTGGCTCCGATTGGCTAAGCGATTATGATTACCATGAAACATGACTGCTAAGGCAGAGTCATGTTTCATGGTAATCATAATCGCTTATCTCGTTGTTAACCCACCTGGTCTCTCCTCACTAGCAGTTTGTGTGTGGAGCCAGGGGTGCGTTCGGATTACACAGTTTATTAAATCAATTCATAGTAACGCACCGCATTTAACGTTCAGTAACGATAACGGCGTTGTAACGACAGAAACAGTAATTAGTTTGATTACCCCGTTACTGAAAAAATAACGGCGTTACCTAACGCCGTTATTTTAAACGGCGTTATTCCAAACACTAAGAGTTTCATCAAATTGGAGGTATTTCCCCCCCTACACAAAATAGTTATATTGCACTTACATGTGCTGCTCATTTGTCATTTTTTGTTTTAGTAAAGTAAAGCCATACTTTAGAGCGTTTTACTTTGGACATGATGGCTGCAGCTGGGCAGCAGGAGAGGAAAGTGCTCTGCATTTTTTTCCAACCACAAGAGGGCGAGAGGATTGTTGCGGCACCGAAACGAGGCACCGAAAGAAATGTAGTCATTGGGTCCGGGTAGAACCGACCATGTTGCCCCCGGTACCACTCGGTACTCGGTCCTCGGTACCCAACCCTAAGTGTGATAACATAACCTTCTACTAAGTGTCGTGTGATAACATATCATAACATAACCTCCTACTCACAGTGCGCCGTGTCCGGGTGCTCCAGCGTGAACCCGTTTGCCCTGCAGTCTTCACAGCCCTGCTCCGCGGAGTCCGCCTGGCAGCTGCACTGCACGGGCCAGCTGTTGTACAAATCCACCGCCTCCACCTTTTCCTCCGCCGCCCCGGCCTCCGTCAGCCGTCCCGGCGCCGGCATCATCAGGTCGCTCTCCGCCTCGCGGCGCCCCGGGGCGTCCGCAGAGCAGCTCCAGGAGAGCACCTCTGATTGGCTGCACTCGCAGGGCAGCGGCTTGGCCGAGTCGGGGCCGAGGCTGGAGGCCACGTAGCTGCCGGCGTCGTAGCCGTCCTCGGATGGAGGATTAGAGTGGAGCAGCGGCGGCGGTGGTGGTGGGGGTGGGGTTGATGTTTTGAGGGGGTAGGAGCTCATGGGGAGCCCCGGCTCCTTGCAGTGGGGGTCTGCTCCGCCCTGCGGGCTGAACGGCGGCGGGTCCAGGGACAGGAGGCTGGGCACCGGCAGCAGCTGGCTCAGCTCCCGCAGCACCTGGAGGTCGGGATCGCCGCCGCCGCCGCCGACGACAACAACAACGAGGCTTCAGACAGAGGTTGTAAATCAAAAACGTTTGCAGTTCTATGACTGACGGGAAATTACACATATGGTGGAGATCAACCACAAGATAGCACGGATGTGGTTTTAATACTTTTTTGCTTGGAAAGTTGAGTGAAATTGACTGGTATCTAGTATCTAGGGCGCAGCCGTGATAAGAGCTGTTTGAATTCTCTAAATGCTCAGGAAAGGTGGTTCAATGCTTCCTTTCTTATCTCCTTTAGTGTAGGATGCACTGGACCATCCTTTAGGAAAGGAACAGTAACACTATTTTCCAACCAGCTTAAAGATAAAAAAAATAGTTTTTTCATGGCACTTAGTATCTTCAGAAAATGAATAAATTTTGCCAGTGTGGCCAATTCCCACCCCTACTACAAACCTACCACTAAGTTAGCATGCAAATTATATTACACTGTGTAATTTTACTATCCATACATTTTCAAGACAAAAAAAATGAATGAACGAATAATAAGTAATAAACAAATAAAAAACTAATTCTGACGTCTCCAGTTAGTGGGGCTATCTTACGGTCTCTGATTAGCGGGGCTATCTTACGGTCTCTGATTAGCGGGGCTAGCTTACAGTCTCCCATTAGCAGGGCTAGCTTACAGTCTCCCATTAGCAGGGCTAGCTTACAGTCTCCCATTAGCAGGGCTAGCTTACGGTCTCTGATTAGCGGGGCTAGCTTACGGTCTCTGATTAGCGGGGCTAGCTTACGGTCTCTGATTAGCGGGGCTAGCTTACGGTCTCTGATTAGCGGGGCTAGCTTACGGTCTCTGATTAGCGGGGCTAGCTTACGGTGTCCATGCGGGGCCGGCTCCGGGGGCGCGCGGCCGTGCAGTCCAGCGCCAGGCGCAGCAGGCTGAGGGCGGTGGGGTACGGCCAGGACCCCGCCTTCTGGTCCAGGAAGCGCACGCACGAGTCCACGCTGCCGCCGCCGTCCTCCAGCTCCGCGCTCAGCACCTCCCTCTGACGGCCGCGCAACAAACACACAACACACAAAACAAACACATGTCAGGCTTACGTCAGGCTAACATGAGGCTAACAGGCTAAAGCGCCGGGCTAGCGTCGGGCTAGCGTCGGGCTAGCATTGGGCTAGCATCGGGCTAACGTCAACTAGCACCGGCTTAACGTAGCGCCAGCCTATAGGGAGGGACTTATGTACTCACCATTATTATGATGTACGCATAGTGGGTACCATCAAGTAACCATGGCAACGACAATTACCCACGTTTACTATTAAGCAAAGGATTGATCCAAACCAACTTTACTAGCATCCAAGCAACTGGACACAACATCCTAGCCACTAAGATGACATCCTAAACATCAAGCATGACATCCTAGACACTAGGCACAGCATCCTAGCCACTAAGCACAACATCCTAGCCACTAAGTTCAGCCTCCTAGACACTAAGCACAGCATCCTAGACACTAAGTACAGCATCCTAGATACTAAGTACAGCATCCTAGATACTAAGTACAGCATCCTAGCCACTAAGCACAACATCCTAGACACTAAGTACAGCATCCTAGCCACCAAGCACAACATCCTAGACACTAAGTTCAGCCTCCTAGCCACTAAGCACAACATCCTAGACACTAAGTTCAGCCTCCTAGCCACTAAGCACATCATCCTAGACACTAAGTTCAGCCTCCTAGCCACTAAGCACATCATCCTAGCCACTAGGCACAGCATCCTAGCGGCTAAGCACAACCTCTTGGCCATCAGACAGAACGTGAACAGAGCTAACCCGAGACACAAGCAGCTGATGTTTGCCTGCTCTCCAACATCGTGCCGATTCCAATTTAGCTTGTTTATATCATGATACAAACTAGATAAAATGGTACATATGATCATTTGATACTGATACAGATAGTTCTGAAATGTGTACACTTGGACAATGGAGAATGATTGAGCACATTTGGCACTGTGGGTTATTACTGACTACTTATAATTCCCAGGATTGACTCACCAGCAGCGAGCGTTTGGGTGTTTCCTCCAACACCCTGCGCCCTGTGATGGTCTCCATCATGACCTTTTTAAAAGAAACACATCTAATTAGGTTACTTCCTGTTGTTGTCGCAATTTGTGGTCAAACTAGTCTCGTCAAGACGGGGATTCTGTTTATACAGTTTGATGCAAAAATACTCGTTCTATTACTGTCGTATGGTTTTGTTTTTGGCATAAGGCCAAATAAGGCCGTTTTGACATAATACGTTGTATTTGGGATTTGAATAGTGGGGCACCAAAGGTTATTGTTTTCATGAAGACGTTGGTGCACCTCTGCATCTACGAGTGATGTGTTTTAAAATGTGGAAAATCCTGATGAGCAAAGGGGGGAGACTGCGTGGCTGTAGCATCTTCTTTTTCATGAGGCTACCGTTAATATGTCTGCAGTGTCAAAACATTCTACAGTGATTGAAACGAACAGCAGAATAACCGTTTGTAGTGTTGGGGTTGGATTTGAATTCAAAGCTGTTTCCATAATCCAAAGTTTTGTAATTTCATTTAAAAATAAAAAAAATATTTCTGGAACACTAAAACAAATCGGTTTAAATTCGGAAACTATTCGGTGCGAGCGATATAAAGTACCGCCCGATATCCTCTCATTCTGTGTGCTTTGGGGTCGGCTTAGCTCAGGAGGTAGAGCGGGTTGACCTGTAACCAGGAGGTTGCTAGTTCGATCCCCGGCTCAAATGTAAATGCTTTGCTCAAGGGTCCGGGGTAACGGTCACCATGCCGAAGCTGTACACGTCCAGACTGCACGAGGGCTTCCCGTCGTGGCGGATGAACTCCGGGGGCAGGTAGCCCAGGTTGTCGTGGATACCGCTCTGGGTGGTGAGGGTGCTGGTCTGACGGGGCGAGGGCGGGCGGAGGCGGGCCAGGCCCACGTTGGACAGCTGGGGCTGCAGGGCGTGGTCCAGCAGGATGTGGCCGCTGGACGGCGAGGGAAGGGGAGACCAGGATAAGCGATCAAAGGCGAGGCTGGAGCACTGCAGCTGAATCCCCTGTTAGTTTGTCTTTATTTTTATTTAATGTTACTCTCGTACCACACTGAGGAGGTTATGTTATGTTATAGCACCACACAGAGCAAGCCAAAAGATTGGCAAAATGTTGCTCTGTTTCAGCCACCATAGGTAGTATGCAAATCTGGGGACAAAGATGTTTTGTTTATCCATAGGTGTTTGGTGTAATATCTTAACATGTCATGTAGGTCTTGTAAAGGCATGTAAGCTTGATGAACCTGTTACACTATCAATCTCTCTTCCCAAAATGTTTGGATCTTGTTCCCCTTCTTTGTAAAATTTGGATCCAAATAAAAGTATTTAAATGTGTGTGTCCTACCTGGTGATGTTGCCACAGATGAGGGGGCGTGGCTCTGCTGTGTGCAGGTGGTGCAGCCCCTTGGCTGCCCCTTTGATGACGGACAGACGCTGCTGCCAGGACAGAGGCCGGGACGGGCCCTGGAAGAAGAGGGTGAGGAAGACTGTTCATTCCTAAACAGTTCATATGGTTCCACCTCGTCCTGTTTTCGTCCCCCTCCCTGCCAGAGCCCTAGCTCTTAACCCCCCCACCCAGAGTTGGGTGACCAAACAGCTTATATGATGACACTTTTCCCCTGCCCTCACCCCCCTCCCTACCCTGAACACATCACCTAACAATCCTTCACATAAAAAAAGGAAAAAAACATGTTGAAAGCATTGTAACTCAAAAATCCAAAACAAATCCACCAATTCTCAATTTGTTTTATTGGCGAAAAGGGTTGGAATTACTTCTCCAAGAGACCCTATCAGATTTCATATCATCATATTGATGCAACCTCCACGAATGTCACCACCGGAACTCAAAATGTCCGCACTATCAACTTAATAATTCTTATAACTCAAGAGGCGAGTGTTTATGGATAACCCACACACAAAAACAACTTAAAACGACCTTGAACCAAAAGCACCAACTGAAAGAGAACTTTGAGCGGTCACTGACCAGGTCGTGTAGTCGATGATGCAGCGATCCGTTGGGAAGATAGGGGTAGACCAGACAGTGGTTCCCGTCCTCCGAGAAACAGCCCAACAGATCCAAGATGTTTGGATGCTGAAACCTATAAAGACGGCGTGTGTCGGTTAGCATTAGCTAATCTTCGTCCAAGGCAGGCTAAATGCAGGAAGGTGTAAACGTCCCCATGGGATGTTATACGTACAAATGATGGACTTCTGTGTCTCCCGTGAATGATTCCCATCGTTCTTTCCATGATGGATCGTTGCCCTAAAGAATATCAAATAAATAACACCGGAATGTTGTTCTATCGCTGTCTCACAAAGTAAATGGTAAATGGACTGCATTTATACCGCACTTCCCTAACCAGTGGTCACTCAAAGCGCTTTACGATATGGCCTTACATTCACCCATTCATACACACATTCACACACCGACGGTGGTGTCAACCACGCAAGGGAGCAGTGAGGGTGAGGTTGCTCAGGGACACCTCGACACTCAGCTAGGAGGAGCCGGGGATCGAACTAGCACCCTGCCGGTTGCCAGCCAACCTGCTTTACCTCCTGAGCCATATGCTGCCCAAAGCCAACTGTTCATTATAATAAGTTGGCTTATATAATAATAATAATAATAATAACAACAACAATCATTATCCTTGCCATAATCATCTTCATTAAGGTGCTTACCGTTTTAAACAACTTGACAGCAAAGATTTCAGTTCCCACTGTGCCCTTGTATGTGTCTGAGAAACTGCCCTCTGAGATCATCAAATGGTGGTGGAAATGCTCTGTTCCTCCTATGACGTCATCGTAGGTGAGAGCGTGTCTCTGGGTCCCCTCAGGTTCTGAGACGGTCGAGCTGGGAGCTGGGAAAGTGTGTATAAATTAGAAGAAAAAAAAAAAGTGTGTATAAGTCAGGTAATCAGGTAATCAGGTAATAAACCTCTGCATATCTCTGTTCAGTCATTACAAAAACAGATTCACACCCACTCTCTCCTTAAACGCTGCGGGGTATTTCTTAGAAGTGGCGTGTGTCAGATTCGTCACCCAACCGTGGCTGTGGTCACAGATTGTATGACTCTATGTAAACTTTAGATTATCACAGAGGTGCCGTGATAATCCGCCTATGTAGTGACTTGTAATGGCTCTAGCATCTGATTATTAAAAACATTCTGCAGCAAAACTATTGACATTTATCACCGTGGTACTATATTGTGGGACATGACGTGAATAAGAATATGGGGGAGTTTGCGGAAAACATATTTTGATTCGATTTTTGGAACGATTTGATATTTGAAAAAAAACGCCCTCGTATCGAAACGTGCAATTTAAGAATACAAATCAAAGATCAACCATCCTTCACGTCGACCACTCACCAAAACTTAGGAGGCCCACTTCACGGAGGAAGCTCTCCTCCAGTTGATCGGATTCCTATTCAGAGAGAACGGCTCTTATTGGTGACATCATGACATTATGATGATTTGAGATCATTTCAACACATTGTAGCCTACTCATTTTACTTCGCATTTTACCGGCGGTGAAACGTGCCAACGTGACTCCGGTAGATCGTCCCTGGACCTTCTACAATGATCTGAAACGCACACAGCGACACATTAATGCACGTGCGGCGTGTTTTTGTTTTGATTCATGCACGTTACGCAACGAAAGAGTACGTTTAAGTTTAAAGTGTAAAAACAACGGGCGGGTTCAAGCTAACCATTTACATTTACATTGAGGGCGTTTAGCAGACGCTTATGTGTACATCATGTACATTTTGTCAGAAGAAAGAGAAACAATATATCACTGTTGATACAGTAAGGATGTTCATAGAACCAAGGGCCAAGCACCAACACTTGTTAGGTTATTAACACTTGTTCATGCTCTAACCGTAGTGTAGTAGTTCACCTGGCTGGACAAAGAGCTGCAGCGCCCAGTGGTGTCCCATGTCCTCCAGCACCCGGACCAGGTCCGCCACCGTCGGGTTCTGCTGCGCCCACGACCACAGCAGCTCCCGCGCGGGGCTCCTGCCCGCCGCCTCGAGCCGCTCTGCGCGCCGCACCTCGAGCCAGCTCGGCACGATGCGCGCGGCTTAATTGGAAGAGCAATTAAAACGATAGTTATGATATTATATAACTGTAGTTTTATTTAATGTAGGCGTCTAGCCTTCGCCTTATGAATTTTTCCCGTGCGTGTGCTAGACGGCTTCGCCTGCATGAAATAGAACACGGAAAAGTTTGTATCAACTTTTTTTTTTGGCGATGTATCGTATATGCACGACGTTCATCCGAAAAACGTCCACCACCTGTGCTGTAGACGCGTGCAGACCCGTTAAAACGCCTCACCTAATCCGCGCCAGCCGAACTGGTCGTCTCCGCTGTCGATGATTTTACACAAGTGCTCGATGAGGCTGGGCGGCACATCGTACAGGAAGGTGGTACGGTCCATTCTGTCCATCGGTCTGGTCATTCTGTCCATCGGTCTCGTCAGGACGAGCGTCGCAGTTAACAGTGGAGCGGTAGAGGTGTGTGTGTGTGTGTGTGTGTGTGTGTGTGTGTGTGTGTGTGTGTGTGTGTGTGTGTGTGTGTGTGTGTGTGTGTGTGTGTGTGTGTGTGTGTGTGTATAATGTGTGAGCAGCCTATTGCTAAATTCTGGAAATGCCCACGCCCCTCGTTTGAGTCGGGTTAAAATGACAGATGAAGACGGAACACATTCTTGTTGTGTGACAGACCACCACAGGCAGCCGATGATGCATGGCTATTACTGTAGGCCTACGGCCATTGTTACCAGTCCCAAGTGGCTAGGACGGTAGTAACAAATAGATGATTTATTGGATTTTCTGAAAAACAGGTTGAGTCAGTGGAAGGAAAGAAGCAACGGAACTCTCTCATCGTCCTCCAAAATCCGTCTCTTTATTTCACAAATGTCAAATATAAATATTAACTCTTCCCTGGTTAAACTGTAAATTGTCCGTTTGTAATTTCTCGTTAGAAATAAAACATAACAAAAAAAAAGTGCAATAACAAAGTGAGGCTCACATGTATTCGTTTACTCTAATTCACATTCAAATAAATACTCCACACCTCTTCAAAATTCACATTAGTTGTGTCTGTATTCAGCTTCTTTACTGGTTGTAAACTATCTCACAAGTGCAATAAGTGCAATTATTACATGGCCTTAAACCACAATAACAATTAATTTAAGACTTCCACCAAAGAAAACAATAAGACAATAAACCACCTAGGGAATGTACAATAAACCACGGCCTTAACTATAATGAATGATTTGTCTGCCTAACAGACAGACTAAACATTTAGCTATGAAACAAACCATTTTCTTATACTCTAATAAATATAACTAACTAATATCTTATCATCAATCTCTTAATCCTATGGAATATATTATTAAACATGTTGTTCAGGGCCAAAATCAACTTAAATATATTCTACTATGTGTGTTTCCACAATAATATACGATATAACTAACTGACACTTCTATATTGCCGTTTGGCACGAAACAAACAAAGGGAGTTTTCAAAAGTTAATTAACTCAAAACTACGGACATCAAACTCAACCCAAAGTTCCTCGACCCTATTATAGAATGCTCAGATTTATGAATATAGTGATTGGTGTGATTCACACAATGTGTAAATCACTGATATCAACAGTGGAAGGAACGAAGCAACGGACCTCTCCCATCGTCCTCCAAAATCCGTCTGGCAAGGAAGCGGAAGTGCCGCTCAACCATAGGAGTCCGGCTACCACGCAAACACTTTTTAGTTCCGCCCTTCCGTTTCTAATGCTAGTGCCATCACAATATGAGACCGTAATAATTGTGATAAATAATAATGTGATAAATAAAGTGATAAATAAAACTCAAAAATGTAAATTAATGACCATAGGTTTACCTGTTGAAATAGTGGTCTGATTTTTGAGTGTACCACACCATGCTGTGTTACTAGTAGGCCTACTGTTATTCGCTGGTTAATGTTATATTGATATGTTACTTTTACTTTACAATTACTGTTATACGCTTTTGATAAAAGCGTCTGCTTTTATCAAATAAAAGCGTCTGCTTTTATCAAATAAAAGCGTCTGCTTTTATCAAAACTTTAGTGTTACTTTTCTATTACTGTTATTCGCTGTTTGATTTTATACGCTTATTTTACTGTTTACTCTACTGATACGTTACTTTACTATTACTGTTATACACGCTTTGGATAAAAGCGTCTGCTAAATGCCCTAAATGTAAATATTATCGTTTACATTATTATTATGCATTATATATTTATACATTAGTTATGTAAATAGATAATAATAATAATAAACACTTTATTATTTTGTTTATTAACCTGATCTTAAATAATCTTGACTTACCACGTGTTTAAGAGATGAGCCCTGTAAAACCAATATTAATTTAAACAGTAAAACATGCAGGCTGGCTTCTCCCTTAGGGATAGGGTGAGAAGTTCAGTCATCCGGGAGGAACTCGGATTAGAGCCGCTGCTCCTTTGCTTAGAAAGGAGTCAGTTGAGGTGGTTCGGGCATCTGGTAAGGATGCCCACTGGACGCCTCCCTTGGGAGGTGTTCCAGGCACGACCAGTGGGGAGGAGACCCCGGGGAAGACCCAGGACTAGGTGGAGAGATTATATCTCAACACTGGCCTGGGAACGCCTCGGGATCCCCCCGTCAGAGCTGGTCAATGTGGCCCGGGAAAGGGAAGTCTGGGGCCCCCTGCTTGAGCTGCTGCCCCCGCGACCCGACCCCGGATAAGCGGACGACGATGAGGATGAGGATGGTAAAACATGCATTGTATTAGTTAATAATGCCACTTTATTTGTCTGTGGCATATACAGTCATAATCATAAAGCTGGTAGTGTCTGACTTTAACAAAAGTATGGATGAATTGAGTGAAGTCAGCCAGTTCTCACTGCCAGAATACACATCATGAGAAGATAAGGAGGGGGAACCGCAGGAGGGCGTCTCCTCTCTCCTTCTCTCCTCTCTCACTCATACCTAAATGAGGCGGTCGGGGGTTCAACTCTTGTAACGTGTGAATGAGGGACACGTGTAAATGTCCCTCCGAGTGCAGACACTTGTTGACCAAGGAGAGCCAGGTAACATCAAGTGTTTAACATTTGGCTTCATTGTAACAATACTTCATTGTAACAAAAACAATACTACTTAATTATACTTATAATCTAAGTGAACTGAGAAATAGGCTGATATCATTGACTACAGAGGAATGTCTGGTCGCTGGTCAGCCCAGGACCCTCTGAGGTGTTATGAATGACAAAGGGACAGGGCCCTCCCCACCCTGTTGACCTGGTTATTTTCCACTATTATTCCAAACATATGGCAGAGATATCCTTTCAAACCTTCATTATTTTCTACCATATTACCAGCTTGCAGATGCACTGAATGACCTTTTCTGTAGCGCTGCTGTTTACAGTGAACACTAAATCCGCCACTAGGTGGCAGTAGCGGCGCCTAAGAATTATGATTTCGGGCGGTATGGGGGAACTCGTGTTGTGATTTGCTGCGAAGTTACCCATGGCAGTTACAGTGAAAGGTTGTTTTCATTATGCAGGTTTGGATTTAGTTCCATTACAATATAAATTATAATTCTTATTATTGTTCCACGACAGTGGAAATTAAGTGTATTGAACGTGTCAGCGTTTAGCATTCGGCCTGACAGCTGACCATGACGTCACAAGGATGGCTTCAGATAAGCCCCGCCCTCTGGTGCGCATGAAGCGGCACAGAGGGACATGAAGAGTACGCGCGTTTCTTGCCGCGCGGTTGCAGTCAGACGGGACTGTGTCTCACAGGAGCGGATCCGTTGAATGACCCGATGAACGTTTGAAGTTATGGCTAAATCCAAGTCTTTCCTAGAAGGTTACATTCTGCCGGAGAAGGACCGGGTCCGGGATGAAGCGGCGAGCGGCGACGACTCTGAGGGGGACGGCGATGAGGACGCGACCACAGAGTTCCTGGACATGGAGATGTCCAACTCTTCCTCAGACACAGCGTGGGTCGACCAGTCGTCGATGCCGTCCAGGCGTAAAGGTGATGCGCAAAGTTGCTGTTAAGAATCGTTTGCAAATAATTCCCAATTTTGTGGCGCAACATAGAGAAGCTGTTGTTCCTCACTCCCAGCAAATAAGTTTCACTTTCGTTTCACTTTTGCGATATAAGCTGCAAGGGAGACAGCTGCGATATATCACTCCCATCGCAAATGTTGGTCATGACTCATGAATGTAAAAAAGGTATCCTGGCTGAGCCAATAACAACAGGTTTTAACCAGTAAAGGTTATTAAGTAAGGCGGCATTTATTAATGTTGCAATGTGTAATATCCCCTTTTACAATACTTTTAAAAGTGTCCACTCTAAACAATTGTATGTTCCTGCAATAGAGGAGGCTGGTTTCAGACCATAGCACCCTGGGTGTCATCAACTAGGGCTGTAGCAAAGTTATCCTGAGGAAACGACGGGGGGTGAACAACCTCAGGGGTGTGACATTGATTAACATAATAGGTCTCATTTAAAATATGGCATGGCGTCTCTATTTTCGCCTGCCTTTCTGCTAGTGTAAACAGTCACATTTTCACGCCTGGGGATCAATACATTGTTATTTTTTGTTTTACTTTTAGGCTACACCTATTATGATACTAAATAATAATAACCCATACCCCAAGATATCACAAAGCTTACCATTATGAACCATAATTCACCAGCCTACTTAAGCTACTGTATAAGAAAACCCAACCACACAAGACTGTATTTACCAGTTATATTTCCAGAGTGAACAAGATGATGGGTTCTGCGTTCTGCGGTGGGTGTGTTCCAGTGAACCTGTGGTTGTGTGTGTTTTTGGCGTTGGTTACGGCGATACAGTGACCAGGTTTGCACCAATAAATGTTCGAGCAAGTACTTATGACTGGACATCCCTAGGTCACCGGCGAAGTCATTACAGTATTAATTTGATATTTGCTTGCTTCAAATCAGTAGCCTGCTGTTGCAATATTAGCTTACTTACACTTTAAACTTAAGCTTAAAGACCGGGTAAACCAAAAATAATTATGGGTTTTGAGTTTATAATACCACAGGAAAATATATTATTAACCACCCTGCCAAATTTGAAGGACTAAAAAAATCGCGAAGTATATAAAATTATGCTTCAAAGTTGATGAAAAATGAGCAGTAATCCCTGGCTCAGGACGGTGGGGGCGTGTGCGCTGCAGGCCAGGAAACCACGCCCATCACCGGAGAGCCAACTGCAAACTGACAATTCAAACCAGACTCGTGAGCGGTAAAACCATAGACGGGTGAAACCACAGAATGCTAGTGCGCGGTTAATGTATTTATACCTAGAGGGCAGCAGGGGGCGGGTTTATGTGAGTAAGACCGCTTTACGTAACGCGGTCCTCGATGTAGACCCGCCCATTTTAAACCTGCACACAGAACATTCTCTGAGGCCTAGCTCCTCAAGGAAATGATGAATGGGAAAAATATTTTTTACATGTTTTGAGGGACACATTTAAGGCCTAATTAATATGATAAGAAGAAAAATACTGAATTTGGTTTACCCGGTCTTTAATAACCAAGGCAAGGCCTCATTTGAAAGTGTAGCATAATTGTCTGCTTTAAATGAGGTTTCATCTCGTGTGTTTAAACGTTTGTGCTCACCTTTCTTTGAAAATAAGTTTGTCAGAACCTGACTTCCTTCATTTTGTCTTCTCTCCCTAGCTAGGGATTCTTCTTCTCCTTTTACCTTCTAAGAGCCAGACTTAAATTTCTTAAACTGTGGGGCATATTGCCGCATCTCCATCCAGATAAAAAAAGTCTCACCGTAATAAGCATTAGCAAGGTGCGATTCGCGGTGAAATCAGATGGACTGAACCATTTTGCGCTTTTTGCAAGGGGTGTTCACAGACTAGTCACAGCAGTCTTTACTTTTTTGGAATACAATGATATACCAATTTATTAAACTAACTTCATCATGAAATGTAGTTATGTTATTGAACTATTTGAACAACAACCAAAAAATACTTGAAAAAAATAAAAAATAGTAAAATAGTAATCTTCCCATGGGGAGATTATTAGATTAAATAGTATAATTAATAATTAATTAATAGATTAAATAGTCTGCCTTTAATCTCAGAATTCTGACTTTGATATTAGAATTCTGATTTTAAATTCACATGTTGCCCTAATCCTCCTCCGTAGCTAATAATCGTTCCTCTGTCTCCTGTATTTTTTTTCTCTCATTCTGCAGTCCTATTCAAGACGTTCCGCGGAGATGAGCTCACGGTGACGGGCCGTTTTTCCCTCAGCGCCCCCTGGTGGCACATTGCCTGCCACACACAAGGCGGCAAGCATAACTTGACCGTACAGGGCTCTGCTTGGTACAAGGTACGCACAGACCTGGACAAAGACGGATGGCGCCCCGTTGTATCCCTGTTTCTGGTGGCGTGCGGTGTGCCACAGGAATCAATCCAACGTTTCTTCGAGTGGTTGCCCAACGAGCAACTCGTTACCATTGGCAACTTATTGGAGGTCCTCACTGGATTCGAGGAAAACTCTGACTCAGACCTGGCGCAGAACATGAACATCAGTAAAATGGTTTCAGCCTCAGGTAGGCTTCTGGGCAACTGTTGGGCAAATATTGTTTCTTTGGTCTGTGAGAGAGAGAGAGAGAGAGAGAGAGAGAGAGAGAGAGAGAGAGAGAGAGAATTTATAACAATTATGGTCAGATATTTGGGTAAAAACGGTACAGTAACATACAAATAATGATACACAAACTAACAATAATCCATAAAACCAACAATGATCCGGGGCCTCAGATGGGAGTTCTCCCTGCAGGCTGAAGACGAAACGATCAGATTTACTTTCTCTGGTCTTGAATGTAGAGGGTAACCTAACAATGGCTGATTGCTCAAAGTGCCATGTTATCCTTAAGCATGCAATCATTCTGAATAACTCTGTTCTGTTTCAGCGGATGGCAGGCGAGTGCGGGCATCCTTCTCGTACCCCAGGGTTATGCAATACTTACCGGTACTTTTACCGCGGCAGTTTGAAGCTCTGCTTTCTCCGCCGAAGGACGCTAATAGGGACCACGTGGATCGCCTACTGGCCCAACTAGAAGACATCATTAAAAAGGATGTGTGGAAGTTAGGGTTTTCTGAAGTGAGTGCCTCTCTAAATATATAATAACACGACCATACGTTTAATCTCTGCAGTATCTATTGCAGTCTTTCCCAAAGATTGAGATTTAAATTGGGTCGCCAAATACATATGAATTTTTTTTACACATTAGCATTTAAAAAAAACGTTCAGGTATGTTCATTTATGCACAAATTCGTTCTTCTCATGATTTTATAGATAAGGCAGATTGTGAATTGGGTTGCAATGGTTTGTAATTAAAAAAAAAAAATTCCCCACAAAAAAAGTTTGGGAAACACTGATCTATTGTATTGACAACATGCTGACCTTCTGAACTTTGACCTCCACCCCCTTCCCCTCCTCCCTTCTGAAGGTAATGAGTAAAGAACTGAAGTTGGTGCGCTGCGAGGCCCAACGCAAAGTGTTTGAAGATTGCGGCTTGCTCAAGGAGATGCCGTGTCTTCAGCGCAACGCCCTGTGGGTCTACGACGAGGTGAAGAGGCACTGTGCGAACACCGGCAGCACCTACATGGAAGAGGTCAAACTCCGTGAGCGTTTGAGAAAAGTTACCGGTATACCGGAGACACAGGTGTGGGAGGCTCTCTCGTTCCTCCGGGCCCAGGGGGTGATGATGTTGGACAAACGCAAAGTCGTGCTTCAAAAGCTGCACGAGTACGAATCGGGCATCGCAGACAGTCTGCGCCATCTCGTGGACGCGGAGCAGTGGACCATTCCGATAAACGCCGAGGAGGTTCTGTACGCTTACGCCCAGGAGAGTCGGAGGGCAAAGACGGAGAAAGATCCAACGATGGATCTTTCGGCGCTTTCCCCCGCGAAGGTGGATCAGCTCCAGCTGCAGGCGGCGGAGATGATCTGCTCCAACCCGGTCACCGTCATCAACGGCAAGGGCGGCTGTGGCAAGACCACGGTGGTCAGCCTGCTGTTCCGGGCGGCGGTGAAGAAGGGACGCTCCGCTTCGAAGGAGTCGGCCGCCGCCTTCGCCGACGCCGAGGACCCCGGCGAAGACCCCGGGGAACACAAGAAGGGGCCCTTCCTCGGAGATGAGCCTGGCGAGGGCCCCCGAGGAGGAGGCCAGAGTGGATACTCTGTACCGGACGATAAGCTTTTGGAAGAGCATATCCTTTTGACTGCCCCCACTGGCCGGGCAGCGTCTCTGCTGACGAAGAAAACAGGCTTCAAAGCCTTCACCCTGCATCAGGTAGGCTGCTGTACGGGCACTCAAAGACCTCCTGAACATGCTCTCTCTGCCAGGTGCTTAAGTTTGACACACTTTGTAAAGGCAGATGGGAGACAAGATTTGAGTCTACCACAGCAGTCCAGCTGTCGACTTCAGACTTGTGTTACGTAAATGACAAATCACTCAATGTTTATCTGCTTCGTGTACGATTGCTCATCATTTGTGGATTTGTAAAAAAAAAATATATATACTTTTTGAGTTTGTACGGACGGTTGATGCATCTTCATCTGCTCTCTCAAAACCTCATGTATCTCCTCAGGTGATTTGGAGGTGCAATATGGCAGAAAAAAGAAAAAGAGAGTCAAAGACGTGTGAAGACTCGGTGTGTCCCTTCCAGTCGGTGCGTGTCCTGGTCCTGGACGAGGGCAGCCTGGTGCCGATTGGTCTCCTCCACGCCGTCCTCTCCAGACTCATCGACCACGGCAAGCTCCAGAAGTTCATCATGCTGGGTGAGCGTCTCAGGAATCAGTGGAATCATCGTCAGACTGTCGTACATGTACATGTGTTTACATTTGAGTGATTTAGCACTTGTACTCACAAGTGAGCCGGAGTACAATGAAGCCGTTCAATCCTCCGACCAAAGAAGTAGGTGAGCTTAGAAAAAACGCAAAAACATTGAAATAAAGTGAGCTGGAAATTAGCTAAAAGTTTGCTTCATTTACTAGTTTATAGATAGAAAAGTATATTATCACTGAACCTGTCTGTGTGTGTCTCTCCTAAGGCGATGAGAGACAGCTGCCCAGCATCCAGCCAGGGAACACCCTGACGGACCTCTTCTACAGCCTAAAGGTGGTCAACCACACCGTGGAGATGAAGACCAACCACCGCTCCGAGTCTGAACTCATCGTCAAAAACGCTCAAAAGTTTGTGGCTTTTAGTCGCCTTTTATTAAGAAGTGGCTTCATATTATCTTCAACTCTTACTTCATCTAGGGAAGAGTTAAGGCTTAGTTATAGTCTGACGTGCGGCTCCCAAAAATTGTAACCTTGCGTCGAGGCGACGCAGCAGCAAGGGCTAGGATAAGGGCATCTTATCCTAGCTATCCTGGTTGTATACGGGGAATGGGTTAATCTAGTGATTGTTAGTGCTTGGCACTTGGTTCTATGAACATCCTTACTGTACCGACAGAGACATATTGTTGTTTCTATTTCTTCTGACAAATGTACTTTGGATCGCTTTGGATAAAAGTGTCTGCTGAAATGCCCTAAATGTAAATGTAAATGTAATGTCCTATATCCAAAACGTGCTAGTCTGCTAGTAAGCTGCAGAAAAACAAAGTCACTGTTTTCCCGCCCTCTGTCTTCAGAATTGCCGACAAGGAGGACATAAAGTTTGACCACGTCGTGAACCTCCCCGGTCCGTTCAACATACCCCTCGACAGGAAGTTCATCCACATCCGTCTCCCTGACAACAAGAACGAGGGCGATGACGGTGAGTCCAAAGTGTATTTATTTATAGGTAACTGTCATATATAAAATTCAAATCTGGCCCACTGTCGGGCCGTGCCATTGCATCTAGTCAGTACTAGTAGATATGTAGTCAAAGTAGGTAAACATGGGAGATTAGGTGGAGAAATGCGGAGATTCCACCATTCTGTTTTATTTTCAGATCTACAACAGGCTGTCAAATGGCTGATAAGCTCAGCACCTGGGTTGGATGATCATTCAAAATCTCAATTCATTGCATTCAGAAGGTAAAATAGTAATACATTTATCTATCGAGCTATCTATTAATACAGCTTCTGAGAAAAGAAGAGGTATTCTAGAACACATTGGTCCAGTCTTCTTATAAATAACAAATAATTGCTCCTCTTTTTAGGGTGGATGTTGACTTGATCAATGAACTCTGCTGTACCCACTATAATCAGCACACAACCAAGTAAGTATTAACCATTCTGTAGAATACAAATGTGACTGACTTTCATGAACACCATTTCCCACAATTCTCTGACGGGTTTTTTCCCTCACTTTTTTTCTCCCATGCATTTCCAATAGAGACTATAAACGCAAGCTTAAGTTTCAGCCTGGAGACAAGGTCTGTGTCACCAAGAATGGCTTTATTGATCAGGAGGACGCAGAGGCCCTGGAAAAGGATGATGGTGATGGAGAAGAAAAGATGGTAAGAAATCCTGATGATGATGAAAAACAGGAGAGAACCTGACTCTGCAACAGAGAGATATTGTCCATCACTCAGGTCAGTGACCGGTCAACAAAAGTGAACTCTAACCCGCAGTATGAATTGTCATTTTCTGCTACAGCTTGAAAAGACGCTTGAATCTCTCATGAACGTGAGACTTCAGATTCAAAGCAACTCTCTGTGAATTTGAGATACAGGCCATTCACGAGCAGGGACCGCTTGTATGACATTAGTGGTTGGCGAGGAATGTAATCATTGCTTAACAGTCAGATGTGGTTTCGCCTCATTCCGTTTACATCCCCCTCTCTGCCAGAGCCCTGTCTCTGACCCCCTCTGTTAGCTGATGACACCTTCACCCTCCCCTCACACCTGTCCCTGCCAGACCTCTGTCTCTATCCCCCCACTACTCTTATGGCGCATTTCTACCGCAGGGTACGCTTCGGACCCAGCACGCCTCAGCCCAGTAGTGAGGGTGCGGTAAAGCCCAGCTCTGTTACGTGTCTTTTTTCCACCGCCACCAGTACCCTTATGGTACCCTTATGGCGATAGCCACGGCAGCTATGTAAGCATCATGATCTCATAGCAGCCCGACACAGTGTAGCCTGCTAATAAATCTATGAAGAAGAAACGCGCACAATGAACAAAGAGCAACAATGTAGGACGTCCAAGAAGGACGGCAAACCTTTGTGCGCCATTTTCTTCAATAAACGAACCTAGCGGGTATTGTGTTTATTTGTTATCCCCCTGGCGCACGGAAGGGACAATTCTGGCGACCAATCAACGGACGGCGTGTGTAACAAACTTGCCGGGACCCTTTCAGGCGTCTCAGTACCTCAACGGAGGAGTACTGCGAGACGAGAACGGCTCAATACAGCTCATTCTGGGTCACTGACACTTTTCTGTAGAAATCTGTAGGGTCTGGCAACAAATAATAAAAATGGCCCAACTCGAGGGGCGGCACCAAGCATGCATTTGAAAATATCACTGCATGGCGCACGCACACTACGATAGGTAATGATTTGGAGGTAACTGATGGCTCTTGTTTCGATATTCTGTGTTTTGTGATGAATTAAACAGAAAAATAACTGGTGTGCCCGAAGGATCGGACGCAGAACAGAGAACCACTGAAGGTTGCGTCTGGTCTACTGGGTATCCTGCGCGAGCCCACGAATCAGGCATTGAACGAGGGATTGGCGCGTTTGAATCCTTGACGGACGCTAACACGCTGATCCCTTTCTCTCTCCCCCCCCCCCCCCCCCCAGGACCACACAGAGATGGGCGGACAGGGTCAAGGGAAGCGCGTGCTGACCCTCAAGGCCCGGTATGCTGAAAAGATGGAAACCCAAAGAAATCCAGATGATGATGATGAAAAAGAGGAGAAAATCCGACTCTGCAACGGAGAGATATTCTTCATCACTGAGGTCAGTGACCAGTCGACAAAGTGAACTCTCACCGGCAGTACAGTGAGTCATTTTCTGCTACAGCTTGAAAAAACCTGTAACACTTTATTTGAAGGTGTCTACATAAGAGTGACATGACACTGTCATAACTAGAATAACTTGCCCAGGTTTCAATCCCCACCATTTGTTCATTTGTTCAAACCCCACCATTTGTTCAACACACTGATTCCTATTGGGTTACCGTTATTCAAATCAAGCCAATCACATGCGGCTTGTGATTGGCTTGATTTGAACAACGGTAACCCAGTAGGAATCAGTGAGTTACATCTTTTTGTAGGTGAACAGGTAATGGTTTGGAGGTGACTGATGCATTTGAAAATATCACTGCACGCAATTGGATAACACTACGATAGGCAATGATTTGGAGGTAACTGATAGCGCTTGTTTCGATATTCTGTGTTTTGTGATGAATTCAAGAGAAAAATAACGGGAGTGCACGCAGGATCGGACGCAGAACAGAGAACCACTGAAAGATTGTTGTGGTCTACTGGGTATCCTGTGCGAGCCCACGAACCAAGCATTGCGTTTGAATCCTTGATGGACGCTAACACGCTGATCCCTTCCTCTCTCCGTTCGCTGTTCCCCCCCCCCCCCTCAGGACCACACAGAGCTGGGCGGGCGGGGCCGAGGGAAGCGTGTGGTGACCCTCGACGACCGGCTGGGCTGCACCGTCAAGGCCCAGTACCGGGCTCTGATGCGGGGCTGCAAGCTGCGCCACGCCTGGGCCAGAACCATCCATACCTTCCAGGTGCGTGTGTTCAGGTCTCCTTGTGTTCAGGTCCCCTTGTGTTCAGGTCCCCTTGTGTAACGGCCAGGTGGACAAACTTTTTTTTTTCAGTTTTTTTTTTTTACATTTACATTCAGGGTGTTTAGCAGACTAACCCTAACCCTTATACAAAGCGACTTACAATAGGTACATTTGTCAGAAGAAAGAGAAACAACAATATATCTCTGTCGGTACAGTAAGGATGTTCATAGAACCAAGAGCCAAGAACTAAAAATCGCATGGTTAACCTTCGTAACCTTCGTAGCTTGCTAGTGAAGCAATGAAAACTCCAGCTAGGTTTGCCAGTGAGGTTTGCTTTGGTTTGACCATCACCACTCCTGGACCTCAGGCCTGGTTTGATCCATTATCTAGTAGTCTGTGTTTCTAATCATCTCCCACCCCAGGGTTCCGAGAGCGAGACGGTCGTGTACGTGGTGGGGCCGAACGGCTACCAGACCTGGCGGCACGTGTACACGGCCGTCACCAGGGGCCAGAAGCGGGTCTACGTGGTCTCCACCGATGCGACGCTGCAGGGGGCCCTCAAGCGGAGGGAGACCCCCCGGCTCACGCGCCTCGAGGGCCTGGTCAAGGAGCAGGTGGTGCAGCTGGTGCAGGCGTCCCCCCAACTCCAGCGCGACCACCGCGGATCGCCGAAGTTCACTTCCCAGATGTCCACCCCCCAGAAGTCCACCCCCCAGAGGTCCACCCCCCAGAGCTCCACCCCCCAGAGCTCCACCCCCCAGAGGTCCACCCCCCAGGTCCCGCCGCGGCAGACTCCCGGTTCCAAGGCGATCGTTCCCAAGCGTTTATTGGGGGCGGGAGGCCCGGTGGAGGGGGCTCCGGAGTCAGGTTCACCTCCCAGAAAGAAAAATAAAGTGAGTGAACGGTGTGTTTCCCACAGGAGTAGTAATTAAGGAAACCCAATAAGCCCCGGATATGGCACTCGTCAACTTCCGGTCTGGAATCCTATGATATTGTGCGTGTGTGGTTATTACCAGGAAGTCCAGTATGTTTTTATGACGGGATATCCTTTCTGCAGTATAGATCACTGGAGACGCCATGTCTGTGTGTGGCTGTGTGTGATGTCCTGACATGCTCCCAAGGGTGTGGGCTAGGTGTGAGAGGGGGGATAGCGGCTGTTAGATCTGGTCCTAGAGGTGTCAGGATGACCAGAGGTGGGAGTGAGGGGAGGGGTGAGTGGGTGTTGGGATGAGAAAGGCATTTGTTAATTCTAAGGGCCCGTCCACACGGAGCCGTTTTTTGGTTAAAACGCAGATGTTTTGCATCGTTTTGGCCGATCGTCCAAACGAATCCTGTAAACGCATCGCATGAAAACTGAGTTTTCTGAAACCAGGTCCCAGGGTGAATAAATTCACAAACGCAGCCCTTGAGTGTTCGTCTGGACGGCCAAAACGCATACTTGCGTTTCGATGATGTCATCGCCACACCCCTCGAGCGTAACCTCTTGTAACCTGTGACGACGTCTCATAACAACAACTATGGCCGACTACATGCTCGTGTTCCTGCTGGAGAAGATATTGTGCCTATTAGGGTTACTATCGCAAAATTAGTGGTGGGCATAGATTAATTTTTTTAATCTAGATTAATCTTGGAATTAATCTAGAGGGCGGCGGCGTTGACGGCAGACGGCTGGTACGCGTCCGCCTACCGCCGTACCAAGGCGGGCAGCTTGGAGGAAGATTTGGATTATTACAACAACAACAACACCAACTATTTCGACGCTCTGATGTTACGATCAACCCAAAACGTGTCATAGCTCACCCAAGTTGTTTCTATTATCATTGCTACATTGTCTCCAGCATATGGCGCGATTATGGACAGTATATTTTATTAAACACTCAGCTTCTGGTTAGTTCAACTTTGAGAATAGATTAACGGCGATATTTTTTTTATCACCCAATAAGAGTCTTGCATTAACGCAGCACGTTAACGCCGATAACGGCCCACCACTACGCAAAATATTATGCTCCTGTGCCACCACGCTGAGCAAAAAAGACTGATGGACAACCACATAAGCCACATTTTACAAACAAACAACAGCCATGCGTGCGCCAATTGAGACGATCAAAAGGGTTGCGTTAACGCTTTATTACTTGAGTGACCGTTTCCGGTGAATTTCTAAAACTAAAACAGCGCCACCTATACGCCTGGAACATGAAGTAGCGTGTTGAGTCGTATTGAGATGGATCCGTGTGGACGCAAATGTTCTTGAAACGATGCCAGGGAAAACGGAGAAAAAAAAGATCGTTTTGGTACGTGTGGACTTGGCCTAAGTTGAATTAACCCAGACGTAGGAGTTTGATCAAAGGGTAAACACAGCTGGAGGAAGCATATTCAAATTCAAATGAAGCTAGCATATCAATGACCAGACCAAGGGTCTGGTCATTGATATATGTGTGTGGCAGGAGGGTACAAAGAGATGTGTTGGATCATGTGGGGGTATTTTCCTAAAACTTTTCTATTCCAACTAATATTATGGCTTTGCCATTGTGTAACAGGATCTATATTAGTTGATCGTTTGTGATTACCTCCTAAACTATATTATTTCAAATATATTATGACTATGCCATGGTGTAACTGATCTATATATTTGTTTTTGACGAATAAGGTTGTTATTAGACATATCACCGGATGACCAGGGAACATGTGTTTACAGCATTCAGATGGGGGTATTCAAATGAAGCATGGGATACAGAGCGGGCGCAGGAGGGGTGGGGGTGTGTTCAGGACACCTGCCCAGGTGTGAAATATGACAAAGACCTCATGAATTGCAGTTTGCTGATTTGCCGATACATCGAACGGGCGGAGTTATAATGCATTTAGAATCCGGGAAAGGACACAGCCAATTTCCATCTCTGTCCCAAACTGAGAAAAACTTTGAACCAAGAGCCATGCTGAGCAGTCGTGAGTACCACCCTAAACCTATGCTATTTCAAATATATTAGGCCTCAGCCGTTGTGTAACTGTTCTATATATTTGTTTTTGACGAATAAGCTTGTTTAGACAAATCAACAGATGCCCATTGTTATTATTGTTACTATTTAAGTGTAGGCACAATGAGTAAAACTAACCGTCCATGCTATGTGTTAGGTCTTTTTGATACTGGGTCTTCTGGACTGACTCAGAGAGAGCCTCTTGGGGATCTGACCAATGTGGAGACTCTACCTAGAGACTATTTTATACGTCTAGTAGGTCTGCATTCAGGCATACATATATATGTTAGTAAATCTATTATACTTCATATTTCTTTTGTTCTATTCTTTTTTTCATAGGTACACCGACCGTATCGACTCGTGGTGCAGGTGTAACGCCTGCGAAAAGACCGATCAAAAAAGTAACTAGTTTGCTGACTCCTGAGACCATGCAGAGGGTGATTGCGATGACGCTCAAGGCAGAAGCAGAAGCAGCAGCTGAGTGCGGCCGTGAGCCCACAACACCAGAACAGGCTGACCCCTCAGAGGTCGTCAGCGGCCCCACTGTTCAGGAGCATCGTAAAGATCTGAAGAATACCTCCGAAACTGGGTCGACCACACTGGTCGTGGCTGTCCGGACACAGCCAGCTTCTACCCCCGGTACCAGCAACGCTGACCCAAAGGCTGTCCGGTCACTACAGCCGTCTACCAAGCGCCGCATCCGGTCACTACAGCCGTCTACCAGGTGGTCTGGCCGGCCACAGCTGACTTCTACCCCTGGTGTCAGCCGGACACAACCGACTGGATCTAAAGACGCTTTGAACATTTCATGTGGGTCGAGTCGTGGTGACGCCGTGGTCCGGGCCGCGGGGGCAATCAGCGCACCTGCGGACAGGGTCAGCGAACAAATCAGGTCAGAACAAGATGGCTATGCTATGTGTATGCTTCGCATTCTGAAACTCGAGCGTGAAGTTCAAATCAACGATGGAATAGCTCGTAAACGTTACAGGACCGATGCCCTGCGGGATAAGGATGCGAAGGGAAAATATGATGAATGTTTGTCTGTGGCTCTGAAATGCTAAAGTAAACGGCCGAATCGTACGGAGGAGATGTCATTCTGATGCGAAGCGTAATAAAATAGTTAGAGGGAACTCCAAAGCATTGGCTAAGATACTTCCCCTTCTCGCAGCCATACACAACGACGGTCAAGAGACGTAGGAGAAGCGGTCCTTAGTCACCTTGCTACATTGGTTGTTGTAAACGTTGCTTTAAGAAAAAACACTGGTTCTTTCTTTTATCTTCCATTATCCTTTTAATAATTTGTGATGTTCTGTTTTTATTATTAATAATTCTTGATTTTTTTTTTTTTCAGATGTCTTGAGCAGATGATGAAGGAGTTTTCTGACGTTACCGGTATGGCAGGACATATGCCAGATGGTGATACAGATAGTGACGAATTGTGTAGCATCGCAGCATCTTTTTATCGGCCACGCCGAAAAAAGAAAAGAAAAAGAAATCAGGTTCGCGTTCGCGTGGTCTGACATTTACCAAGATCGGAGAGGCGCTTTCACTCTAACCACACCAGTAGGCCTACTTAAGCCAATCAGAAATAGGGTAGGGGCTAGTCTTGGGTTTTGGCCAGTCATATCGATCCAGATTCAGCAGTCACTCCATGTGCGAATGTGTTTTGTGTTTACCATCAGTGTTTGGAATAACGCTGTTTAAAAGAACGGCGTTAGGTAACGCCGTTATTTTTTCAGTAGCGGGGTAATCTAACTAATTACTGTTTCCGTCGTTACAACGCCGTTATCGTTACTGAGTTATTGACGACGCCAGTGGTCCATCCCGAGTTATTGACGACGCCAGTGTAACCTGACTCTCGCCAGATGAATTTCGTTCCGCCTAGCTCCACTCGTCCATCTGGGATCACTCCATAGAAGAAGCTTTAGAAGGCTGGGCCTTATCAAAAATCCTTGCATATGATTGGATAAACCACTTGTCCGTCATCTTTATTGACGTGCTACTTCAACCACACACCTCACATCGAAACCAACCCGTGACGCTTGCTTCCTCGATGCGAGCCGTCTGAATCAAAACAGACGCTTCTCCGCTACGTCACATCTATAAAAATCCCGCCCGGCGGTCCTGATTGGCTCTACCATTTTCTGGTAGTCCCCAAATACCTCTCTCTCTCTACCTCTCCATTCTTCTGTAACGTGTGTCTAATAGTGTGCGATAGACAAGCGGGCAGGCCGATAAAGTGTGCAGACTCTAGCCGTATCTGTCGGTCTCAGCTATCGCCACACATAAGCTATCTTCACCCAAATACAGAGTGGTACCGAAATGCGAAAAGACCAAACATTGTAACGAATGTTGTAGACAGTATACGGTTGGCTGTGCTGTGTCAGCAACAGGGAAGCCAGTGTCTGTACACACGTGTAGTGTTGCAAAAGTGTGTACACTGTCGTGAAGTGATACTCAGTGTCCTATAGCGTTTCAGATTCCGACAGACCTCCTGGGTGGATAGCTTCTCTGAAAGTTTTAGCCAGTATTAATGTGCCGTCTACATCTATACCTAGTAATGACTTAGACAGTTGGTAGACATGTATAAATATGACCCACCTTTGGATGGTGTTAATGCATTTGAGACAGAGTATGAGACCCCACACTCTGAATCTAATAAAAGGAGAAGACGTGAACAACCTGACCCTCCTTTTAATACCCCTAAAATATGTGGAAGTGAGTGGTTACAATTCTGATGTGTGTATATAAATAATTGTATATATACTGTGACTGTTATCTTTTTGAAAACGCTTGTGTAGTATCAGCTAAATAAAAAACTTGACAATATAAACTTTTTACTCGTCTTTGTATTTATTTTCAAAAGGCATGTTACATGTTACAACCACAGATACACGACTGCACACATAACAGTTCATGGTCATTACAGACAGATGGTTTTACACTACTAACAAAGTCTGGGTTACGTCTGGGTTAATTCAACTTAGAATTAACAAATGCCTTTCTCATCCAAACACCCACTCACCCCTTACCCCACCTCTGGTCATCCTGACACCTCTAGGACCAAATCTAACAGCCGCTATGCGGCAGATTATGGTGGCAGTATTACCTGGTGTTACACTTCTAGATCTTTACAAGGCAAGCTCCCTAAGTTTATATTGCAATAGATGCATTTCTGGAAAGAGTAATGGCATTCTTCTATCGTAGATTTTCTTCACTAATTGGATAGACGCTACCGGTCCTTTAATTGCAAGCTGTTGTTTATCACTTGTTTTCAGAATCTCGATGCAGCTCCAGCAACCCTTCCTTGGCAGCCCACAAGACCTGTTAACGCCCAAAAAACACCAGTCACTCAATTGACAAACGACATGGATCCCACCGATCCCTCAATTGGATCCAAAGATGGGAGAAGTGACAATTGTTGAGGAACGTATTCATCGTTCAACCGTCAGATATGGTATCTCCTCATTCTGTTTACATCCCCCTCCCTGCCAGAGCCCTGTCTCTGACCCCCTCTGTTAGGTGATGACACCTTCACCCTGCCCTCACACCTGTCCCTGCCAGATCTCCACCTCTGACCCCCACTTTTAGGCCCCGTCCACACGGAAACAATTTTTTTTGTGAAAACGCAGAAGTCTTTTCAGTTTTTTTTGCGTTTGGGCCGACCGTCCAGATGGATCCGGCGTTTTCGGTGCCCGAAAACACACTTTTTTGAAACCAGGTCCCAGGGTGAAAAAGATTATGCATTTATGCGTTTTCGTGTTAGGAATCGGAATAGGAATCAGATACGCAAACGAAGGTTTAACAACTTTCTCCTCCTCGACTGTATGTTTGTATACAGCGCGCAGGCTTGATGTGCATGCGCCGCCTCGGTCGTCCTTTTTTGGTGGAGAACCAGCGCCACACAGTGGCCTTCAATATGTACTACATCATTTCTACAGCTAGATGCGTTTTTGCAATGAGTCCGTTTTTACAGAGATATTCCTGAAATGCCCCCCCCCCCCTTCACCTTCATCCTGTTCTCCTCCTCCTCCCCAGACCTCTGTCTCTAGTCCCCTGTGGTTCTTAACAGCCCAACATCAGACCCCCCACAGAACAGGCCTGGGGCCACAGTCACCCAGGTGTCACAACCAGGTGTGAACAGGTTATGATTTGAGATAACTGATATTCTGTGTTTTGTGATGAATTATGGGGGAACACAGAGGATTAACACTCAGAATAGGCGAGCAAGCCAGGTGTTAAAAAGAGGACTACATAATCTGAACTTCTTCACAATCCTTAAGATTGTGCATCATTGTCTATTCAAACTGCAAATCCCAGAATTGGATTGTGTTGGAGTATCAACTGTATCGCATTACTACGTTTATTATTGTGTTTCTTTTAACCATTTGGATTTATTGTCAATTGAGAGTTGGTGAATCATTTCAAATCTAACTTGTAAAAGTGTGAGGCAAATGCCTCTTTTTATATCTATGTCAGATGGAACTTTTTTATCTTTATTAATTCAATTTTAAAACTCTAATGTTAACTTGTGTGTTATGCCAAGTTATTTTTCATGCTGAATCATGTGCTTCATGCATTATATACAGGGTATATAATATAGCCTACAAACGGGAAGTATGTGCAATTTGATGTATACTATATATACTTTTATTTGTAGATGAGTAAAAATTGTAACTGGACTCAGACTGGATTGTACTGGAGAAGTGAAATAAACAATCAGATGAACCACCAAAAAAATTAACATTGTCAAACGCTTCTTTATATGCAACCAATACTCACACACGCTACCGCCAAGTCTGGTCTTATTCACAGTTGGAGGAGACCACCAATAAGTCTGAAGTTGTATTCTTATTTTTAAGTCTGCGTTTAAATAATCATTTTCAAATTATTTAAGTGTGTTTATTGATAAGTACACATAATCAGTTCTATAACACAACTCTTCTTGATTTATTAAGATTGTCATTCATTGATAATTGTGATGTCTTCTGACCATAAACTCAACTGTATAAGATAGGTTGCTGTACTGTCAGGCTGGGCAAGACACCATTGTGCATGTGCACAATATTGTGCATTCAACTTTTCATTCATGTGGACTTTGTAGTTTGTATCACATTTCGACACAGTTCGCCCCTGTCCCTGGATCACAGGCCCGTGTGGTGTTCATGTTGATCATGTTGGTGGTGCTGGGCCTTCTCCTGGATCAGATCCACAAACTCATGTTTCTCCAGGCAGCCACGGCACTCCTCTCCCCAGGACGACAGCACCCTCTTCAGCTCGGCCACGCGGAGCGACAGCAGCCCTGCGCTGCTCAGGTCCCACAGCTGCTGCTCTGCGGAGGACCAAGAGAGAGCCGGTAAGTGGACTAGTGACGGGTCATGGGGAGAGGGGGAGAGGGCTGTCTTAACAAGTGTGCGGTGAGGGGGGGGGGGGGGCATTAAGGAGACTATTTTATCCAAAGCGACTTACAATCCATTTGTCAGAAGAAAGAGAAACAACAATAGGCTATATATCGCTGTCGGGAAAGATGTTCACTCGGCTGGTAAAGGCTTAGGGTTTATGTGACACAAGGATAGGTTACTATCATGATTGGCGATGCCCCCTCAAAGATATGATGACACATTGCAATTAATCAATCCAGTTATTTATAACCCCGGAGTTAGTCATTCATAGTCATGATTATGTGATGAGATGGGGTAACAATGGTCGTCTTGTGTTCTACACAATATAGTTCTTTCAAAGCCCACTGGCTGCCATAGTCAAGTGGGAGTTAAGAAAAAATCCACCACGACTGAATTGTCTGTTGCTCAATATTTGCAAGAATGCCATGCTTTGAGTTGCGGTGGCTTGCTTCGCTTCCGACAGGAAATTACCATATTTCAGTTCACATATCTGTTTGTCGGTGCTGCCGAGCCGCTGGCAGATCTTGTCCACCGGCACGTGGGAGGCCAGAGGCCGGGCCACGGACGCTGTGACGCGGGTCGCTGCATCGCTGCTGGCCCCCAGGTAATAGCACTACTAGGACGACACACACAAACAAAACACAACGTGTTTCGAGACTTTAACATCGATACATGGCCTAACACTGTCGCTTGAAGGACCAGGTGTCCCTACATTCTTATGCCTATTTTGCTATAGGCCTACGATGCAAATATTTAAGTCTTTACAATCTTTGCGATATCTTACAAAAAATTAAACTGAGCTGAACGTCAAAAACTAATATTTTTGTGGGTCACTATCTTAGTGGGTCACTAAGTGTATTTATCTAAATACACTTTTGTAGTATCTCCCTATAGTCATGTCCTGTGCAACATGCGATATGAAACTCAAAACATACAGTTCTACCCAGACGACTCTGATAACCACGGCGGCCTGATCAGAATTTCACAGAACCAGAGCCGCTCCCATCCCCGGATCCTCCCCAGATGATGGAGATATGATGTCGGGCATTCGCTGTGTGTCTTTTCTCACCAGTCTTGACTCTTTTCCCTGGACCTCAGCGCACGCACTCACTAGCTCTTCCTCCACCAACGCAGGACTGAGGTCTTGGTGAGTGGACAACAGGGAGCCGTATACTCGTTGCAGAAAGCCCACACACACTAGAGAAAGTATTGTTATTGCTTTTAATAAGATCAGACGGTAGCACTTGTGGTAACAACTTTTTTTTTCTTTTCACGATTGCAATCCTGTGTTTTTGTGAGGCGTTCACTGCGCCTGACATTAGTTCCAGCTTGTGCACAATAACCTATTAATAACTTTGTTCACGCACATGCTTTTTGAGGGGCTAACCTTCACAGTCGCCTGCCGGAGAAACTGAAACAGCTCTTAGCAGAAGCACAATGGCAAGACAGAACATCATCTCTATATATATAATAAGTACAACTACAGTCCAAACAAATAATAAACCCCGAGAAATTCACTGTAGCGTTTTGGGAGTACACCGCAACACGCAAAGGAAGCGGCTCCAATTCTATTTATAACGCGATGAGCGCTTTTTCACTCGACCAGGAATAGAATCCAATTGGACGGAGCCGCTGAGCGTCCTGGAGCATCTGATTGGCGGAGGCGACCTCGTCTCTCTCTGATTGGACGGACCACCCGGAAGCAAGAACCGGCTACCACATAGCAGCACAGCATCGCCGGAAAAATCTCTAAGCATGGCTGCCATCGGAGTCCACTTTGGTTACACATGTGCTTGCGTGGCGATATTTAAGGTTTGAGAATATTTGGAAAGTTGTGAAAAGTGTTCGCATGATGTTTTTAAACTACTAATCCCGCGTTTGGTGTTCGGAAATCGGGCACACGTGTCGGTATTGTGGGCTAGCTAGAGTGGCGCCTCACGTCAGCGGTTAGCTGCTAGCTCCACTGTAGTTCTTCTTTTACACTACAGAGACTCTGTGTGATCAGGAGGAATGAGACTGTGAGCCAAGCCGCCAAACTCTTGAACCCACCTTTTTCTTCTCATCTTCTTTGATTTTTCTTCTCTCTAGGATGGGCGGGCGGATGTGATCGCCAATGATGCCGGGGACAGAGTCACCCCCTCTGTGGTGGCGTACAGGGAGACAGAGCAGGTACGACCCCCACCATGCCCCCTTACGTCCACATGTATTCAATCAATGTGTCTTATTTGTTAAAATGTGCAATCGGGCGGTTCAATGATTCCTCCCCCCCCCCCCTCCTCCTATAGATTGTCGGCATTGCAGCAAAGCAAGGGCGAGTCCGCAATGCCACCAACACTGTGGTCAAAGTCAAACAGTTGTTGGGCAGAACGTGAGTTCATGTATATTCAATTCATATAGGTTCTACATACATATGTGTATGTCCCATCGCACCGCGATTTGATTTCACATTTTCCCCCTGTGGCGTCTTCTCTTTATGGACAGCTCGGCAGACCCTGAGACAAACGCCCACAAAGCAGAGAGTAAATGTCCTGTGAGTATCTCTCTCTTATCTACCGCCATATGTCGTGAACATCATCTGTGTGTGTCGTGTGACGCCGAGGCTAACCAAAGCGTCGTGGTCCCAGGTGGTGAGCAAGGGGGAGAAGCTGTACTACGAGATCACCGCCGGAGAGCAGACCAAACTGGTCACGCCCGACGCCGTCGCCAAGCTGGTCCTCGAAAAGATGAGAGGTGAAATAACGTCCTCTCTCTCTCTCTCTCTCTCTCTCTCTCTCTCTCTCTCTCTCTCTCTCTCTGAACGCTTACGATCGACCGTATGTCCCTTCCCCTCCTCTTCCCCACAGAAACGGCTCAGTCGGCGCTGGGCTCTGACGTCACGGACGCCGTCATCACTGTGCCTTTTGAGTTCTCCCAGGCCCAGAAGACCGCCTTAAGGTATGTTAATGGTGCCTTCACGTGCTATGGAAATGATGGTGAATACCAAAAGCCGACGTGAAAATTGCAGATGAATACCCCCCTCACGTCGTCATTTCCACTGGAGAGCTCATGGAATATTTTGATACACGAGCTGCCGAGATGAGATTACCTTTGACCCTTTCAACAGTAACAGGTCAGGATCTGTGGTTCCGCCGTGTTTCATTTCACTACAACAACAAAAGCACTCGAACACAACGCACTCGTAATTTCCAGTTCACAAATGGAAAGGATCATCTTTTCCATAGCACGTGAAGGCAGCATAAGTCATCAGCATTATCATATGCTCCCAGGTAAAAGCTTCAGGGCCCGATCCCCCAAATGTACACAGCCTCACCTGCAGGCATCCTCGAGCAAGATGCGCCTTAACGACCCGTATATGAAGTCCCTGTCCTTTGCTTTGTATATTACCTGTTTGCTAAATGGCAAAATGGAGAAGCCAGTGTAATGGTTTTCCTTCACGTCCTGCAGGGAGGCGGCGGAGGCGGCAGGCTTCAACGTGCTGAGGCTGATCCATGAACCTTCTGCCGCCCTGTTGGCGTACAACATCGGGCAGGAGTTCCCCTCTGGGAAGAGGTAGGCCTTCACCCACGCCGTGTTGACCAAAGAAGAAGAGTGATCTTTACACATGCACTTGTTGAGATGATCATCTGTATTGATATATGGGAAATGTGAGTGTCGGCGCAGAAGTAGAGGACAGTTATAATAATTGCGCCTACACAAACATTTACGAATTTGGAAAAATACAATTTATAAAACTGAGTAGTAATGTTAACTCGTAAATGTAAACATTGACAGTTGATGTAAACATTGATCGTGTATGCTACATTTCGGTCATGAGGTAATTATCGACACGAACGAAAGGGCATGTTTTAGATTGCACCATCTCCACATCATCGATCCAGCTTTAAGCGTCCGTCCTCTTTAAAACGGGCTCCCATGTCTCCAACCCCTCCAGCCACGTGCTGGTCTACAAGCTGGGCGGCACGTCCCTGAGCGTGACGGCGCTGCAGGTGAACGGCGGGATGTTCCGGGTGCTGGACACGCTGACGGACCACAGCGTGGGCGGGGAGAGCTACACCGACGCCCTGGCCCTGCACCTCGCCGCCGAGTTCAAACGGTGAGCGGAGGGGTACGCCACGGCGGGGGAATGAGGAATGCCACTTTGTGTTGGAGATGAGTGAAATGTTCGAACGTTTCGATTTTTAAAGAATGTCTTTTGAAAAGACGTGAAATGAATCGTTAGTGGACGCTTTGGAGGAGGGATGAGTGTCATGTGACCCACTGTCACAGGCTGGATATAATCTGCGATTTTATTGGTCAAAGTATTGTGATGAATCAAAACAGTTCACAACCATATCCAGACCAACTCCCTTAAACTGCGACAAAGGGCCACGATGTTTCAGAAAGCATATCCAGGCGTTTGGATTCTAGTTGCCGGTCTACCTGTAGGCAATCGTTTGTGCAAGATGACCCCTACCCGCTCACTAATATCCTGTATCCAAAAACAAACTTTCCAAACTTTTCCGGTGTCAGTGCTTAGGGCTCAGAGTTTTTCCATGTCTTCAGTGGAGCTTGGGGTTACGGGAGTGTTGTGTAAAGCGGGCTAGGGAAGCCTGTTGAGAGACTGTTGTTAAGGATTATGCAAATACAATTGACTTGACTATGGCAGCCAGTGGGCTTTGAAAAAAACGATATTGCGTCAAACCCAAGACTAAGGGTTAGTCAGCAAGTCTGCCTCACCGTCAACGCCACCCGTGGACCTTTTTACTCAGTGGTTGTGCTCGGCCCGCAGGTCCTTCAAGCAGGACATCAGTAAGAACGCGCGGGCCATGATGAAGCTGACCAACGGAGCGGACCACGCCAAGCACTCCCTCTCCTCCCTGACCTCGGCCAACTGCTTCGTGGACTCCCTCCACGACGGCATGGACTTTGACTGCAACGTCTCCAGGTGACGCCCCCCAGCCCCCCCCCTCAGTGCACCTCCTTCATGTACTTCTCTTAATGTTTTTCCTTGTCTTTGCCTTGTTTGTCTCCAACTTATTTTACTCCTACTTTTTTTGTTGGCAAAACAATTAACAATTTCATAACCGTCATAAACTTGAGCATTTTTACCTCCTTTTTTTTCTGTATCACTCACTCGTACACATTGCCCGATATCAGCCAAAAATGTGTTGGATGAAAAAAAACAACGAGTGTGTCAACATAGTTTGTGTTGACACGAGAACAGGACCCTAAATGGAGGGTCAGGTGGGTCCTCCTGACCCTCTAGACCAGGTGGCTAGACGGTTCCATATGTGTTACCTGTGGCTCCCAACCAACCAATGTGTGTCTTGTGTCCACAGAGCTCGTTTTGAGCAGCTCTGCTCGTCCCTGCTCAGCAAGAGCATCCAGCCAATCAAAACCCTGCTGGAGACGGTGGGGCTATCCGCCGCAGACTTCAGCCAGGTACAGCGTGTGTGTGTGTGTTTGTGTGTCGGAACGACTACCATTCTGATACTACACCTTTTGATAGCATTTCAGTGTGTAGTGCGCTCTAACATACCTCACGTGTGTGTGGTGCCCTTTAAAGCACCCAACATGTGTATGTGTATGCGTGTGTAGAGGCCTTTCGGCTCAGCTCAGGAGGTAGAGCGGGTTGGCTGGTAACCGGAAGGTTGCCGGTTCGATCCCCGGCGCCTCCTAGCCGAGTGTCGGGGTGTCCCTGAGCGAGACGCCTCACCCTAACCGCTCCCGACGAGGCTGGAGTCGCTTTGGATAAAAGCGTCCCCTAAATGCCCTTAATGTAAATGTTAACGTACCTCGCGCGTGTGTAATGCCCTTTAACGTACCTAGCGTGCAGTGCCAACATCTAACCGCGGTGGCACGTGTTGACCACCAGGTGGTGCTGTGCGGCGGCTCGGCCCGGATCCCGCGCCTCCAGAAGCTGATCCAAGACATGTTCCCCGACGTGGAGCAGCTGTGCTCCACCCCCCCGGACGAGGTCATCGCCGTGGGCGCCGCCCTGGAGGCGGGGCTGCTGGCGGGCAAGGACGGCCCCTGCCCCGACGACGAGTCGGTGGCCGTGGAGGTGTGCTCCGCCGACATCCTGGTCAAGGTACGCCAGCCGGGGCGTGTGTGTGTCTGTGTGTGTGTGTGTGTGTGTGTGTTTGTCTGTGTGTGTGCGCACCTGTAGCCAGCGTAGAGCAACAGGCCTACCTCTTATCTGCCTCCTTTTAAAGGTCCCTCATTATACCGCCAGGTCTGAGTGTGATTAGCCGTTACGAGCCGTTTTGAAAATCTGCCTCTTCCTCTGTTTTTGGTGACATCTCAAGTGGGCGTGTTCACCTAGGTGGACACGCCCACTTGTGATGTCAGAAGAGGCAGATTGTCGTAATGGCTAATCACACTCGCACCTGGTGGTATAATACGGGACAGTTTAAGATGCTTTACACTAAAGCTTCAATATTCCTGCTCACTATGTAGTTTTATCGGTGTCACTGCAGAGAAATAGGAATAACACGGCATAAGCCATACAATTGTAAACACTTCATCTGCTTTCTTATCTGTGCAAAGGTGAAGGCTTTAATTAACGCTTCTGTGCAAAATTATGTAAAGTCAAACTGGGAACGGAAAATGCATCTTTGTTCAAAAAGGAATATTTTTAAGTGTGATTCGGTCTGTATGTCAAGCTGGTATATATGAAGACCGCGCCACGAGTTAAAACGTTACCAGAACGCAACACTTTATGCTAGGAAAGTGGGCGGCTAGTCTAAGCCAATCAACTCACGTCAACTCTGTTTCGCGTCCTTCGATTGGCCCGACGATCGCACGACCACAGGAGCAGGACGAATCAGGCGCCGAGGTGTTCAACGTGCTGCTGCCGTCGGGCACGCCCCTCCCGGCCCGCCGCCTGCACACCCTGCAGGGCCCGGGCACGCTGTCCTCCCTCTGCGTGGAGCTGTACCAGCGGGTGGCGCTGCAGCCCCAGACTCTGGCCCGGGTAGGCACCAGGACCCCGGTCCTCTCATCTCACGTCTGTTCCAGGGTACTGGGTCCGGGTGGGACGGGTTTAGACCGCGATGCTGCGAGAAGAGCAGGCACAGAGACGGTTACGTCCTGGAGATGATCTCCACGTTCGATACGGTGTCAAGTTTTAAACGATTCAGGACGTAGTATTTGCATTATTATTAGTATTATCACACAGTAGTTTTAATGCCAGGTTGTTGTTTTTTTTCAGTTTAACCTCGGAAATTCATCAAGATAGTTGGAAGGATATTGAAATTGACGTCAAACTTTATCTGCAATTATTAAGGAGCAACGCTGCCCGTAGGGAACGATGGGACGGTAGCAGGGCTCCGAGACAGTTTTGTTGTTGTAAAAGTCCAACCCAATGTTAGGAATGAATGTTTATAGAGAGGCGATGACTAGCTAGTGGCCTGATTATCCCCTGCCCTCTAACTGGTGCTTACTGGCCTGCAGATCGTCCTCCGAGACCTGGAGCCCAAGGAGGAGAACCACGACATCGACACGGTGTTGACCATGAAAAGGTACTGCTGCTGCTTCTGTTCATAGAGTAGTAGCACTTGGTGGAAAATCCACCTCCTTCGGCGTCGAAATGCAATTCATTCTCTGGATGTAATTGTGAATATACACAACAAAGTGCTGTTTTTTTCATAATTCACTGTCAAATATCTATCGATTGTATCATGTGTATATTGTCTAGAAGTTTTCCAATAATGTGCATGTGTGTGTGTTCCAGGGACGGCTCCCTCCATGTGTCCTGTGTAGATCAGAGCAGTGGCAGGTCAGAGGTCGTCACCATAGCAGCAGCGTCCTGAGACCAGCCCCCCCCCCCCCCCTCTCCTGCTAGCACACTGTGTACAAAGTATTCTCTTTTTTCCACTCAATAAAACGTTTTCAGACCCAAACTGTACTTTCACATCTGTGTTATTGGTTTTTGTTTGTGGTGCAGAGGAAATCAACGCCCAACTCTCTATCTATTCAGTTATTTTACAAATGAGCAGAGTATCTCATCTGCCGAGACATTATCTGTTAAAGTAAATTGGAGTTTGTCAAATCGCATGTTATCAGGCGACCAGCATATGAACACAAACTATTGGCTCAAGTCACTGTTAGGTCAAATGACATTCTCACAGGTAAATCCATTTATGTGCAGGTGTCTCTTAGACGTTTCTACCGCCGTTGTGGCTAATATTGGAAATCAGATTTATTAATCTAGCAACATGTGTCTCCTAACCCTAATGTTTTGGGTTCTTATGGGTTGATTATCAATTAACTGTTTTGTAGTTTTATCTGTAAACAAAAAAAACGTGTGCCCAGCCTTGAAATTCACATCAACTTTAGAGCTCAGATGACAAAAAAAAAAAAGTCTCATGAGAGTGTATCCGTGACCCCATTCGCCCTCCCCTCGAATACACTTCTCTTCGCCTGCCCATAACTCTCCTCCAGATCTCCCCTATATTTTCCTCCTCTCCACCCAGAGCCCCACCTATCCTGAGCCCTGCACGCCTTAATTACTCCCGCAGGAAGACTGACTGCGTGGAAAGTGGCTGCCGCCGCAGTCAGCAGTCTCTCACAGCACACCTGTCCTCCCCTTCGCTCGGCTCGGCTACACCTGGAGTCGCGACTCTCACCCGACGCCTGTCTGCGTTTCTCAGCTCGCCTTTTGTTTTGGTTTTTGTTTGTTGAACCTCGGTATATTTTGACCAACTGTGCTCTCTGTTCGTGGCTCCGAGACTCCATCGCGACAACACAGAGAGGGCAGATGTGAAATGGGCTGTGGAAATTCCTTGCCGACCAAACCCAGTCAAGGTAGGCGTGTGTGTGTGCGCGCGTGCGCGCGCGAAGTAGACTTGGCCCCGTGCTTGCGTCGTTAACCTATTTTTAATACAACATTTGGGAAAAACTCAGGCCTGCCATAGGTTTAAAACGTCAAGAAGGGGTGATGTAGCCTATTATATTTGGAAATGCTCTGTACATAGGCAGATATATATTTCCTAGACGGCAATTAAAATTAAAGCCGTGCCTTCAGCGGTTTTGTGTTTAATGTTTCCCTGCACTCAGCACTTTGCCGCCCTGGGAGCGCGGCTCTGTTCGGGCCTCCGTCAGCGTGTGAACATGCACGCACGCTCCCGCTGCACGCACGCTCCCGGTGCTGACAATCAGTCCAACATAACCAAAGAATTATTTTGTGTAAAGTACACACTGCTTATTACCTAACGGTATTTTGATTGCTTATACATTTGCTGATTGGCGATGACAATGAGAATAAATGTTCCCCCTTGATGATAATTGAGTTGTGTGAAGTGTGTCAATGATAATTGCTTGTCCCCCGCAGGCCAAGTGGAAGAGAAGAGAGACGCGTACGTAGCCCATCATTCACTCTTCTGTCAAATCAAATGCACTACTTGTCATTTATAAAAGCAATGAGACTAACTGTGTGTGTGTGTTGTCAAAAGTGCAAACAGGCAAGAGGAGCCGGTGGAGGAGGAGGAAGATGAGAGGAAGATGTACGTTATAAATGTATAGGCCTATATATCATTCTTTGCAGTGGCGTGGTGGAAAAACCATGAAACCAGGTGTGTGTGTGTGTGTGTGTGTGTGTGTGTGTGTGTGTGTGTTTCAGCAACTACGGCGGAGTGTATGTGGGGATTCCCACGGACCCTAACGCGATGATGCCTGAGATCGGCTCGGTGGCCCGAGGTAAGACGCGACACACGCACGGAAACACACACACACACACACACACACACACACACACACACACACACACACACACACACACACACACACACACACACGAGTCAAAAACAATAGGCGTAGGCTACGTGTCCAAGTATACTGTACAAATGTTTATATTTGGGCTGGCGGATACTTTGAACAGCCGATAATCTTAGGTGTGTGTGTGTGTGTGTGTGTGTGTGTGTGTGTGTGTGTGTGTGTGTGTGTGTGTGTGTGTGTGTGTGTGTGTGTGTGTGTGTGTACCTGAGGACATGGTGATTGATAATGCCCATTCCCCGGGGGGAACTGATCGTGAGCCTGATGCTCACGATCGCCCCTTGGGGAGGAACACAACGCTCTCTTAAAGGAGACCACACCTGTCTGTGAGAACCATGCGATCATTCGCCAGCTTCCCTTCAGTCAATCAGAGTTTCCATCATCGCAACCGCACGACTCATGTTTGATTAGTGATGTCTTAACTGTTAACGTTGCTATGGCAATGAATTAACCTGGAGGTGCGGCTCCCGACTGAGTCTAAGGGAGGAGGGGACAGTAATTGGACACTTAGTGGGCCCTTATCTTTCCTTTGTTTAGCTGTCTGATATACAGCTGAAATACAGGTATTTTATCAGTCTAGTACACGACAGTACAAGTTTGTTCATTGACAATATTACAATGCAGCCAGTAGGCTACTTAAAAGACAATTCATAAAACACTTACATTTCATTGTATACAACTATAATGTATAATGCCTACTGTGTACAGTACATAACATGTTTAATGCAAATCACTGACTCGGGATATCTGGATTTTAACATTAAATGGCCTTTTTTATCTGTATGTTATTTGTATGTTATAGAGAAATACAGAATTCTCCCATTGTGTGTGTGAGTGTGTAGGCCTTCTCATTTCAACAGTGAATTGTCATTTAACAGATTCAAATTGATCCTAACCATTTATTTGTTTGTTTTTTCAGAATCAAAGTGACCTCAAGATGGCTCCACATTGGCCAACGTTGGCGCTAAAACCACACGAATACACCGCGAAAATAAGAGATGATCCACCATCATTCAGACATCCCACTCATATCCAGAACAGAAAGTCCAACTTTCTCCCTGTTGTGTTGGTTCACGCCCACTGCACTGCTGATTCAATGGATTATTTGCAACTAAAGACTTTTTTTGTGCAAATGTCATGCCAGGCAATGTGCTGTAGCAACTGACCAAATATATATTCATACTTCAGGGAAATGGCCATAGGGATTTTGGTTTCTACTTTTATTTCTGAGGAAGTATAATGCGTTTCTGATTCTGGTTAATCGTATTTGTTGTTAGGGATAGAAGAGTCTAAATCTTGTTCCCTTATCCCTGCAGTGCAACGTAATCAAACCTGTGTCTAAATACCAAGAGGAGCTGAATGTTATTTACCATTAAAACCCATGTTTGAAAATGATGTAACTCTTTAATCTGTGTATCATGTTGTGTACATTAAAACGAGCACATTGGTAACCAAGACTTTGTGATATGAAAAGTGTGTGATTGATAAAAAGCATTGTTATAATCATGTAGATCTCAGCTGTCATTTGACGTGCTTTGTGAGAGTTTCAGGTGATGGTGCTGAGCAGTGATGGAGCTCACACCCTGAGGAATAGGACATGGTTGTGAAAGGCACTAGGTTTGATTCCCCCTACCATGTCCACAGCCCTAGCCTGTATATCACTAAACCATAGTGATATCCAGTTCCTTCTTGAAATGAGTGTACTTTGGAGTACGGCATCTTCTAAATAAACAAATGGATGTGCAGTAATAAGGGTAGGAACAAAAAGGTTGCACAAATCCTTGTGTGTGTCTGTGTGTGTATTTGCGTGGGCGTTCTGATTGTGTAACAGTAGGAGGAGAGGGTCCACTATGGGGGGTCTACTATAGGTGGTATGTGTGTAGCTTACTTCCTGCCCGGAGGTGTGACATTTACACACTGCTGGGGGGGTGACCCCGCTAGGAGCCTTAAGGCTACGTTACCATGGAGATCTGTGTGTCTCCACCTCTCTGTCTCTCCGACTAGTCAATGATGTCTTGAGTGACAAGATCGCAACCCATTGTAAAGGAGGGCCACATAAAATGAGCCAATACTTTGACGTTACAGTACTTTTACTTACTGTAAGTGCATTCGACGATGGAGATAAGCCCCCCTGAAAAGAGCGAGAATCATTTACATGCAACTTCCAAATAAGCAAAGCAACTGCTTTTTAAGTGCTACAATATAGAAACAAGAGATACAGATTAAAGGCTGTAGAGAATTTTATAAGTGCTTCGATATAGAAACGAGATAGAGACCGACGTGTTAGCAATAAAACACCCACATGGAATAAATGACATATTTCCTGCATTTAGATATCCATATGCAATAGTCTGAGTTGTGTCCGTGTGTTGTTGGTCTGTGAAAGCATTGTGTCAAGGCTGCAGTTCTCTACTCGGCCAGCAGGTCGCGTCATCTTTCCATCAAACCCTCATCACTGCTGCGTCGTCGATATTGCGACAGCGCTCCCGATAGTCGGCCTAATGGCCCAATTTCGCGGTGGAAATAGGTGTAGGCGACAGAAATTCCTGTTAGCATTCAGACTTCAGTGACTGACTGAGAAGTTAAGAAATACATCTATTGAAAGTTTCCAACTGACCTAGTTTGATGCTCTGTGTGTGTGTGTGTGTGTGTGTGTGTGTGTGTGTGTGTGTGTGTGTGTGTGTGTGTGTGTGTGTGTGTGTGTGTGTGTGTGTGTGTGTGTGTGTGTGGGGTGGGGGACAGACAGACACGGTCGTTAGCATTGATAGATGACCTGGACAGATATAGCCATTGCCCAATTTAGTTTTCGGTGTGTCGAGTGATGGTGGAGGGCAGGGACACTGCTT